>NW_027257575.1:0-300000 GCF_043159975.1 Macaca nemestrina | reverse complement strand
CGTCTTCTTCCCTTCTCTTCGTCTTCTTCCCCCTCCTCTTCCTCTTCTTCCCCCTCCCTCCTCTTCCTTCTCTTCCCCCTCCCTCCTCTTCCCCCTCTTCCCCCTCCCTCCTCTTCCCCCTCTTCCCCCTCCCTCCTCTTCCCCCTCTTCCCCCTCCCTCCTCTTCCCCCTCTTCCCCCTCCCTCCTCTTCCCCATCTTCCCCCTCCCTCCTCTTCCCCCTCTTCCCCCTCCCTCCTCTTCCTCCTCTTCCCCCTCCCTCCTCTTCCTCCTCTTCCCCCTCCCTCCTCTTCCTCCTCTTCCCCCTCCCTCCTCTTCCTCCTCTTCCCCCTCCCTCCTCTTCCTCCTCTTCCCCCTCCCTCGTCTTCCTCCTCTTCCCCCTCCCTCGTCTTCCTCCTCTTCCCCCTCCCTCGTCTTCCTCCTCTTCCCCCTCCCTCCTCTTCCTCCTCTTCCCCCTCCCTGTCCTTGGGCAACCTCCATGGAACTCTGGTTGAAAGTCACTGGGTCTGTGGGGCCGCCCATTTGATAGACAAGCACGCTGAGGATCAGACACAAGTGACTGACTCAGAACAGCACAGAGGCTGACCCAGCTTGCATGCAGTCTCCTGCCTCCCGTAACACCGGGTTGTCCCTAATGGAAGAGAATCAGTGATGCTGCTTCACTGATCTCCAGGGAAAACAGGTTGATAACAGGTTATAAACATGAGAATGTTTTGGAAAAGCCATCGTTCACTTGTCAGCTCCATCTCTCCTGCCCGGAAGATGTAGGGAGAACCTGCCTTCAGCCCACCCTCATCCCATAATAGGACAGAGGACAAAGGGGCAGAGACCCAAGTCCTGTCAGTGCCCTCAGGAAACCCCCTGTTTCCTCCTCTCGGTGGAAGTGGAAACCATCACGCTGGACTAGATTTTCCCGGGAAGCCCCTCCACCCCGAAAGCAAGGAATCTGGTTTGAGCACACACCATTCTTGGTGTCTTCACTTTCTGCAGCTGAACCCTGCATACGTGGCCCATTAATCTTGCTAGTCCAGTGTTACTGGGTCCTGACAGTTTCTGTGGACTGATGGCAGGTGTTTACCATTGTGTTTAAAGAGGAGAATAGAACTTTATTGTGTCAAAATCAGATGATAACGATTGCCATGTGTTTCCTTGGGTTGGTTGGGGTGGGTGGTGGTCAACGCTTTTCCTGAGGGCTAAGTTCTTGTTTGAGACTGTCTCACTTTGTCGCCCAAGCTGGAGTGCAGTGGTGCGATCTTGGCTCACTGCAACCTCCGCCTCCTGAGTTCAAGCTGTTCTCCCTGCCTCAGCCTCCCAAGTAGCTGGGATTATAGGTGTGTGCCACCACACTTGGCTAATTACAAAAGTGTTCAATACAGGCTGGGTTTTGCCATATTGTCCAGGGTGGTCTCAAACTCCTTGCCTCAAGTGATCAGCCCACCTTGGCCTCCTAAAATGCTGGGATTACAGGCTTGAGCCACTGTGCCCGGCCTGATCCTGACGTCTTTTAAAGCTGCCTTCATGTACCAAAAGCCAGTCTATATTTGAAAATCAGTCTTGAAGAGCCTAGGAGGAGAGGGATAAGCTTCAGCTAGGTAAATAACTACTCATATGTTAAAAATATGGGCCAAAATCTACCCCAAAATTTTAACCCTTCTGCTTTGTGTTTTATATCCGTTTATGGTTATTCTTTCAGTATTAAGATTTTAAAAGATTCTTTTGATAATTATGGACAAATTACTATTAAAACTCAGCTGTATTTGTAACACTTCAAAGAACTAATTGGATGACATTATTTTTCCTGGAGACATTTTGGATTATGACATAATTAGTGTTTATCTCTTTGCCAGAAATCTTTTTTTTTCTTTTCCAGAACAGAAACCTGAAAAGAAAATTCCTTTGCATTAAGTGCTATTTCACTGTGTGACAATCAATTTTTGAAGGTGAGAACAAGATCTTCGTGTATTTTTGGGAGAATTCTTGCTTAATAGTGAAAATGCTAAGTGTTAAAATTATGGAACAATTTGTTTCTTTGAAAATTACTATTTGCCTGCCCACCAGGTGGGAGCTGATGAGAACGTGGATGTAAAAATTAAATTGTATTTAGCTTGTATAAAAGAAGTTTTTAAAAAAGCTTTTTTGTTTGTTTGTTGTGTGCTACAGAAGTGGCTTCATTGTGGAAATGAGGTTATTGCAGGCACCTAGAATTTTATCTCCTTCACTTCTACAATGGGAAGAAATTCTCCGACAAGCACAGGAATCTGACTTTCTGATATTGAGACTCCTAGGCATCACGCCCTGTGGAAGGGTTGGTGATTACATGAGCGTTGGCGTTGGCGTTGATGTGGGCACCCTCCAAGCCGGACGCAGGGAGCAGGGAAGGGCAGAACAGGCCCCTCAGGAGCCATGAGAAAATCAAGTGTTGGCAGCAGTGGTGAGGGTTGATGTCAGGGGCCAGGAGGAGGTGGCAAAGGGAGCATGTGCCTCAAGGCAGCCCTGGAACCCGCAGTCCCTGCAGTGAGGTCTGGTCTGCAGGGGATGTGGACGGCCACGTGGCGAGGCCCACAGACAGGCTGGACTTGGCTGCGTCAGAACTCTGGTGGACGTTGCAAACGGCCCCACAGGGTTGCAGTGCACATTCCTCGGACAGAGAGAAGACGCTTGGAACTGTTCTCGGCACGAAGCCAGCGCCCTGTGAACAGTGGCTCCTGCTGTCGTGACTGAGTGCCGTCCAACTGGGGGCAGTTGCTCTGCTCAGTTCACTTAATTGGGCCAGGAATGGGGTTGCCCTGCCTTCTACAAGCTTGACGCATTGAACGAGGACTCAGTTGATAAAGTACTCTGTAAATATGCTCTCCCGGCTAGAGTGAGCAAAGCCCAGGGAGTGAGTGGTTCTTCAGTATTAGCCAGGTGTTTGTGGTGGGGCCAGCTGTGCGGCTGCTAGAGCGAATGTGACCAGCAAGCCTCTGTCCCCCCGGAGGTGGCCAGCGTTCCTGTTACACGTGCCGTAGGCAGAAGGTGGGCACTGCTGGGAAACTTCCTCATGTTGCTGTTTCCTGATTGGAAATTCAAGGTTTCTGAGCATCCTACATCGAATTTGTACATTGCTGAGACTGTACACCTTTCAACACTTGTTTTTTCCTGCTTTTCGGATCCATACAACCTGGCATTTGGCCGTGGCTTCCAGGACAGGCTGGATGCAGAGTGAAGTCCTCTCCTCACTGTCAATCTTTGCACATGTCTTTTTGTATAAACTGTATTTATTGAGAGTCTCAATTAGGTTTTTACTTAACTTTAAATGACTTTTCAAATTGCCATGTACATAACTCTCCCAGTTACAATCGTGAGTTAACGTGGGTTTTTGGTTTTACTTTGATGAACTTTTAACATTTGCATGCTAAATGTGGGGGTGGAGGTCATTTATCTGCTTTTCATTTCCTTCTTGGTTATACTTAGTGACTTTCAGGTAAGGTGTGGAAAGCCTGGTACAGGGTGAATTGCAGGCTGCAGTGTGGCGCGGTGGAGGAGAGGCGGGGCTGCAGTGTGCACAGTGGATGAGAGTAAAGAGATTTCCATCCTCGAGGGAAACACACAAGAAACAATTTAAAAAACTTATCGTCTAGCTTGCATGAGGTCCAACAAATTCAGTTTGCAAAGTTTAACTTCCAAGTTAACTTAGTAACTTTTCCCCTAAGTCATTAATTTAGTAGCTTATGTTTAAACATATTTTTCACCTAAAGCAAGTCATAAATTCTAAAATGAATGACTAAACATGTAATAATATAGGCATACAGCACCTGAAGGGAAAACTGCCAGTATGCTAAAATATTGGATACAGATGCTTAAAAAATATAATGTAGCATTCTTACAATGCATGTGCTTTTAGCATGTAACTTGGTGAGTAGTTTTGAGCTATATTTGTAGGAGTGTGTATCTTGAATACTTTAGGACACCACTGCAGATGTGTGCGTGAGAGGTATAAATACTGAATGTTCTTTTCCCTTCCCTTAAATGAAAAACATTAGCTCCCTTCATTGTTATTTTTATTTCTTGAAGTGGACTCTCGCTCTTGTTGCCCATGCTGGAGTGCAGTGGCGCAATCTCGGCCCACTGCAACTTCCGCCTCCTGGGTTGAAATGATTCTCCTGCCTCAGCCTCCCCTGTAGCTGGGATTGCAGGCACCCAACACCATGCCCCGCTAATTTTTGTATTTTTATTAGAGATGGGGTTTTCCCATATTGGCCAGGCTGGTCTCAAACTCCTGACCTGAGGTGATCTGCCCACCTTGACCTCCCAAAGTGCTGGGATTACAGGCGTGAGCCACCTCGCCCGGCCAGCTCCCTTCTATAATGATTTATACAGTTGTTCTTGCTTTTTGTTTTTTTGAGACGGTGTCTTACTCTGTCACCCAAGCTGCAGTGCAGTGATGCAAATCTTGGCTGACTGCAGCCTTCACCTCCTGGGCTCAGGTGATCCTCCCACCTCAGCTTCCTGAGTAGCTGGGACTAGACACATGTCACCACGCCCAGCTATTTTTTTTTTTGGATATTTTTAATAGAGACAAGGTTTTGCCATGTTTTCCAGGCTGGTCTCGAGCTCCTGGGCTCAAGCAATCTCCTGGCCTCAACCTCCAAAACTGCTGGGATTACAGGCGTGAGCACCACATCTGGCCCATTTTTTTTCCTTCCAGGATTAGGAGTCGACTTTCAGAAAACCCTTCAACTTTGCCAGCTTAATTTTCCATAAAAATATTCCTCTAGGATAAAAGCAAGACACAAACAAAGAAGTATGTGTGGACTGCGGTTAAAAATTTTCAACACAACATAGCTTAGGAAGGTTGACATTGACAAAGAGCATGAGGCCCGTTCAGTGCCTTCTAGGCAGTGGGAATGGCGGTCTGTGGGCGACCCTAACGTGTGTGGCGTCCTGAGACGTGATCGTGGTGGTCACGCTTTTACAGAGGGCTTCCTGGGAGTACCAGAGGCTGTTCTTCTGCAGTCGGCCAGCCAGGCAGCAGCTGCCAGAGAAGGAACAAGCAGTAAAAGACAGATGTACACGGTGTTATTGTGGCTGAGACGTTAAAACCAGGCTCACTTTGTTCTTACCGTTTTAAAAAACTTATAATGAAGTCCTTAAATATGTTCAGGATTTCAAAGCAGTTGTGGGTGTGTCTGTGTCTCTAGCTCGTGTTTGGGTGCTTCCTGCAAAGAGAGCTCAGAGACGCCACCTTTCCTTCATGAGGTGACAGGGCCTGGAGAGGTGTGAACCGCATGGTGGGGGGATGACTGACCTGGGGTGAGTCTGGGTCAGCGTGGGGATCCACCCCCACTCCGCGTTCCTGTAGGCAATCCACAGTTCTAAGTCTTTATGATAGGGGTAAAATGAACCTGGAAGAGGGGTTATTTTTTAAGAAGTAAGTGCCATGTTCTTTTTTCCTCATACTTTTCCGTGTTTAAGCAGCATTGAAGGATAAGACACTAGTAGCATGTTGTTTTGGAAGCAATGTTGTTGGTTATATTTCGTTGAATCTGACCCTAAGGTTGCCTGGTAACAGAAGTTTTCCTTTAACAACATGGGACTCTGTTGAATCTGTTGCCCCATTGGCTGAGCCGCCTGAAATCAGTGCAGTAGCAGCTGAAGAGGCCTCTTCCCCTTGGAGGAAGCCGCTGGATTGGCAGGAGGCACCGCGCTTGACTGAGGCAGGTTTGCAGGGACCCCACGCGGCACCTGCAGCTCTCTCCTGCCCCCTGCTGGTTGGCCAAGCAGCCTCGCGACAGTGTGCTCATTGTGAATGTTCACTGGGGCAGGCCAAGGCTTTTGTTCCAGAAACACTGACTTCAGAAACGGCCGGCCGTGTGTGTTGAGCCTGGCAAGAAAGACTTATGTGTGTCTTAAACCTCTTGAAGAACGCAAGTTGATGTCTCAAATGCATCTCGAAGGCTAATGACTTTGCTGTGGTCAAATACCGGGTCAATTTAGATATCCCTGATCTCTGCAGAGGTTTGATCAGGTAGCCCAGGAGCAGTTAAACACAAACGCTGACTGGAAACCCTGGCACAGAGAGGCACTGGAAACAGCAAGCTGCTATTAACATCATAGTGAGACGCAGTCGCCTGATCTCTTAGGGGTGTCAGCTTCTTTTGCTTCTAGACGTTCATCTGCGTTACAATACAGTTTTGTTCAGTTTATCCCCATTACTCCGCTGTCTTCGCTGTTAAAGTCTCAGCCAGCACTTAGCTCTGACACTGCAGGAATTTGACTGTGCGGCTGACCAGGCCTACCTGGCTTGGCTGTAAAGCAGGCGAGAGCTTTCCGGAAGGCAGTGACGAGAACCCGAGACAGAAAAGAGCGTTGCTGGTCGACATACGGCAGTGCACCTGCAGCAGAGCATGTACGTGCGCGTTCAGGCTAAACAAGTGTAGAAGAGAAGAAAACCACCTATGATTAGTCACTTAAAATGCCACACACCCAACCTTGAGAGCCTAGTACATACAGTAGTAGGGGGCTTGGAGATGGCAGGTGTGCTGAAGTCTGATTTTCTCACTTAGCTTTTCCAGCAGCGTTTTTCTCATCTCTAAGCTGGGGCTAACAACTGCCCCACATAGATTTGTGAATGGAACCGTGCATGTAAAGTGGGGTAGCCCCCAGGATCTAGGAAGTACTCGTGGTCAGTGTCGGTGGTCATGCATGCTGTACGGGTCCCCCAGGAGGACCATTGCTACAGATAACTCCCTCCGTTCAATGTCACTGAATGTAAAAGGTGGGAGTTTCGTTTCTGATGTGTCTGGTTTGCTGCAGGCTGCGCTGCACCCCGTGGTTCCTGAGCCCTGGGCTGAAGTACGCCCTGCTGCATCGCCTGTGCCGCTTTTGCTGTGCAAGGAGAGCTCCTGCCCTGGGAAACTTCCTCGCGCCTGACGAGAACCACAGTCTGCAGCAAGACCTGTCCGAAGCGTGCGCAGCGATTTTGTGGGGTTTGTCGGCCCTTCTCTCAGGTGTCCTGTGTCTCATGGATCAGCCGACAAGCCCTGTCAGATGCCTCTCTCCTTTCTGGAGGAGCACTCTCCAAAACGCTGCCTGCCACCTGGATCTCCTGGTGCAGAGTGAGGCCACATCTGCAGACCTTACCGCATAGAGTCCCCAGGCATTCGGCAAGAAGGGGAGTGGGCTGCATGTGAGTTCCCCCTGAGGAAGCCGGCTCTGCTCCCTACTCTGCTTTTGGGGTGCCGGATGTTCAGATCTGCTGTGTCTATCGGGGGCCATGGCGGGGTGGTGGGAGTGGGGGCCGGTAGCAGCGCGGATGGATCCAGGGAAGGACTTAGTTGAATGCCAGCTGTCCACATACTTTTTGCAGGTCTTGGACAAGCTCCCTAGTTTCTCTGGGCTTCGATTTGATTGTAAGACTAGGACGCCGCCCGAGTCTGAAGATGTCGGTGTGTGCGGGAATGCCTGGCGCAGTCACAATGGGTTTTCCGTCAGCCTCCTTGCCCATCCCTGGGTCAATCAGAATCCATGCGTGCCACAAGTAAATTCCAGTCTGTCCGAAAAACCAGTTGACCCTGAGTTTTACGGTCAAGCATCGTGAGTGTCCTTGCCAGGAAATGCCACTAGATGTCTTGGGCCTTCTCCTCTATGTCCACAGCAATCCCCGGGACAGGCTGGTTCAGGACGTGGGAGGTGGCAGTCGGTGTTGTACCTAGGACAGGCTGAAGTCAAAGGCTCATTTATTCTGTGAGGGGTGATCAGGATGACACATCAAGAGGAGTCCCGTGGCTGACCCTGGAGGTGGACGGTCGGGTCGGATTGGCCGTTCTCCAGCAGGTATTTCGAGTGATGCCTTCCCTGGGTCACGCAGCCCTGATCTGTAGCGCACAACTTCCCAGCTCCAGCCAGTCTGGTCTTGCCGTCTCCTTCCAAGAAGGTAGGTGTGGCGCAGTTGCCTTTAAGCGTCTCCTTCTGGACACCGCAGGGCGACAGCAAGCAAGCACGGGCGGCGTTTTCCTTACCTTGACCAAAATACGCGGGGCCAACTTTGAACGATCCCATTCAGCATCACACGTGTGCATCGGCCACTCACCTGTCCATCTGCCACAGACAGGCTTGGACAGCACCATTGAGTGGCCTTTACGGCAAAGAGCCTAAAGGGCTCACAAGAAAACCGGAACCAGCGCAATGGTAACAGCTCAGCAATACCTGTCATTGATCAAGGGCTGTTCTGGGCCGGACGCGGTGTTAAGTGACCCAGTTCGGTTAGCACTCTTAGAATTAACGCTCTTTTGCCTATCAGGAAATCGAGGATGGAGGGCATTAACGCCAGGGAGCAGGGAGTAAGGGGACACACAGAGGGGCTGAGGGGCTGGGTGCTCTGAGCCCACGGATCCGCCCCCAGGCCCCGGCTGCACGGGCACCAGAGTTGCTGCTCTGCAGGGGGGGAGCAGCCTTAGGGAAAAGATGGAGCCTGACGTGGGTAAAATTTGGATATTTTCAGAAGAGACCTTCAGCCTGGAATGAGGGTGTAAGTGACTGAATTGGAGTGATGAGCCAGAAAGCCCGGCTGCAACAGCTCCCCTGTGAGGTGAGGGAGGAAGGTCTTGGGGGCGCCTGGCTGAGCAGAGGCCCTGGGTCGCCAGGAGCCACCGCGGGCTTGGAAAGGGGGAGAAACTCAGCGCCCTGCACTGCAAGGGCACCGAGACGTGGTTGTGGTTCTTCCTGACCGTGACAGGCACAAATGGTGCTGATAGTGGAATGCACGGAGTCTGCCTTCAGAGAACTCCTTGTGTCTTTTAAAACCTGGGCCTCTCATTTAAACTTGGTGGCCTCAGGTGAATGATCAGAAACAGTTTCTGATGAGGTTGCAGAGATTGTGCGTGGCCTCTGATTATGCACAGCCTCTGATTGTGTTGTCTGTGCAGCCTCTGATTTTGTGTGGTCTCTGATTGTGGCCTCTGGCCTCTGTGTGTGGTCTCTGATTGTGTGTGATCTCCGATTGTACTCAGTCTCTGATTGTGGCATCTGATTGTGCGCGGCCTCTGATTGTACACGGCCTCTGTGGGTTGTGTGAGTTTCTCGGGAATAAGTAGATGAGCCTCGTGCTGGGGCAGGTGTGCCTTGTGTTGGGCATGTGGAGGAGGAAGAAGTTTAACCCACTCCCTCTTTGGGAATGGCAGGGCAGTAACAAAGGCGGTTGATTTATACATGGCCATCCTCGTGAGGTGAGGACCTGAAAGGTTTACTGCTTTCCTGGAAAGCTGCTCTGGGCGTCACCATCACTGGTCATGGACAGCAGCTCAGAAGCCCGCTTAAGGTGCAGGGAGGGACTGGAGCTGGTCCTGTCTGTGCCCAGGCTGCTGGTCACACCGACGGCCAGGCGATGGCTGCCTTTGCACGAAGCTGGGGTCAGAGTTAATTTGGGCAGTGTCGGCTTTGATTTAGATCAAGACTGGTCCGTCTTCCTAAAATACTAGCCATGAAAGCTTTCATAGATTGTAGTTCTTTGGGAGGTTTCTATGTGGTTTTTAGACGTTTAAAGCACAGGGCACATGGCCAGTGTTGAATTACATTTTGTTCAGTGTAACTGACAGGACACTGGACCTGAGTCCCAGGCCTGCCACGGGGTTCAGGGAGCTTCAGAGAGGGGGATGTTTATGCTCAAGTTTTCGCAGATGGAATGGGACATGGGCAGAGGGCTGGAATGCTCTAACCTTCAATCTTCAGTCATCGGTATCACCTGTGCACACGCATATCATTTTCAAAGATGGATGAGCTTTTGGGAAATATCTAAAGACTTTTCAAGTTTTGAAGGAAGCCGGGATGACCCTGGAAATGTCAAGTGTCTTGGCTGGTGACCAGGTCTGTCACCACGCACATGGACCCTAACCTCGCACACCTCTGTTCCCGCACAGTGGGTGACCAGGTTTGGAACCTCGAAAACTTCTGATTGGGCACCGCTGGTGACTAGGTCTGTAACCTTGCCTGGCTCTGATTGGACACAGCAGGTGACAAGGTCCCTAACCTCGCACACCTCTGATCATGCACAGCAGATGACCAGGTCTATAACCTCACCCTTCTGTGCACAGCAGGTGAACAGGTCCCTAACCTCAAAAGCTTCTGATTGGGTGTAGCTGGTGACCAGGTCTGTAACGTCGCATGGCTCTGATTGTGTAGAGCTGGTGACAAGGTCGCTAATCACACACACCTCTATTCGTACACAGTGGGTGGCCAGGTCCATCACCTCACACCTCTGATTGTGCATAGCGGGTGACCAGGTCTGGAACCTTACACACCTCTGATCGTGCACAGCAGGTGACCAGGTCCATGACTTCACACCTCCGATCATGCACAGCTGGCGGGTACAGGACCCACTTCAGTGAGGGGCTGACTTCCCAGGTGTGAAGGGGGAATGTTGTGTGGCTCACTAAACCCCTCCATGCTTTGGGGGCTCCAGGCTGTGGCCGGCAAGTAGGATGTTGTCCCAGGAGGCTGCTGTGTGTGGGGGCGGGAGGAGGCAGCTGCAGGGTGGTGAGGGCGTGTGTATTACTGGGAGTGGTCTGATCCATGCCTTCTGCACGTGAGTTCTGGCGATTCTCTTCTGGTATGTTGGTGGATCATTCAGCACCCCCATCATATTTGAGATGAACTGTGCTCTGTGAGTGGCCCTGCCCTGGGTCATGACCACACGCTGGACTTGAGCTGTGGGAGCCACATGGACAGTTGGAGGCCTCAGACCCCAGGGCTACACACACCGAGATTTCCCGGCTGCGTCTCCCCAGCACTCGTGCTGATCTCTCTTGCTGCTGCTGTCCCAACCCCTGACATGGCACAGCTTCCCTCTCAGAAGATGTCATGGAGCTTGTCTGCTGTTCGTAAATCTTACGCACATTTGGAGGCGTTAGCTTCATGCAGAAGTGCTGCAAGCAGGAGATAATGGAGTCTCGGTTCCAACTGGTGGTCTCCAGGAGTCTCTCTCCACCTGCAACCTAGCAAGTGAAGGTTACCTGAATGTGTTGTCCGAAGGTAACAAGCATGGGAAACATGTCAATGCCATGCAGTGCGAGGTGGTTCTGGGAATACCAGTACACTCTCGTGCTGCCAAATGTCATGTCGTGTGGATGTCACAGGATCCTTTTCTTTGTCACTTGTGTTGCTAATCCCCTGGATTTCTCAAATCTCTGGATTTCTCAGGTTCTTTACTTCTCCAGGAAAAAAACCTGCCCCATTGTCCTGTTACCTCTGAAAGGGGGATTTTACAGCAGGAGGTGATGCAGCAGCCGTCAGTATAGGCACATGCTGCAGGATCCTACTAGTCTCAGGTGCACCCAGAGGGAATATAGCTGGGCAGGTGGTCCCCATCTCCTGTGTCGTCAGGGGCACCCACAGGAGGCACAGCAGGGCAGATGGCTCCATCTCCACTGGTGCCAGGTGCACACAGGAATCACAGTTGGGCAGGTTGTTTATTGCCAGGAAGTACAGCTGGGGTTCAGCCCAGAGCCTCAGGCAGGGGGTTAATAGATTGGAAAGGTTGAGAACCTTGGCTTGATCACTGAGACACAAATTGTGGCAGTAGAAGGTGGACGTTCCCCCCACCGTTCCTCAAAAGTTTTGCTTTCTCCTGTTTCCCTGAACAGCGTCTTTTTAACTCCTAAGATAGCTCCTGCATATATATCTGTATATCCTTGTAGAGGGACTAGAGACACTGCTGGAAAGTTAGTAACTCTGTATTGATGAGGTGCCAGTTATCAGTCTGTTGCCTTAAAACATCAGCGGTTGAAATTGCTCCTCCGAACATGACTGGACGTGTTGCCGTTCTCTGTACAGTTTTCTTTTGGGGAGGTGTGCACGGTTCCGGGAAGGGTGCTGGGCTGCAGTAATGTGGGTGTGGACACAGGTCCCAGGAGAACAGTATCCCTCGGAGGGCAGGGTGGGAATCCCGGGGGTTCACGGCAGTTTTGCTAAATGAATGAATGAATGAATGAACCTAGCACTGAGAGTCACATGAGCTCATACAGAAAAGGCTTTGAGTGTTGAGAAATGGAGATTGAAGAGCTCACCTGTTCTCTTTGAGTCCAATTTGGGGTCAGTGCCGCTTGGAGCTGAGGGTTTGACATGCAATAAAAGCTGTGATGTAGCCATAAAGTGTGATGTTCTAGTGATTTGGTTTATGCAGCTGTTGCCTTCTGTTGAGGCTGAAAAGAACCAGATTAGTGGTCACTTGTTACTCAGGCCTTGTGCTTTCCTAGGAAAAAGGAAGGGGCACTAAATTTTTAGTGATAAAGTGACACAACATGGGAACACAGGAAGCGTCTCATCTTTTTACTTGTGACTTGGTCACGGAGCCCGTGGGTACTTCTCAACATGGTCACCCTGCAGCTTCTGAGTCCCGTCCTCACTCTCCCAGGCTAATGTGGCCATGCCAGGGATCCTACTCACAGGTCTGATGGCAACATTGCATGCTGGCTTTGTCCCCCAGGACTTGCAGGTGGTTCGTGCCTGGAATAGTTCCGTGGTAGCCAGGGTATCAGCGGGTGGCCGGCCTCAGCTTCCAGCATGGCCTTTATTCTCCATGGGGCGTTGGAACTGATTTTTGCGCAATCGTGATTTGACAGTGATTGATATGCTGTGGGTCTCCGGCCCAAGGAGATGGGGATAAATATTCTTTGCTGCTCTTTCATGCTCTGGGTGGCAGGGAGTTGGATTGAAGACTGCAAGTGACACCTGCACGTGTCGTGAGATGAAGAGAGAGTATTTCCATGAAATCCTCTGTTTACAGAATTAGATCAGTTGTATTTCTAACCCAGAAGTTGAAAGCAGTTGATTTTAAGTGTGACGAGGAAGCTGGAATTTAATTTCTGAGTACAATAATTACTGTGGAAATGAGTCTTTGGACTTGGAATTGAAATGAACGGTTGTAAATTTAGGGTAAGTCACAGTAACGTGTTTAGACAAAACATCTGATGTAGGTGGCAGAGTTTTTCAGGTATGTATAGAAACGTGATGAAAACGGTAGGGGATAAAGGAGGATTGTCCTGTCCTGAAAGATTTAAAAAGTGGATTATAAATGCGGACCTCGGTGTTCGTATAGAGGCCATCAAACTTAACTCGGTAGTTCGCACAGCAGAATGGTAAAAGCCGAAGGAATGTTTTTGGATGTTCTTCAAATGACTCCTTCCTCTCAGTGTGGAAGCTGTGGTTAGTGTCCACCGGTTCTGGGTCTGCCAGCGATGTCTCCTGGGTGGTCAGGTGGCGCTCTCAGAGAAAGACGCAAAGAACGCCTCCATGGTTTTCTGCCAACTATAAGATAATCTTTGTAGCCCTTGGTTCCATTTGTTTCTCCCTTGCAGTTGTATTTTGTTTTTTAAATTTATGTATAGTAGCACTGCCACTCTTTTGTGGGCAGTTCTGTTAGTTTCCTAGTGCTTACGTCCATCCACTTCGTTGAAGTGTCTGTCTGACCTTTGCCAATTTTTTTTTAATTGGAATGTTTATTGTCCTCTGTTTCTTTCCCTTTCATGTAACTTTTAGCTTGTCTTATCTACAGAAAGTCCTGGCGGGATTTATGTTGGAATTGTAAGTCTGCAGGTCAGTGTCCTGCTGGGATTTATGCAGGAATTATGTTAAGTCTATTGGTCAATGTGGAGAGAATTGGCGTCTTGACCCTGTTGCCGATTCTCCTTGGACTTGTGGCTCAGCTGATGTAGCTCTTTTCTTTCTTCAGCGTTTTGTAATTTTCTTCATACACATCCTCTGTGTGCTTTGTTAGATTTATACCTACGTGATTTTTATATAGCTACTGTGAGTGTGTGGTTTTTAAAATTTAGGTCCCAAATACTGATTTGCCCCTATGTAGAGTAAGATTTGATTGTGTGCTGTGACTTGGCTAAACTCAGTTATTGGATCTAGGACTGACTGTTGTAGATTCCTTGGGAATTTTTATACGTAGGCTTTTGGTGTGACTAGAGTTTTCTCCTTTCTGTTTTCAGTTTCTTTTATTTGTGCTCATTGTGATATGTTTTTACTGGCTTTGAGTTGAAGATGGCAGCTTAGATTATGGACCTGAGACCTTACTTTTTTCAAATATGAGCCTTTCGTGCCATAAGCTTAGTTCCCATCATGATTTTGGCTGCAATTCATAAATTTTAATTTTTGTTTCAGTTCAGTTGACAATTCTTTTCCTTTGAACACTCATTGTGGTTTTATTTAGTTCACTCAAATCTCATTTTAGCAAAAGATAAAAATTCATGCAGGTTTAGTTCCTGCGTGTGCCTCATAATATCTTCACATTCTATGCCTTGACCAGTAAATAATTGAGCTTATCAGGGAGATGGTTGCATGGTATATTGGTGTTGTAAAAATTATGTGGGAATTTGAATGTTTCTGAGACAGGCTCTCTATCGCCCAGGCTGGAGTATAGTGGTAGAATCAGAGCTCAGTGCAACCTCGAACTCCCAGGCTCAAACAATCCTCCCACCTCAGCCTCCTGAGTCGCTGAGACTACAGGTGCATGCTGTCACACCCAGTTAATTAATTTTGTTTTTTGTAGAAATGGAGTTTCACTCTGTTCCCCAGGCTGGTCTTAAACTCCTGGCCTCAAGTGGTCCTCCCACCTCCACCTCCCAAAGTGCTGGGATTACAGGCGTGAGCCAGCGTACCTGGCTGGGAATTGAAGTGCCACAAGGGTACAGAGGTTTTATGTTTTGTGTTCTGATATTGCCACATACCTGACAGTGCCTGGCCCGCAGTCGGTGCGTAACGCATATTGCTGAGTGAAAGGATACTGCGGTGCCTATGTATTGAATTAAATTTAATTTCACTCACTCGTGTTTCTCTTTGTCAGTCCTTTTGCCTCTCTGGACTGCTTTGTTCTACAAGTTACCTTGTAATAGGATCACGTTCTTCAAGTAGTTTTGCACTTTGATTATTGACCTTTTTTTTTCATTTTAAATGAAAGAAGTCCCCCTCCCCCCATTCTCTCTAAGATATTCTCATCTTCCCTCGGTCATTGGGATGTATGATACCAACACATGTCTCTTCATAAACATGTTATAATAAAAATCCTTGAATACGCACGTGCTTACATAGACAGGCGTTTCTTTTATTAAGAGTTGGTGTTGCAAAGCAGAGATCTTGACAAGTTCTACTTCTTGTAATGTATCAGTGAGTATAGGATTGCATACATTCTACTTTATTTGCCTTCTAAATAAAGAATATTCTTAATCATTGCCACTTAATAAACGTTGGGCCAGATCTTTTAGAAAAGATGTTTCCACAAATCAAAGTTTGTACTATCAGCATTGTTATTTAAATAGCTAGTGAAACCATCAAAATCTTATCACATTTACATGTTGCACTAGGAATCATCTCTGCTTTCCTCCCTGCAACTCGGTATTTTTGACGCGATCTGAGTTAGTGCACAGGAAGCCTCAGTGTTTCCTGGAGGGATGCCCGCAGCTCACTGGCCTCAGAGAAAGTCGTAAGGTGTGCACGAACTTCTCTGGAATAACTTAAGCTTATTACATACATCTTCTGGTAGGTCGTTTGTCCCCTCCACTCTCCAAAAGAAAACCTCAGACGTCTTAAATTAACCGCAAGTCTTTTCGGGACTGAGCCATTATTTCAGAAAGCAAGATTGTCAGAGAAAAAATATAGCTTTAAGGATGATAGAAAGATCTTAGCATCTTCTGAAGCCTGAAACCTGTGGCAGGAGACAGCGCAATCATTCCTGTCCTGAAGGTACCTGGCCTGTCCCGTTTTGTTTTCCTTTGCTTACCCAGATGTGGTGATTTAAGAAAATCACTGGAGTCATTGAATTAAGCATCCCTTTATTTGTAGCTTTTAAAAGATTTTAAGTTAAAATATAACTTTGTAAATCTTTTATGCAGCACACATTTGGCGATGTTATGTCCGTGTTCTGTGTGCGCTTTCTCTGTTTTGTGTAGGATTTCTGTTTTATGTACTCTGCGTTGCATGGCACACAGTAGGTATTAAATATTTGGGGGATGAATGAATGAACTGGGAAACAAAGTTCAGGATAATTTCTACGGCATTTGGAGATTCTCACGTACAGCCTAGGCACATACAGTGTTAGCAAACAAGGCCCAAGTGAAAGCTACAGTATTTATGTGATTAATTGCTAAGCAGCAGTCACTTTCTCTTCATGCATCCTGGATTTGTGGGGTCACAGGACCTGCTGAAGTAGTACCGTATAATGTCTGATGGAGCAGCCAAGGGCTGGTGGCCACAGGTCTCAGGATGAGAACACAGAAGCAGCCATGGGCCCTGCTCCTGAGACAGGCAGGGGCTGGCTGTGAGCCCACCTTTGCCCCAGATGTTCATGAGCAGGGAGGTGGTTGTCAGGGAAGCAGGTGCATGTTGCCTGCAGGGGACCCCGGCATGTACAGATGGAGGGAGTGCCTTTCTGAACCCACATCTCCTGTTAAGGCTAGCAGGAGTCTGCACTTGCTTGAAGGGTCCCTAGTTTTATTCCCTGAGTTTGAGCTTGCTCTCAATGGCCCTGTCTGCCTTCGAAATCCACCTGAGTGAGAGCTGGAAGGCTTAGGGTTGGGGCTACTTCCCCGGTCCCAGTGTGGCAGGGCCAGGTTACTGGAGATAAGTCCTAGTCAGTACCTCGACTACTAACAGGTTCGAAGGGCTTAGTATATCCATGCTCGCTCTATGATAAAGTCAGCAATTTGGCAGATGATAACTGGACATTTAAGAGTTTCTTTAAAAGGTGTCAGTAAAGCCCATGATATGGTTTGGCTCTGTGTCCCCACCACAATCTCATCTCGAATTGTAATTTCCATAACCCCACATGCCAAGGGCAAACCCTTGGGAGGTGATTGAATCCTGGGAGCGGATTCCCCTTTGCCATCCTCGTGATTGTGAGGAGTTCTCACGAGATCTGGTTTTTCGTTAAGTGTAGGACTCCTCCCCCTTGCACGCTTCCCTCTCTCCTGCCACTGTGTAAGACGTGCCTTTGCTTCACCTTCACCTTCTGCCATGATCATAAGTTTCCTGAGGTCTCCCCAGCCATGCGGAACTGTGACTGAAACCTCTGCCTTTATAAATTACAGAGTCTTGGGCAGTTCTTTATATCAGCATGAAAACACTGATGCAGCTCAGCAATCCACAGAGAGAGGAGGTGACAGTGTGAATGCTGCTGTCAGGCCTGCGATGCCAACATGCGCCACATGTGGTGAACCTCAGCCATGCGGCCATCGAGGGGTCATGCCTGCGATGCTGACAGGGAGTCAATCAGCATCGTGTGTGGTGAATCTCAGCCGTGTGGCCATCGAGGGGTTTAGCCGTGCTGTTCTCATTAAGCAGCCCATTTTCAAAGTCTGAAAAAGGGTAAAAAATATTAACAGGGCTGAAGTTTTCAGAGTCAGTGCCTCGCATGAAAACTGGTGGTTGAGAATTCCTCAAGGAAAGCAGAAGTTGTTCTCAGAAGTCAGCAGTGCTCTGCGGCACAGAGGGACATCGGTGAGAAATGCCAGCATTGCAGATAAGTAACATTCACAGCCATCAAAAAGCATGTTTTATCTGTAATTAGCTGGCAGGACTCAACAAACGCACGTTGCCTCCTTAATTTGCCCACACTGCAGATGCTTTTTTCAGGCCAGGAGTGTTACTGGGGAGCTGTGAGCGGGGTCCTGGCTCTTCCCAAGGTGCCCTGGAGGTGAGAGGAGATTTTGTACTCAGGGATGGAGGTCGGGACACGCTTGAGCCCAGAGTCTTGGGGTGAGCTGACTTCTTCATTGAAAAATTGTATTTGCTGAGAAGGAAAGGGCAGAAACTTCCTTTCAGACAAATGAAAGGGAAGTCAGTCATCCCTTGACAGAGGTGCATCTCTGACGCGCCCTCCGAGAGAGACCCTCGGGCAGCAGGGAGAAAGAAGAAAGCGTGACTCTCCACTGTTCTACACGTCCTGGTGTGGGGTCTCTGGGCCGGGATCCCCGAGGAGAGGCAAGCGTCTCTACTGCTTCTGTGGCACAAACTGCTGACTGTGAGTGAGATCGGTTCTCTCAGGTGTGGAGATTCGAGGGGCTCTGAGGACTTCATTTAGCTGAGGCATCTCCTGTTAGAGCCGAGTCGTTCCCTGGGTACGGTGTGTGCCTGTCATCTGCTGCCCCGCCCTTCATGGAGAGAGAACAGCAGTAGCAACACCCTCGCCACAGCCGGGGAAGCTGGCTGGATAGCAAGAGGTTGGAAAAAATTCAAGTACTGTGTTTATAACACTCATGACAGAGGCTGGATTTGGTGGCTCATGCCTGTAATCCCAGCACTTTGGGCAGCCCGGGAGGGAGGATCACTTGGGCCCAGGAGGTTGAGGCCAGCCTGGGAAACACAGCAAGACCCCATGTCTGCAAAAACTACATAGTCAGCCGGGTGCAGTAGTGCCTGCCTGTGTTCCCAGCTACCTAGAAGGCTGAGGTGGGAGGATCACTTGGCCCCGGGGAGGTCAAGGCTGCGGTGAGCCGTGATCACACCACTGCACTCCAGCACAGGTGACAGAGGCAGGCTTGTCTCAAGAAAAATTTGTTTTCAATCTCATGACAGATGTTTTCCCTGTCCCAACCTATTCCAAAATAGCTAATGTTTTAGGCGCTTGCGTTTCAACTCCAAACGTATGAATGTTGCTTCAAGAAATTCTTGCTCTGCGTCCCATCTTTATGGTGGAACCAGCCAGGTGCCGTAACGTTACCAGACGTTTCTCCACGTGGTCTCGTGTGCGTCAGAGGAGCCCTGGCCACTTGTTCAGCTTCTCTGCATCCAAGAGATTGCTGTGTGTGGCAGGACTGATCCTCACTACATATGGTTCGGATTCCTCGGGTGAGTGTCTGGAAGAAGACACCGTCTTGAGCTCATTGCCACGGCAAACACAGTTTGCAAGTGAAGGATGTCTGCTTCTCCGTGTCCAGAGCTGCCCCGTTGCTGATGAAGATTGTGAAGTTGGTCAAAAGAGAAGCAGCTGACACAGCAGAATGACCAGGAAGTACTGAGGGATGTGGGAGGGGAGAGCCTGTATTCGTTCCCCCGCCTGCTGAATGTTAAAAATTTCCGAGACGCAGAGTTGGCCTTCCATGTTCATGGATTCTATAGCCCTGGATTCAGCCAAACTGAAAGTGAAAATATTCAGAAGGAAAAGAATGGCCTAACCTGTTCTGAACGTATGTAGAGTTTGCCATTTTCATTATTTTCTAAACAAGATAGTACAACACAGCACTCACGTTGTTTGCGTTATTACGAGTAATGTAGAGATTGTAAGTACACGGGAGAGCACACGTGGGTTCTACGCAAATGATGCGCCATTTTCTATCACGGACTTGAGCATCGCAGACTTTGGGATTCTGACCCTTGGAACCCGCTCCCACAGACACTGAGGGTGACTGTACTTTAACATGCTTTATTTATTTATTTTTCTGTAAGAGACTCACTGGAAGAAAAACAGAATTTTTTCCACACAGATCAATGTTCAAAATCTACAAATAGCTTTTAGGAGGAAGGAAAGGGTTTCAGGGTTTTTTTTCATCTCCGAGTTCAAGCTATTGATAACACATTCCCTCACCTTGTAGTTAATTTGTGTGTGTGGTGAGAATACGGAAGATCCATTCTCTTACCCAGTTTCAGGCAGATGATACATTGTTAACTGAATTTCAGGCAGATGATACGTTGTTACTAATTGTAGTTACCACGCTGTACATTCAGTCTCCAGAATTGACCAGCATTTCCCCATTTCCCCAATCCCAGTCCCTGCTAATCCCTATTCCACTCTTTCTACAAATGTTACTTTTTAAAGAAAAAGTTTGGCACATATAAGTGGATCATGCAGTATTTGTATTTCTGTGCCTGGTTTATTTCACTTAGCAAAATATCTTCCAGGTTGATCCATGTTTTTGCAAATGACAGAATTTCATTCTTTAAGGTGAATTGTACGCCTTGTGTCCATACACCACAATGTCTCTATCTGTTCATCCACTGACAGGTGTGTAGGTCAATTTCACATCTAAGTGACTGTCAATAGCGCTGTGGTGGACGTGAGCATACAGGCCTCTCTCCATTAATGGTTCAATATTCGTTTGGATATTTACCCAGACGTGGGATTGCTGGATCACAGAGTCCTGTTTCTAGTTTTGGAAGATGCTCCATACTATTTCACAGCTGTGCTGCTTTGCACTCCCACCAACGGCATGCAAGGGTTTCCTTTGCTCCACATCTGCCAACACTGCAGAATTTACATTCCTATACCCCTTGGGTTTCCTGGCGTGGGCACAGGTGGCCTGACCGCTCACTGCCACCTCTGAGTTTTGCTTTCTCACGCTGCAGACAGACTGGCTGAGGAGCCGCTTGGATTGCTTTGGCTCTTGGGAGTTTTGACTTAAAAAGGCAACTGAGCAGAAAGCCGTAGCTACTACACAGCTGCTTAAATAATTCTGCAAAGACTTAAAGTCAGACTCTGGGTGAGGGAGTGTGTGCTTCTAAAACAGGAAGACAATGCTTGATGTGTTGTGGAAAGTCGAAGCTCTCTTGGCCCCCATTCACTGCACGCCTCTGGCTCTGGCATGAACACGCAGTGACCGTGAAGCTCTGATTACAGAGATGGGCTCCTCCTGGGGTTTAGGACTCTGGACTGCATGAGCTTTTGTGTTGACTGAGATTAGCCCACTTCTTTCTGCTGTCAAAGCGATTCCATCTTCAATGCCTTAGCAGTTTTGTTTCCTCAAAAGCACTTTCTGATGCCGAAGGGCATGTGGCTCATGGTACGTGGTTGTAACCACTCCCTGTGGCCTGGCATCCGAGATTGACCGTCCACTTCTCACCTGGGGGTGGTCCAGTGTGACTGTTCAGATCCTGGAAGTGATGTGGACGTTTGTTTCTTCTAGTTGTCATCCTCCCCCTTCAGCAGGGCTGTGACATTCTCTCTGCTGGGGCATCTGAAGCGTCTCCTGCAGTCAGGGGTGGGCTGGCGCCACTGGGCCAGGTGGTTATGCATTATGACTTTGTTGCCACCAGTCTGGCCCTTTGGCAGGCGTCTGGGACTTGCTGAGACTGTCATCTGTGAAACGAGGATGATAGTGCTTGTGGAATGCTTAAATGACATGGTTGTCTATAAAGTTTGCAGTAAGACCCCGACTTTGTAGGTGGATGATCGTCCTCCATCCTTTCCCCTGTCCCCCTGTCCTCATGCTCATGTTCCCTCCCAATCCGAAGAAAAATCTCCAAGGGGATCTCTCCCTCTGTCTGTCAGGGAGTAGGGGGTGGAGAGCGAGAGGCTCGCTCTCAAGCCATGAGGCCCACTGCGGCCATCTGAGAAGAGCCCACAGTAGGCGCCAGGCCATACCAGGTCCTCTTCTACATGTCAGTCTCAATGTCTAGCTGGGAATAACAGAAGCTGGGTTTCATTGTCCCTACCTTGCCCCTTCTCCCTCCCCACAACACCAAAAAATGTAAATACAGCATCCAGTAAAACCAACTTACTGCTGGGGCCTGAGATCTGCAACATTGAGAATGTCATGGGAAAGGGAAGTAGCTGTGTTTAATATGACATAGTCTTCTCAGAGCTGTCTTTTCACAGGGTGGGACTTCTTTCCTTTTTGTGTGAAGGAGGGATTTCTAGCTCCCAGTACATACTGGAGAAATTATGCTTGCCGAAAGAGATTTTAGCAAGTTATGACAGCAGTTTTGTGTGAAATGGGTGTGTTTAAATCCCAGGCGGCTGCAGGACGTGTGTGCTCCATAGTCCTGCCGCTCTAGGAATCCGTGTCGTCCGCACCGGAGCAAGGTGGGAAGGAATCCACGTCATCCGCGCCGGAGGATGAGGTGGGATGTGTCAACAGTCTAATCCTTTCGGGCTTTTTAGGTTTGGAAATTGGCAACAAATCCGTTGCTTCAAGGTATTTATAAAAGCAGCCATCACTGCGTGTGGCCGTGTGCCCAGGACCTAGTAGTTTGCTTTGTATATTTCATCTTATGTGACTCTCACAGCAGCTCTCCAGTATTGCTCCCATTTTACGGATGATGCAAGGGAGGCTTCGAGCAATTTGAGAACTTACTCAGTGTGAGTAAGTGGCAGAGCTGGGATTCTGATGCCAAAGCCTGGACTCTTAATCCAGTTATTCTTCTGTTTCCCTGGAACGCAGGAACGTGGGGTGTTGCCAGTCCCTCGAAGCCTCCTGTCAGTGAGACGGAATCGCAGCTTGCTGAATTAAACGGAAAGAAAAACGAATGTTTCATTTTCATTATTTTAGGAAGGGGTGCTTGCTAGAAGATGGAGACATACGGAATGGCTACGTAATGTGTGTACTGTGATGTTGAACTTTTAATAAACTCTTGCCAGAGAAGGTATTTTTTATTTCTCCAACATCATGTGACATACTACGTAGTTTATTGCCATTTTTAGTACTTTAAGAAATGTCGTTAAATAAATGTATTTTAGTTAACCAATTTACCCAATGCTATAAATGTAAGAAGTACCAACAAATTATTTACTCACAATAGTGATCTGTTCAATGCTGCATGAAGCTGATCCTGAATAATCCCTTCTCTTAATAGATGGATGCTTTTGGGTTCTTAAAGGCCTAAAGGGAATGAACCATAAACAGCCTCAGCAGAGAGAAAAGATGAGAAAGATCTGCCTCTTTTGGGGTCACCAAATGCACCTCTATCAACTTATTGCCTCTCAGCTCCACATTCACCCTTTATTACCTTCTTCAGAAACCATGGATCTGACCCCTGCAAATTCTGTTCAGTTGTGTTGGTGAAGTTTGGCAGAGGCATATCGGGACAGTGGTTTCACTTCTTAGTCCCAGGGCCGTGCACACGGGGTCTAGCAGGTCCTGCTCCTGCTGGAGTTTCTGGCCCCTGTGTTGCATGGCAGCAGCAGCTCACCCCCAGCCCCGACAGCTTTGTAGGAGCTTCTCCAGCAAGAGCCCTCCCTGCCTGAGAGGGCTGCAGGCCACTGGTCTCCATGGAGCCCCTGTGCTGTGTCTGCCCCAACAGCCCCGAGTCCAGCAGTACCCATTTCATTCCCTCATCCCCTTCTCACTCAGTATTTATGCACCTGCTTTTTGTCTCTGTTGTGATAACACATTAATCCGGCTTTAGGATCCCAAGCTAAAATCATGATTTTTTTTTTTTTTTTTTTTTTTTTGAGGTGGAGTCTGGCTCTGTCGCCTAGGCTGGAGTGCAGTGGCCTGATCTCGGCTCACTGCAAGCTCTGCCTCCTGGGTTCACGCCATTCTCCTGCCTCAGCCTCCCAACTAGCTGAGACTACAGGCACCCACCACCACGCCTGACTAATTTTTTGCATTTTTAGTAGAGACCGGGTTTCACTATGTTAGCCAGGTTGGTCTCGATCTCCTGACCTTCTGATCCACCTCCCTCATCCTCCCAAAGTGCTGGGATTACAGTCTTGAGCCACCGCACCAGGGCTAAAATCATTTTCTCTTTACATGAAATTGCAAGCCTTTACTTCTCAGCCTCTCCGTAGGTAGAAACATCCTTGACCATTTTTGATGCTTATCCTCAAAGATACTTAGAAATACTAGAAAGTCACTGCTCTCTGTCTTAACTGCTGAGCTTCCAGATGATTTTCTCCTATCTTTTTAAGCATTTGCATTTCAGGCATTTGTTGGAGTCCGTGACACTGTCTGTGTGTCCAGCATGACCAGCGAATCTTGTCACACTCGTGCCGTCCGCGCACACGTCTGTTGACTCCTCTGCAATCCTGCTTGGTACCTTTACCCAGGATGTTTCCGTTTCTCATGGTTTCCAGTCCATGACCTCTCATCTAATGTCTCGTAGACGTGGCTGGGTAAAACTGTATTTAGGGCATTTGTAATTAAGGCTTTGGAGGGCACTTGGTCAGATGTTTTCATGGATTTCTGATGCTGCACGGGTGCTGGATTTCATCTATCGGCTCATTTTGTGAAAAGGATGTTGTGTTTTCAAGGGAATATTTGTTTTGTAGCAACCTGTTTACCCATGTTATATTTTCCTAAAAGTTCTTCATCTTCTGAGCGCTTCTCAGAATGATCTGGATTTTATGCAGAGCTTTGTAAACGTCTTTGTTCTCGGCTCATACCCTTTCCAGCACTGTGTGTTCATCCAACACTGCCCCCTTCCTCGCACCCAGGCCTCAGACTGGCCAGGACTCCCTGTGACCCGCTGGCATTGGCTCTCCTGGGAGATGGGTCCATCCTGCTCCCTGTGTCCGGTGTTCAGATCTCTCCCCTCACGTGTGGGATTTGGGCCACTGGCCAGTGGACATGCCGCCTTTTAAGCTGGATGTCATAAGAGAAGCCTCCCCAGTAGCTGCATGGGGGTGTTTCCTCTGCAGCAGGGCACTAGCAAAGCATCTGGCTGTGCTGAGGATGCAGGAGGAGCAGCGAGTGGAACCGGGGGGCCATCGTGGCATGCGTTGCCTCCTTGTCCCCTCTAGGTGTCACGTTGGGAAAAGTCTGTCCACAAAGTGCTGTCCACTTAATCGCTATTTTAGGTGTTCATGGTTGGATGCTGCTTTCTGCCTTGGATATTTTGAGTTGGACGGGAATTAAACACAGCAACAACTTAGCACATGGAGGTAGATTCTGACTCAAACGTTTCACTCAGTGTCGCAGGAAATGCTTTGAGCCATAATTACACTGCATGCTTCAGAAGCTGATCTTCACGCCTGGACAGGTTGTCCTTTCTCCACGTGTTCGCTGTGTTTTGATGATGGGGTTAGCATGCTCTATAAGGGTCTGTGCTGAGAAGACTCCACCACACAATGTGGGGAGGCTATCCTGTTATTGTTCCTCGTCTTAACCTTGTTCAGTGTAGAGTCTGACAGAATCTTCAGGGGTGCTGTTTATAGATGTTTTGAAGTGTCACCGTGCCACCGATTTCAGGTTAAAATAGAATGTGGACATCTTTTCACAATAGTTTTTAATTACTCCGCTAGTTTGTGTTGCTGTCTTTTGCTGTACAGTCCACAGTCTGACGTCTTTGTGGTCCCCACGTTTCCCTCCTGCTCGTATTACCTGATCCTATGGGTCAGCTGTGAGGAAACCACTCTCCGTCCTCATCTGGAGTGGCCTCAAGCTGGGTGTGCTGGTCTCCTTGTGGGCTAAAGTGTTCTTCTGTTACTGTTTTCTCTGTTTTTTGACTGAATTTAGCAGACTTGTGTATGGTGCAAAGACTTTTAAAAATGTATTTTGCCTTTATGAAAAAAACACCTGCATTGCTTTAAAATGAACCTTCCCTGTGTCTCCATCCTTCCCCAAATGATTGCTCTGTCTTAGAAACTGGGTGGTGTGTGCGCTTCCTGGCCTCATTCCATCAAGCACTGTAACCTCTGATTGCAAAAGTGACTACATTCAAGGAAAAAACTTCGCAAATGTTGAAAAGAATGAACAAAAACAATATATTGTTCTCTTGTCACCCTGAAATGGCTACTCCTAATATTTTGATGTAGTTCTTTCAATTCTTTTTAAGTAAAGTTACTTCTAACACAAGCACTTTAATTGTATTGATCAAATTATATTCAGGAAACAAGGAGAAATTAAAAAGAATATCCAGTTTGGGGCAAAAAGGAAGACGACATAGAAAGAGGCTGTAAAACTCCCTGCAACTTGAAAAGCTGGGTTGTGGTGGCTGTGGTTTTGTTTTTACTGTGAGAGACCACAGGATTCTTCTTGGCACTGAAGGGCAATAAGATAATACCCTGTGTGTGTGCTGGTGGCCGTATAAACCGAGCCGCATGTCCTCTTTCGAAGCAGAGAAAGCATGAGGTTTGAGGTAGTGGTTTGGTAACTTTTGGAAAGTCTGTTTGTAGGACTGCACTGCAGAGATTAGGTCAGTCTGAATTAGAATCGAATGATCTGTTCAGGCCTTGGGAGCTTTCTACACCGGGTGTACGCCTGTTCTGGATGTGGTGTAGAAGGAACAGGACTGGGAGGGTTTCTTGCTTCCCAGTCATAGAAATGCCTGCAATTATCACTGTTTGTTGTCTCTCAGGAAGCTATTTCGGGAAGGAAGTGTCCGTTCGAAGGCTGCTGGTTGGCCTGTCGTCACCCTGGGGGTCTTTGTGTGGGTCACGGGAGCCGTGACTGCTCACGCGTGGAGCTCTCTCTCGCTGCTGCGCTGGTGGACAGCTGATCAGCAACAAAGTGTGTGTCCCAGTGGCCTTTGAGAAGAATTCTTTGCATTATTTTTATACAAGGTCCTTTTTCCTTTCAATGTCAACATCGTGTCTTCTAGCCAAGCGATATGTTCTTGCAGAAACAGGAAGTGTGGCCCAAGTGAGAAATGAGGGAATTCATCCATTACTGCTATCAGTTTTCCTATAGTTGAGCCATTGTAATTTATACGTGTTAAATCTGTAGAAGTGAGTCACGGTGCCAGATCCTCACAAATGCCGAATGTCTATGTGGGACCTTATACCAGTATAAGCTGGAGGCTCCTGACAGATGTAGACAGGGACAGAAGTGCCTGTGGATGGGTGTGGGTGCACATGCGTGTACATGCGTGTTGTGTGTTCTGCTTGCCGGCAATGCCCAGCGGCACCGGGTGCCCGGTCTTAGCTTCCAAACACCGTTCTTCACTAGAAGGAGCCCTGGTCCAAGGGCTGGGGAATCAGGTATCAGATCTGGAACCAGTTGAGCAACAAAACAAACCATTGTAACTGTGAATCATAACCTACCAAGCCAGACTCCATGAGTACATATGAACCATATATAAATGAATGCTGAAAGATGAAATAATTATTTTTCAGTGAATATGGAAGATCTAATGATTTAGAAGGAATGACAGGAAATCAGTGGATGATAAAACTAGTAGTGAAGAATTCATGGAAAACAGAATATGCACATAATGTCATGGTGCCTCCTCCCAAATCTTAATTTCAACATGAGAAGTAGCGTCTTTGCTTTGAAGGAACTTAAGCACCACCTTCACTGAGTTGCTGATGTTAACATTGTCACACAGGACAGACTTGCGGTGTCCCTGCTAAAATGCATACCCTTGAGTCTAGTCTGGAAGATACCAAAATAAAGGACAAGCTGTAAAATAACTGACCTGTATTCTTTCACGTTTCCAATTTCAAGAAACACAAAACCTGAGAAACTTGGATGCTGGACTGGTAAAAATCACATGACAAATCAATTCATGATCCTGGATTGGATCGTAAAAGAGGAAGACAAAGTAAGAAAATTATGGAGAGAGTTGACAGCATTTGAAAGTGAACTTTGTATATGACATTTAAATTTCCCGATCTTGAGGAAAATGAATGTGAGAGCATATCCTTGTGTTTAGGAAATACATTGTAACATTTAGGTATGGAGGGACATAGTATCTGAAATTTATTTTCATTTGACTTAGAAAATTCATGGGGGAGGGAGGAAAGCAGTGTGATGTAAGATAGGAACAGTTGGGCCTAAGTTGAGCCTGGTAAGTTATGTGGGAATTCACTACACTGGTCTTGCAGATTTTCTGTGTCTTTGAAATTACATTCAAAAAGTTTAAAACGGAGAATATGCAAAACAAAAAGCGATTTGTGCAAGTGAGTGGACTGTCACTTCATTGATCCCTTCAGTTTTCGGCCATGAGCCAAGTCAGTCACACAGTGGTTTATGACCTGGGAATTAGAAATAGTGGCCAGATGACCAGGCTCTTTATCTAGTTAGGGAGAGTAGTGTGTACAAAGGCTGACCAAGACCAAGCAGTGCGATGAGCTGCCTGTGGGTGTGATGTTGCGGGTCTGGGTCCTGTCTCAGGTGGCAGCTTGGGGGGTTTAAGCCAGAAATCCACGTCCGATTCCCTTTCAGTGGGATCATTCTCACAGCTTCAGAGAAAACTGCCCCAACCCGTCTTCACTCACGCTGGCCATTTTTGGTGGTGATGGTGTTTTTATTCTGCTAACACCGTTCTCACTCACAGTTTAGGGCCTTTGAGCGGGCTTTTCCCTGTGTCTCAAAGATTCTCACCTTGACAGCCAGTATGGTTCATTCCTGTTGTTCTGATTTTGTGTTAAGAAGGTTCTTCCCTAGCTTCACAGTTTGGAGTTGCCACTGCATCTGTCTCTGCTTTAATTCCCTACCCCATCTATCACCTGTCTCCTCCATTAAGAAGTGGCCAGCGTGAGATGCCATGAGACTGTCTGCCTTATCACCGCTGCGACCCCAGCCCGTAGGGACTAACAGAGAAGGCATTCAGTGAATGTGTGGAATTAATGTAATGGGTTAATAGCCACAAAATGTGTTAATGGTTGTTTTAGTCCAATTCCATGCTGCTGATAAAGACATACCCGAAACTGGGAAGAAAACGATTTAGTTGGCCTTGCAGTTCCGCATGGCTGGGGAGGCCTCAGAATCATGGTAGGAGGTGAAAGGCACTTCTTACATGTCAGCAGCAAGAGAAAACGAGGTAGAAGCAAAAGCAGAAACCCCTGATAAACCATCAGATCTCATGAGACTTATTCACTATCACGAGAAGAGCACAGGAAAGACGGGCCCCAATGATTCAGTTACCTGTCCCTAAGTCCCTCCCACAACACATAGGGATTCTGGGATGTAGAATTCAAGTTGAGATTTGGGTGGGGACACAGCCAAACCATATCCATAGCCAACACAGTCCTGTCCCATGGCCGGTGTTGAGCTGAGCTGCGACCGTGGCTGTGTGAGTTGGGGTGCGAGGCGTGCACACGCCTCTCAGCGGTACAGTGAAAGGATTTGGAGGCTCAAACGTGTGACCTAAAAGAATCTCCAAAGATCAAGGACCATTCACCCTAAAAAGAAAAATCTCAGCGCAGTTTAGAGCCAGTGTTTGCTTTTGGATATGGATTCTACAGTCATAAAATGAATAAATAAAAGTCTGTAAATAAATTTTAATGTCTTTACTGGAATTGTAACCACTGATTTTCTTTCCTCACCCACCCATCTGTTGGTGAGTTTCAGAAGGTGGATGAACCGTACTGCGGGGACAGAGAGGAGGGTGCAGCTTGGCCTCTGGGACCTCAGCTGAGCACTGAGTGAGCTGTCTCCGTTTCAGACGTCCACACGGAAGTTGTCCAGGCGGCTCTGGCCAAACCCAAAGAGCAGAAGATGGCCGGTGCCTATGCCTTCCAAACGCAGGTCCCTGGTCGTGCAGACCTCCGTGGACGCCTATACCCCTCCAGGTAAGGGACACGCTCCCCGACGCTGCCTCCTGAACATGCTGGGTGCCTCAGAATTGACCACTAGCCCAGTAGTCGGGTTTTTGCCTTCAAAATCATGGTGCAGAAATGCAGATTTTGTGAACCAGAAGTCCGAAAACAGTGTATGAGTTAAACGTGGAAGGAAAAGTAACATTATGTATCTATATAAATACACATTTTTAACTTTTCATCAAGACTCATACATATGATACATACCAGTAAAATCTCACACAGTTTTATTCATTTAATTCTTTGTAGGGAAAAGGGAAGAGTTCGTAACCCTCTGGGTAGAATTGGACTTTTCTTCTGATTAGGCTGGTGCATGCGTGTTCTCAAATCTTCAGACAAGTGTGCTATATTGTTGGATTGTTTTAGAACAAGCGAATTGGACAGTTTAGGCAGTTACTCGAATCAGGTCATAAGCTTTGCCTGCAAGGTGCCAGCTACTAGTGTTTTAGTTCCTGCAGGCCATAAGGTCTCTCACAACCACTCAACTCTGCCCTCTGCCATGGGCGATAGCAAGTGTGTATGGCTGTGAACCAATAAAACTTTATTTACAAGAAAAACGGACCAGATTTGGTGCACAAACCTGCCAACCCCTGATCTAAATTACCGAAGGTAATAGCCAAGTTTTATTTCTGCTATATAATACTGCTTTTATTTAATCTTGAATTTTACATAACTACCCAAATTCTCTCTTTTCTCTGCCCAAATAATTGTAAACTACATTTCATGATGTTCACACCCAAGTAAAGCAGAAAGTTTAGTTATCCAGATACTTGTTAGAGACACGGATTGAACCTACACTATTTGGTGTTTAGTTTCTGTGATATTGATTCTGACATTATTCATGCCGTTGTTGCAAGCTTGTCTTTCAAAGGACCTGAATCACCTTACATCCCACGTTGAAGCTACGTGTTACTTTAAATGACACCGTGTTTTTCCTCCAATAAAAGAGAAACTTAAGGTACAATATGAATAGTTGAAAATGTACATTTTGGGGAATATTTTTACTTTTGAAGTTTAGCTTAGTCTTGGCAAGCAGTGAGACAGAAGGACGTGCTTCAGATTAGAGCTGAGGTCAAGCTTATGTCCACATTACTCCAAGCATCTCCTGAGTTTCACCTTTACGTACCTTTACAAATGAAGGCAGTGGAATTTATAGGACAGAACTTACAGTGCATCATTTTGGGTTTTCGTTGCTTTTTGTTTTGAGACAAGGTCTTGCTCTGTTACCAAGGTTGGAATTCAGCATCATGATGGCAGCTCTTGGCTCACTGCAGTTGGGACCACCTAGGCTCAAGCGGCCCTCCCATTTCAGCCTCAAGCAGCTGGGACCACAGGTGCTTGCCACCACACCCAGCTAAGTTTTAAGTTTTTGTAGAGACAGGGTGTTCCTATGTTGTTCTTGTTTTTCATTGACACATAAGGTGTTCTTCTTCTAAAGAACGCAGTGCCAGCAGGCAAGGGAGTGAATGCCGTGCTAGCAAGGTTGTTGGCAAGGGAGCCCTTTCTGCCAATGTGCTCCCTTGGGCTCCTCCATTTCCTTATTTTAATATTAAGCCACAGCACATAATTAAGGGCTGGGCACGATAGCTCATGCCTATAACTCCAGTAATTTGGGAAGCCAGGGCAGGTGTATAGCTTAAGCCCAAAGGTTCAAGGCCAGCCTGGACAACATGGCAAAATGTACAGAAATGCCTTTTGTACATCTTGTCTTCACCAAAAGTACAAAAAATCAGCTGAGCCTGGTGGTGTGCACCTGTAGTCCCAGCTACTTGGGAGGCTGAGGTGGGAGAATCACTTGAGCTCGGGAGGCAGAGGTTGCTGTCAGCTGAGATGGCACCACTGCACTCCAGCCGGGGCAACAGAACAAGACCCCAATCTCAATTAGAAAAAAAATAACGATAATACATAGAGACTCTTTAGAAATGATTAGGCCAGGCATGGTGGCTCATGCCTCTAACCTCAGCAGTTTGGGAAACCAAGGCAGGCAGATTGCTTGAGTCCTGGCATTTGAGACTAGCCTGGGCAACATTCCAAAGCCCATCCCTACAAAAAATACAGAAATCTGCCGGGCGTGGTGGTGTGTGCCTGTGGTCCCAGCTGCTCGGGAGGCTGGGGTGGGAGGATCACCTGGGCCGGGGGAGGTTGAGGCTGCAGTGAGCCATGATCATGTTACTGCATTCCAGCCTGGGCAACAGAGCTAGACCCTATCTCAAAAAATAATGTGCTTAATCCTGTTTCTTTGGTTTATGGTTATAATTTGTAAAAACTTATGGTAAAAAAATTGCATTTGTATGTGTTCTTTGTGTAACTAACAACATGGACGTAAAAGGATAACCCACTTGAAATATTTTAAACCAAATTTTTGGCACTAACCAGTATGTAAGGCAACAGGCATTTTTCTTGACCACTTTTTATAAAAGAAATGACTTTGAAGTGGAAGAAGCATTGCGGTTATTTGCTTACTTCTCGTATTGAATCCAACCACTGAGAAATGTTACTGGATCATGCATGATGAATAACTTCATTGTACAGATGTCTGCAAAATATAAAAGAATATTATTTGAAATGTTACTTTTGTGAAATATTTGGATTTATTTGACTAGCATTTTTATATAAACCATAAAGCATCCTTTGTAAATTTTCATCAGGAGTCCTCTTGATATCACATGGGGCAGTTTTGTAAAATTATAAATGTCAATATCATAAAAGTTTTTTACTCCCAGCCTATTGTGTGCTTAGCCATAGTTTGCATGTTTATTACCGCAGTTACTTGATCCAAATCTTAGCTGCATTTTCTTACCTAGTTTTCTTGGTTGCTGGTAACAGTGGTTAGATCTTACTCAGTTTCATTGCCCTTCAGAGAATGTTCTTGAAGTTTATCTTCTATGAAATGACTGGCTGCTGACCTCGATCATAGTTTCTGGAGAAACACTCATTAGGATTGTGGCAACAGTAATATTCTATGGCTGAAATTTTCCTTTAGTTTTCAAATATAAAGATATAAGAACAATTTGCCAAAACTTGTTCTAGCCATGATGAGGGAACAGGGACTGAAATCACACATCTGCCATAAACAACTGTAAAGCTGCACAAAACGAATGAGGTGGCTGTTTTTAGTCTGTGACCACAGCTGTGCCAGCCAGAACCTGAGGGCAAGGGCAGGAGAATGAATGAGACGCACCCACAGTACACTTGTCCTCTGGAGTACACCTGCAGATCGAGGCACCGAGAGCTCAGGTGTGGGCAGAGCACGGCCATCCTACCACGTCCAGAAGGCAGAGCTCGGAGAGAGCTCTGGTGTGAGCCGAGTATGGCCACTCTACCACCTCCAGGAGGCGGAGATGGGAGAGAGCTCAGGTGTGGGCAGACCATATCACCGTACCACGTCCGGGAGGGGGAGATCGGAGAGAGCTCAGGTGTGTTCGGAGCATGGCCACCCTACCACCTCCAGGAAGGGGAGATCAGAGAGATCTCAGGTGTGGGCGGAGCATGGCCATCCTACCGTCCAGGAGGGGGAGATTGGAGTGGGTGCAGGATGGGAGCTCTCCACAGATCCACACCAGCAGCGAATCAATCCAAGCCTGCCCATGTCACGATGACCCAGCAGTGCCTGTGCTACTGTGCTACTTGCTAAAACAAGAGCTGGAAAGCTTCAGAGGAAGGTTAGGGATCCTGAGTGTGCTCAACATGTTACCTACAATGTGTAATGCTCAACAAATAATCACTGCATACACAGACAAACAGGAGGTAGAATCTGTGGTCAAGAAAAAGGCAGTAAAAAGTGCACACACATGCAGGGTGGTCTCTGTCACTCACCACATGAGGCGGCTGAGCACATGAAGTGCGCCCGGTCTGAAGTGGACTTGCTGCGTGAAAGACATGCCAGTTAATATAAAAAACAGAAAATATTGTATTTGTATTTTTTTTTTTTTTTTGAGCGGAGTCTCGTTCTGTTGCCCAGGCTAGAGTGCAGTGGCGCGATCTCGGCTCACTGCAATCTCCGCCTCCCAGGTTCATGCCGTTCTCCTGCCTCAGCCTCCCAAGTAGCTGCCCTCTGCCACGCCTGGCTAATTTTTTGTATTTTTAGTAGAGACGGGGTTTCACCATGTTAGCCAGGATGGTCTCGATCTCCTGATCTCGTGATCCACCCGCCTCAGGCTCCCAAAGTGCTGGGATTACAGATGTGAGCCACCTCACCTGGCCTATTTGTATTTCTTATTGAAAGTATAGTATGAGCATTTCAAGTTAAAAATATACTAGTAAAATTAATTGTACCTGTTTATATGAGGCTACAAGGAAGGTTTCAAGTTCTATAACAGGACTCTCATAATTCTGTTGGAAAGTGCCCGTCTAGATGTCTGATACAACAGAAGATCGAGTTTTTAAATCTACAATTATAAATATTTAGGGAATCAAATTACAACGTGTCAAAGAATGAAAATATTTTAATTCTTGAGCCAGAGGAAGGGAAGACACTTTTTACTATAATGGAGTTGGGGAATTTCAGGTTCCATACTTGATAATCTTGACAATTGTCACTCCCTCCTCACAGGTAAAAAGCTGAGCAAACTGAAAAATCAGCAGTTCTTCTTAAACCTGCACGAGACCTGAGGTCACAGGCAAGCCACTGTCCCCAGATTGGCTGGACAGGTAAAGCAGATGAATCACCATACACTGGAGCACAATGCTCCAAGGAACCCACACTGGGATAGGAAAACCTGAACTGGAATTGACAAATTGCTACAGTGAGGTGCGACCACGTCTGAGAGTTAAAACCTCCAGGAGTCCTGTGCATATGGGTCTCATGCTTTTGTGAGTTGTATCATCAGAAGCTCAACCAGGTTTGCGAAGTAAACATCACAGAAAAATCCCTTCATACGTACTACAGGGGAAAGAGAATAGGAATCATTTTTCAATATGCAGATGCACTCTTCAGTAGGTCTACCTTCCAGAGAAGCTAGTTAACTAGAGACTCACCTGGTGGGATTTTATCAGAGCCTTCTGACCTGGGGGAAAGGGAAATACCCAATTCCAACCTCTAGAACTGAAAAGCAAAAAAGAACAGAGTATCCAAGCACTATGGGACTTCCACAGAGGCAGAAAATATGCATAACGGTAATACAAGGGGGAAGAAAGAGGAACAGAAGAAATATTTGTAACAGTAATAGCTGAATTTCCTCAGATTAATGCCAGACACCAAACCATAGATCCAGGAAGCTCAAGAAACACCAAGAAGGATAAATGTACAAACGAGGACCACAAAAACAAAACAAAAATAAACTCTACTTGGGCATAAAATATTCAAACTATGGTGAATCAAAGATTAAAAAGCAAAGAAACTAGAGTAATCTCCTTCCCTATGGAGGATCAAAGATAAGAATTATATTCAACTTCCCCTCAAAAACCATGAAAGCAAGAAGTGGAGTGAAGTATTTAAACTATTGAGAGGAAAAAAATTCCATTAACCTAGAAGTCTATACTCTGTGAAATTATCTTTCAAAAGTGAAGAAAAAGTAAAGACCTTCTCCGGCAAAAATTGCAAAATTTGTTGCCGGTAGACCTGCCTTCAAAAAATGTTCAAAGTTCTTTAGAGAAAGTAGTAGAGGTCAGTAACTCAGCTGTACATAAAGAAAGGAAGAGCACAGTCTGTTTACAGGGGCTCACACCTGTCATCCTAACACTCTGGGAGGCAAAGATGGGAGAACAGCTGGAGGCAGCTTAGTTTAGAGCAGCCTGGGCATCGTAGTGAGACTCTGTCTCATTAAAAAAAAGCCAAATGTAGTGGCCGACACCTATAGTGCCAGCTACTTTTGAGAGGCTGAGACGGGTCACTTCTTGAACCCAGGATCCCGTTCAAGGCTGCGGTGAGTTATAATGATGCTACTACACTCCAGTCTGGGCAACAGAGCAAGACCTTGTCTGTTTAAAAAAATAAATAGAAAAACAAAAAGCATCAAAGAAGAAATAGTGAAGGTAGTAGAAAATCTTTCATTTTTCTTAATAGATCTAACATAACAGTTCATTCATAATATCGACAGTATATTACATGCTTATGTGTATGTCATATACACACACTTAAATATAAGTGAAATGAAGGAGAGCAGTGATGCCCAAGGGATGGAGGGATGGGAGAGAGCAATTAGGAATTAGGATTATTTTGTTATTATAGTGTGCTTGCATTATCAAGAAACCAGTGTAGTGTCGTTTGAAAGTGGACTTGGGTTACTTGTAAATTTATGTTGCAAATTCCAAGGCAGCCACTTTAAAAAAAAAAAAAAAAGAGTAACTGATATGCTAAAAAAGGAAAGAAAATAAATCATAGAAAATGCCCAATTAAGACCACAAGGGAAAAAAAAAAAAAGAGTGAAAGACAAAAACAAAAAACAAGGGCAACAAATAGAAAATAGTAACAAATATGGTAGATGTTAATTCAAGTGTATATCATTACTTTCATTGTCAGTCCAAATGCACCGAACTATATATTGTCTATAAGAAATCCACTTTAGATATAAAGACATACATATAGATCAACAGTAAAGGGATGGCAAAAGATACAAATGTTAACACTAATTTTTTTGTGTGCAATGGCCTGATCTCATCTCACTGCAACCTCTGCCTCCTAGGTTCAAGTGATTCTCCCTCAGCCTCCTGAGTAGCTGGGATTACAGGCATTTGTCATCATGCCTGGGTAATTGGTTTTTTTTTTTTTTTTTTTTGTATTTTTGTACAGATGGGATTTCACCATGTTGGCCAGGCCGGTGTTGAACTCCTGACCTCAGGTGATCATCCCGCCTTGGCCTCCTAAAGTGCTGAGATTACAGGCATGAGCCACCGCACCCGGCCAACACTCATTTTGGATAATGGAAGTGGTGATATTAATTTCAGACAGAGTCGGCTTTACATCAAGGAAAGTTACCAGAGATGACTATTACGAAATAAAGGGATCAATTCTCCAAGAAGATATAACAATCCTGAAATGTATTTTTGCTAACAAAGCATCAGAATGCCAAAACAAAAACTGATACACTTCCAGGAGAAGTAATTAACCCACTAGTATAGTTGGAGAGGTTAACACCCCTTTATCAGAAATGGACCAATTTAGTAGCCAGAAAATCAGTAAGGACAAAATTGAAATCGGCATCCTCAGTCAACTGTATATAACTGACGTTTATAGACTATTTCCTCCAACAACAGAATACAGAACATTCACCAAGACATACCATGTTGTGGTCCATAAAAAACACCTTAACAAATTTAAAAGAATAGGAATCAAACAAGTATGTTCTCAACCACAGTAAAGTAGAAATCAATAATAGATGACGAGAAAATATATTAGGATATTAAAAAATACACTTATACATAATACATTGCTCAAGGAAGAAATCTGAAGATTTCTTCGAATTTTTGAAGTAAATGAAAATGAAAGCTTGTTAAAAATTTGTGAGCTGCAATGACAGTAATGTTTATAGGGAAATTTATAGATTTTAAATGCATACGTTAAAAAAAAACAAGATCTAAAATCAATCAGCTTCCACCTTCGAAAACTAGAAAAAGAACATCCAATTAAATTCTGAGCAGGAGACAAATAATGAAAGAGCAGAAATCAATACATTGAAAACAATATCAGTAGAGAAAAATCAATGAAACCAAAAGCTGGTTCTTTGAGACAAAATCTGTAAGCCTCTAACAAGAAAAAAAAATACAGCAGATAAATTACCAATATCAGAAATGAAATAAGGGACATAACTACAGATCCCATGGACATGAAAAGGATAATAAAAATTATGAACAACTCTATGGCCACAAATTTGATAACGTGGATGAAATGAACCAATTTCTTTAAAGACAGAATCTGCCAAAATTTCAACAGGAAGAAACGATCTGTATAGGCCTTTATCTGTTAAATTGAATCAGTGGTTAATAACCTTTCAAAACAGGAAGTGCCAGGCCCAGATGGGTTCACTGGTGAATTCTACCAAATATCTAAGAAGAAATTATACCAATTATCTACAATCTCTTTCAGAACATAGAAGCTGAGGAATACTTCTTAACTTATTCTATAGAGCCAGCATCATTTTAATATCAAATACCATTTTAATAACAAAATATTACAAGAAAACTACAGAACATCTCTCATGAACATAGATGCAGTAATCTTCAATAAAATATTAGCAAATTAAATCTAACAAAAATTGTGCACTAAAACCACATGGAATGTCCCATATCCAAAGCTCGTTTAACATTGAAAAGCCAATTAACGTAATTCTTCACATTAATGGGTCAAAGACTAACAGATGCCTCATCTAAGAAGATATAGAGATGGCAAATCGACGTATGAAATCATGCTTCACATCATGTGTCATAGAGAAATGCAGATGAAAGCAACAGTAAGATATCACTACGCCAGAATCCAGAACACTATCAACACGAAAGCCTGTGAAGATGTGGAGCTGTGGGAATTCTCTCTCATTCATGGCGGGTCTTAATGCAAAATAGAACAGCCTTTAGGAAGACAGATTGGTGGTTTCTTACAAAACTAAATATACTCTTACCATATGATAAAGCAATTAGATTCCTTGGCATTTGCTCAAAGCAGTTGAAAACTTATGTCTACACACAAAGCCTGCACGTAGATATTTAGAGCAGCCTTATTCATAGTTGCCAAAACTTGGAAGCAACCAAAATGCCCCTCAGTAGGTGAATGTATAAGTGAGCTGTGGTACATCCAGACAATGGGATATTATTTGAGGCTGAAAATAAATGAGCTAGCCATAAAAAGACACGGAGGAAACTTAAAGGGGCATATTGCTAAGTGAAAGAAGCAATCTGAAAAGGTGGTTGTATGATTCCAGCTTTACAACATCCTGGAAAAGGCAAGACTATGGAGACTGTAAGAAGATCAGTGGTTGCCAGGGGGAGGCTGGGATGAATAGGCAGAGCAGGAGAATTTTTAGTATCATGTGATCTCTGTATGATACTGTAATGGTGGATACATGTTATGCATTTGTCCAGACCCATATATTGTACAACACGAAGAATGAACCCTGATGTGAATGATGGAGTTGGAGTGGTAATGATGTTTCGCTGTAGAAGTATCAGTTGTGACAAATGTACCAGTCTGGTAGGCAATATCGATGATAGGAGATGGTGTACATATATAGGGTATACATGAGACATCACTGTAAAGCTGGAAAATATGACACTGAGATGAAATTGCGCTGATGGGCTTAACAGGTCGGAGAAGGAAGATGAAAAGGAATTAACCAAAGTGAAGGCCAGAGAAACAAAATGAAAGAAAAGCCAACAGAACCTCAAGTTCCTGTGATACGTCAATATACTTGTAATACAAGAAGGAAAAGAGAGAGAAGAGCAGGAACCTTTGAAAAAAGGAGTCCAAATTTTCTCAGATTGATGTCCAACCACCTGTGTCCGGCCCTGAGAAGTTCAGTGAATTCCAAGCAGAACAAGTATAACAAGAATCACATCCACGTTCATGATAGCCAAAGTACTGAAATCCCAAAATGAAGAGGAGATCCTGAAAGGACTCAGAAGAAAAAGACACGTGACACACCAGAGAAGCATTTGAACAACGCGTGACTTCTGTGAAGACACAGTGGAGACCAGAAGACCATGGAAAGACATTTTTTAAAGCACTAAAAGCAGGAGAAAGGCCCGTCAACTCATATCCAGGGAAAATCTCCTTTATAAATAGGGGTGAAACAACACATTCCCAAACATGAAAGCTGAGAGAATGTGTTATCAGCAGAACTACACTATAACCGTGCTAAAGAATGTACTTGGCTGATTGCAAAGGATATCAGATGAAAGGTTAGCTCTATAAAAAAGAACCCTAGAAATCATAACAGTGTGCTCTAAATTTTGTAGAATATAAAATCATAGAATATTTTACTCTATGATTTTATGGCTTTTGTTTTTTAATGATCTTACAATTTTATGATATAAAATCATAAATTGTACATGCTTCTCTATGCCTCCTTTACCTGTTTTGAAGTCCTTGCTGTACCATGCATCGGTAGTTTATTCCTTATTATTTATTCGTATTCTATTTGATAGATATGATACATTCTGTTTATTCATTTACCAGTTGGTTATTCATTGTTTCCAGTATTCAGCTGCCATCGACATTTAGGTACATATCTTTGTGTATGCATATAATTTCCTTTATCTTAAGTGGATGCCAAGTAGCATGATTTAGTCTTATAGTAAGTTTAGGTTTAGCTTTTTAAAAACTGCCAAATTATTTACAAAATAACTGCACCATTTCACACTTCCACCAGCAGCATATGCGCATCCCAGTTTCTCCACATCATCACCACCAATAGTTATTGTTGATGTTTTGATTTTTGCCATTCTAATTGATGTGAAATGGTATATCATTGTGTATTTACTTTGCAACAATGAATGATGCTAAGCATTTTTAATGTGCTTATTAGCTTTTAATGTGCTAATTCCTATCCATAGCCATTTGTATATATTGGTAAAATGTTCAGGTTTTTTGCTCACGTTTTAAATGGGTTTGTTGTCGTCTTATGGGTTATAGGTGCCTTATATAATCTGAATATAAGACTTTTACAGATGTAACGTTTCTCAGTGAAAGAACAAACTATTATGTAGCAGACAGAACAAAGCTTTTCCCCCAAGATACCCAGGTCCTATTCCACGGAACTTATGAATCTGTTGCCTGAAGTGGCAAAAGGGATTTTGCAGCTGATTCATTTAAGATCTTGAGATGGGACCATTATCCTGGTTTAAGTAGGTAGACACACTGTAATCAAGAAGGTTCTCACAAGAGAAAAGAACTGGAGACTGGAGTGATGCCCTTTAAAGATGAAGAGGGGCCAGGAGTCAGGGACACAGGTGGCCTCTAGAAGTTGGGAAAGGTAAAGAAATGGATTTTCCTTTGACGCCTCCAGAAGGAACGTAGTTCTGCTGACACTTAGATTTTACACTTCTGACTTCTCCATCAGTAGGATAATAGATTCGTGTCTTGTTATAAGCCCCTAAGATCAAGGTAATTAGTTACATTAGCTATAGGGAGATAATCATCTTTTAAAACTTAATAGTTTTCTATTTTAATGAAGTCCATTTTACTAATTTTTATGGATTGTGTTATTGGAAGTTTTAGAAGTTTCATGGTCTTACTGTTCTTTCATTGAGGTCTGTGATCCATTTGGAGTTAATTTTTGTGTGTGCAGTAGGGATCTAAGTGGGATTTTTATTTGTTTTGGTTTGGTTTGGGGGATTTTTTTTCCCACGCTTTTTCTTTTTGGTGTGTGGGTACCCAGTTGCCCCTGCAACATTTGTTGAAAAAACAAACTACCTTTCTCTTACTGAATTGTCTTGAGACCTTTGTCAAAAATAAATTAACCATAAATATAAGGCTTTATTTCTGAGTTTAATTCTGTTCCTTTGATGTACGTGTCTATTTTTGTGCTAATACCACTGCCTTGATAACCATGACTTTATGTTAAGTTTTGCAATCAGATAGTGAAGTCCTCCAACTTTGTTTTCCTTTTTCAAAATGATTTTGGCTATTGTAGGTCCTTTGTATTTCCAGATAAAATTGAGAATAAGTTTTCCATTTCACACACAGCCTTCTGGGATTTTATTAGGCAGTGCCTTGAATTAATGGAACAGTTTGGGAAGAATTGTCTTGATAATGCTGAGTTTTCCAATTCACAATCATGAATCTGCCTCCATTTATTTAGTTTCCATTTATTTGGATCTTTAATTTCTCTCAGTAATGTTTTATAGTTGTCATTGTGCACCTTTTTGTTAGAAGTTCAGCTGAGTGTTTCATGCTTTTGATGCTATTGTGAATGGAACGATTTTCTTAATTTTATTTTCAGGTTGTTTATTGCTAGTGTATGTATATCTTTATCTTCTGTGACCTCATCAAACTTTGTTTTAGTAATGCAAACATTTTTGGTGTATTTCTTACCATTTTCTACATCTCAAGGTCTTGTCATCTATGAATAAAGACACTTTTATTCCTTTCTAATCGGAATGTCTTTACTACTAAATTTGTTAATTTATTTCTCCAGCTAGAACCTACCAGATAATGTTGAATAATAGTGGCAAGAGGGGACATCTTTGTCTTGTTCTCCATCTTAGGGAAAATGCATTCTATTGTTTACCATTGAATACAACGTTAGCTGTGGCTTTTCACGAATGTACTTTAACAGGTTGAGGAAATTGCCTTCTATTCCTGGTTTGTTGAGTTTCATTCTCTTGAATTTGTCAGTACTTTTCTATGTCTCTTAAGGCCAACTTGCGGTTCTACTCCGTAATTCTATATTGTGTATGACATTAATTCACTTTTGAATGTTAAATCAACTTGACTTCCTGTCCCCATGCTGTGTAATTCTAGTCATCACTGGTCATGCTGCTTGCATTTCATATGCTGCTTGCTTGGTTTGCTGCTATTCTGTCGAGTGTCTATATCACATTATTCTGCAGGTTTCTTGGAAAAGGTAGGTGGGAGTGAGGAATGAAAGATTGGAAAGGGTTGTGAGAAGACGTTCTGGGGAGATGGTTGTGCGCCATATGGACACCTGGTTGTGTACCTTTCTCAAAAGTCTCAAGGCTGTGTCAGTTTTACTTTTACTTTGATATAAATTGTGTAAGTTTTCTTAAAAGGCAGGGTGGGCCAGGCGCAGTGGCTCACGCCTGTAATCCCAGCGGTTTGGGAGGCTGAGGCAGGCGGGTCACGAGGTCAGGAGATTGAGACCAGCCTGGCCAACATGGTGAAACCCTGTTTCTGCTACAAATACAAAAATGAGCCAGGCATGGTGGCACGTGCCTGTAATCTCAGTTACTTGGGAGGCTGAGGCAGGAGAATCGCTTGAGCCTGGGAGTGAGAGGTTACTGTGAGCTGAGATCATGCCACTGCACTCCACCCTGGGCAACAGAGCAAGACTCTGTCTCAAAAGAAAAAAAAGCAAGGTGATAGAGAATTTTCAGGCTCCTAATATTATTGCTTGTCTAACAAGTAAACTTTGAAAAAAAATTCCCAGACAGCATAAGTCATGTGACAGTGGTAATAAGTGTGAATATTGTTTGCTATTAGTGTCTTTTAAGAAGCAAACCTGTGTTTTAAGCTTATTTGCTGTGACTCCTTCTCTCACCCAATGATCTGGAGCTGCTCACGTGAGCCAGCACCTCCCATCACTCACCTGTAAGTAGGATTCTGAGTGTCATTCTTAGGTTGAAGTTTAACAAATACACCAGCAATGTATTCCCAAAAACCTTGGTACTGCATGAAAAGTTATTAAATGAAAAATGTTCTCCTGAATTAGAGTGAAAAAATGGATGTATTTTATCATAATCCAAGATACTCAATTTGTAGATAGAAAAATCAATAATGAGAATGTATAAGAGACGAATTCTGTAAAAGTGAGTAGATGAGAGTGTAAAATGTGACATGAGGGTTTGTCGTGTGCCTCGGAGGAAAACGGGGAGGTGGAGGGGCCGCTCCATGTGAGGCACATTCTGCTTTCTCTCCTGTTACCATCATCAGCGTCTTGATCCTTAGAGAGCTGCATTCGTATCGAACACACAGACGTAGAAAATCCATCACCCTCATGGGTATCGAACACAGTGACGCAGAAATCACTTGCATGGGTATCTAACACACTGATGTAGAAATAAATCAGCTGCATGGGCATCTAACACACCGATGTGGAAATAAATCAGCTGCATGGGCATCTAACACACGGACATACAAATAAATCAACTGTATGGGTAACTAACACACAGACGGAGAAATCGCCTGCATGAGTATGTAACACATACACCAATGTAGAAATAAATCAGAGCCCAGAAGAGCATCTCAGGACTAACAAGGGGTAAACATAGTCACACTGAGACTCCTGAGAGCCACACAGGCCCTCCGCCTCCCCTTGCCCTCTCACTTTCTGACTGACACAAGAAAACACTTGGTTTCTTCCCAAACTACTGTGTAGAGGAAATGTGTCAATGCACCTTTGAGATGACAGTATCAATCATCTTATAGCATGTTTGTTTAAGGTGTTTTGGAAGCAAAATTCATCATGCTAAAGTTAAATGGTTCATTGTCTGAAAAGTGGTTTAAATTCTCAACAGTGTCTACAGCAAAAAGTCATTGAACAACTGTTCAGACTTGCGTGAAGTAAATCTGTGTTTGAGGGACTGAGATTGTGGTGCATGTTTCTGCTGCAATACATAGCAAATCGTTTTTCTTCTTACACAGATACCTCTCCTGGCTCAGAAGACGAACACTCAGTGCAGGGGGACTCCCAAGGCACCCCGACCTCCAGCCAGGGTTGCATCAACATGGAGCACTGGATCAGTCAGGCCATCCATGGCTCCACCACGTCCACCACCTCCTCCACCTCCTCCACCTCCTCCACCTCCTCCACCTCCTCGTCCTCCATGCAGAGCGGGGGCAGCAGGGCTGCCCACAGGCTGGTGGAGGTCATGGCCCAGACCCACATAAGTGAGCACGCTTCACAGTGTCTTTCTGTGCCTGTTGTCTAAATGCCTTTGTGGGTGCAGGTTTTCCTCTGTTTGTATCATGGCTGTGGAATCCCTTGGTGGAAAGAGCGCAGAGCCCCTCTGGCCCCTGGGGTGCTTTGGTTGGATTGTTTCTGGAAGCTCCTTTACTGCTTCTCATGCCCAGGTCCCTCCCACAGCTGGAATTCCAGGGGCCTTTCTACTGGGGAATCCTGCAGCCATATCCACTCCCATCTTTTCTTCTCACTTATGCTCCTTTGTGAAACCTTAACAGTCCCAGTCAACAGGACAGGGTTTTAAAGTGTGCTCCTCCTGACCACGGGAGTCATTTATGGAAACGAGGGCTTTAACCACGGCTGCTTTACGCTGCTGTCTGCCACAGGTGTTCAGATTTCTTGGGCGTGGCGCACTGTTTTGTGTAGGTTCTATGACAAGGGAGATCCTCTGTGTTAGAAAAGGAACGAAGTTAGGATCACTGCCCTACAACGTTTGAAGATGCCGTGGAAAAGGAGTGAAGTGAAAATTACTAGAGGTAGAGCCCACGCGTAGGGGAGCCATGATGAGCCTCGCGTCGCTCTGCCTTTGAATGGTTCAGGAGAAAATATTTTCCATCAAGTATGGGACTTGGGTTGAATAGGATTTGGTGTGTGTCTCTATTAAAACAGTAACCGGAGACGTCTGTGTACCAAGTCGCCGATAACAGAGCACGAGCCACAGGCTCAGACCCTCCCGGCACCAGCTACCACAGGAAAGCCTGATCTCTGCAAAACCGTCAGTGGGAAGCAGGTGGACGTCACGTGTGATCAGACAGCCGACAGACACCCCAGAACCCCAGAATGTTCACTTCTAGATCACTGACTCCTTGACACCCAGAGGCGTTTGGGATTGACTTGGGTCCCAGCCCCTTCGGTGCTCACTGACACTGAAAGCGCCAGCTGTTTTCTGTCTGGAACAGGAGTTTGCTGTCAGGAGAGCTGGGTCTGTCTCACTTTTCCCAATAACTGCTGCTGGGATCTTGAAGTCCCTTGTCCTGCTTTAGGCTTTGAGTGAGGGAAAAAAAATTGAAAAAAATAATTTTTCTCTCTCAACTGTTGTGAGTATAAAGGAGAAAACAGAAATACTCTCTAAAAGTTTGCAAAGTAGTATTCAAATGCACAGCAGTATTAAACTTCAGTTTGACAGTTTCAGGAACATATACACTCGTTCATGTGAATTAATAACCCTACCTGAAATCACAGTAGGCTAAACATTGAACAGAAATGTGTGACTGCTACATATTTTTCCATAATAAAGTTCCATGTGTATATTGGATCGTAGGATAGTGGCTCTGCCAGACGTGAACGGGGAGGCCAGACACCACCTCTGCCTCTTGGTGGAAGCATTTGTATCCTCGGATTTCATTCAATTTTAAGAAAATACACAGAATCTTACCAAGGAAAACACATACTTTTTGAATAAATGAATCACTGCACTTGGGCCTCCCTTTGTGGGTTTACCCTTTCAATACTGGAGGAAGTTTTAGTACAAAGAATTAATTTATCCAAACTATGAGGGGCTCCTAACTCATGTACGTCAGGGCTCAGTGTGACCCAAATGTAACTCTCGGGTGATCGCGTTCCGGTAATTTCTAATTGGGCAGAAAGATAATCCTCCTAGACTATCTGGAAATTTTCTATAAGTTTGGGAGTCTTTTGGAAAAGCCATGACAAAATAATGAAACTTGAACAGGAGAAATATTTTGTGTGGCAAAACAAGAGAATTAAGTCAGATGTGCATTTGACCTTCTGAGATAATCAGAAGCCTGTGAATGAGAACTTAGCATCTGTGATCGTGTGCGCGTGAGTGTTCTAAGGAGTCCACTCACAACATAGTCACACTGGCCACCCCCCCCCGGACCCTACATCGTCATAGCCATTACTGTTCCCATTTGATGAAGAAACTGAGGCACGGAGAGCTTAAGGGACATCCCCAAATCCCCAGAAGTTTCCAGAGCTGGGTTTCCAATTCCAGGCCCTGGGCTCCAAAGCGCGAGTAAAGCCCTGGGCTGTGTGGACGGTGGCCGACAGGAAACGGGACCCTTCCATGAACACACACACGCTTCCTGGCGCCCTGCCATTGCCGGTCTAACGTTATTCTAGTTAAAATGCCGCTGACGTGGCTCCTGTTAGGAAATTGAGTTTTCACCGAACTCCGCTCCATTTTCGGCAACATGAGTTATGCTGGGGTCCCCCTTTGTGCCGGATGTGTGTGGCAGACGTGGCTGAGATCGGCTTTGGCTTCTCACGGCACCCCCAGACCGCGCTCCGGTCTCTTCCTGAGCTATGGCTTGCTCAACCTGCAGAGCAAACGCCACAACCACCAGAAACACTCATGATGTGCTTCTTTACAGATAATCATTCTGCACCTCCTGATGTAACCACGTACACCTCAGAGCACTCCATACAGATGGAGCGACCACAGGGTTCCACGGGGTCCCGGACAGCGCCCAAGTACTGCAACGCCGAGCTCATGGAGACCGGGAGTGGTACGTCCCAAAGCAGAGATGCGTTTTTTTCTGGGAAACGGTTTGTGTTGATGTCCCGTTCTGCGCCCGTGACTGGGTGTGTTTCTTCCTGGGGTACAATCTGCTGCCATTTTATCTGCTGAATAACGAACAGTGGTTCAGCAACTGAGAAATTCTTGTACAGGTGTTAAGACCGTGAACAGTCACTTAGAAGAGCAAGATGAAGTTAAATGTACAACAGAATTACTGTCAGATGGGCCGCTATGTTGCTTTAGACTTCGGAGGAAAGAAGGTCTTTTTATCCATGTTGGACAGAGATGTCAGCGACTTGGTAACAGGCTGTGGCCGAGGGCTGCTGCTTCCTTCCTGTGGCCTGGTCTTGTTATGTGCTGATTACAGCGGCGGTTTGTATCACCTAGCCCCTGTTCTATTTAAGTCTTAGTCCTTCCCCGGGGTCATAAAAGTCAGTGTAGAACCTAGCAGTGAATGAAATACAATGCCCCCGTGTGAAGCCTCATCAAGCAGCCTTGGAATGGCATACTCTTGCAGTGCACGGGACTCGCAGGCGGACAAGGAGACCTATCCGAGCCCCAACAGGTAGACAGGACTATCGGAGCCGCGACAGGCACAGTGGACAGGGAGGTCCGTGTGGACACAGTGGACAGGCACAGTGGCCAGGGAGGACAGCGCTGTTGTGTGGATCCACAGGACACTGTGGCGTCTAAGCACATTCTCCCAGAGGAGAGGACTCTGCGGGCACTGATAGTGGGAGCTGGCTGAGAGTCCAGCGAGTGAGACTCCCTGTGACGTGCACAGCTGCCATCTGCGCAGCAGCTCCTGACGCCAAGATGGTCATGCGATAAATGCACAAAGCGCATCTCCAGCAAAAAGCCGCCGAGTGTCCACATCCAGGATATCCATCACGGTGCCTTTTTGGTGTTAATACGATGAATGTGAGCAGCAGGTGGTCTGCGTTCTGGGTGAGTGTGTGACTGTGCCACTGCAGTTTTGTTCTCATGTCTTGATGAGCATGAACGGTTCCTGACGAGGGTAGGTAAGGATGCTGTGACCTGAGACTCTGCAGTATTGTAGCTTGAGGAACCAAGGAGTTTTTCTCTCTTGCAAACCTGTCAGGGAGGATGTTCCAGGCTGGTGACTGCTCCATGAGGTATTCAGGGATCCAGGTTTCTTCCCGACCCCTGCTCTGTGTTCCCACGGACACGGCTGTCCTTGCTGTGGTTGGGACTGAGTGATTGCCACGCTGGCGGGGGTAGGATTAAGGCGAGAGTGGCCAGGATTTACCTAATCTACATAATGACAGGGAGCCTGGGAGTAAAGTGTAGCCATGGCCTGGAGGATGGATGATGGATATTGGTGAACGACTGGCTGCACTCACCGCAGCTGGCCCAGGGATGGGAAGGACGACTGATGATGCCGTTCAATGGTACCTGGTTCTTTTAGATTTGACTTCCTTATGGATTTTCTGCTGTAAAGAGGAGAGAGCCTGTGGTTCTAGGCCAAACATTTCACTCATCTTATAGCATCTTGTATCCCTTAGCCAACATTTTTGTCAAGTTTCAGAAGTCCTATCAAACTGGCAAGCATTTCTCAGTTTGGTTTAACCATTGGATTTGATATCTGTGTCTGCATGTCTATTTTACATCTATGTGGTTATTTGACACTCTGTAGTACATTTGTAATAGGTTCTATTTTGTGGAAGTTACTTTCAACAAACCTTGCTGCTACTTGAATTTTCAAGGTTGCAAGTAGAAAGGAGAGAATAAAAACCACATCTTCTCTAATTTTAAAATGTGTTGTTCCTCAAATCACACCAGAAGTACAAATATTACAAATTACAGAAAGCAGTCAGAATCGAGGTTAAGAGATTTCTGGGTGATTGTGGCTAATCAGCAGTATTTGCTGAGGTGTGTGCAGCAGAGCAACATGCCAAGAAGCCCGGGATGGGGGAGAGTTGGGAGGCCAGACTGTGACTTCAGAGGTGCTGTTGCCTCAGGAAGAGGAGCTAGATGCAGAGAGGATAAATGGCCACAGGCGTGACTACCGCCATCCTTGCCGCGGTACGGGGGCCTTTGTATGGGGGCCTTTGTGAGCTGAGTTATGAACCAGATGAAGGCTGTGCAGGCATGTGAGAATCCAGGCCAGACTCGATGGGTGGAGGCTTGGCAGAGGTGAGGGGCCAGACAGCCTCGCTAAATGTACAGTGGCTCACTGCCGACAGTGCCCATCAGTCGCCGGACAGACCGGCTTGATCTTCAGCCCCCATGGCAGCTGCCTTTACCTGTCTGCCTCCACCTTCTGGGGCCTATAGGTGTCGCAAATGTGTGGTTTTTAAACAGATTTGGATGAGTTGTTTTCTGCACAACACACTTTGACAGACGGAGACTGGTTCTCCACAATGGCACCAGGGACTTGGCAGGCACTGGTGGGACAGAGCCTCAGAGCACAGCACCAGCTCCCTGGGAGAAGACGGTGCCTGTGGGACGGAAGAAAGAGGAGGCACACAGTGCTGAGGCGTGAACTCTAGTTTGCTCTTAGACATGACACACATGCCTTCTGGAAGTTTGCATGAAGCACTGCTAAAGCCACCAGTGCGGATAGGTCCTTAGATCAGGAGACCCAGAACATAGTTGTATTTGAAATCCTTCACATGCTGCAATCCCTTCAAAGACGACCCCAAGTCATCTCTAATAATGTTGTAAAATTAGTTTTTTATTAAGTACCATGGCTTTTTTTTTCTTTTTTTTCGTTGGGTAGGGCCGGTGTGTGACAGTAAAACAACAGACGCAGTGACACAGCTGGTGAGTGTTGGTTCTGGGCCCCAGCTGGGCAGGTGTATGAAAAGAAACCGAAAAGTCTCTACAGTGGTATGAACCGAAACACCTGGATTATGTGTTTTCATGTATTTGACATAAATGTACACATTTGTACACTAAACACACATTTTTCTAAATGTAATAAAATTCACACCTTTAAATAGTTAACATGTATTTTATTTTAGGACCGCCCCCACGATGTGAGGACTAACAGCCACCCCCTCTCCCCCCCCCCAGATATTAAGAGCCACATCGCAGGGCAGTGAGGCACCCCCCGCGAGATGGGGACTAATCACCACCCCCTCTCCCCCTCTGGCTATTAGGAGTCACCTTGCAGGGGGGTGAGGCACCCCCCACAAGGTGGGGACTAATAGCCACCCCTTCTCCTCCCGCTGGCTATTAGGGGCCATGGTGGACTCACAGCCTGTTTATGATATTGTGAGTAATATCATCTCCCCCTCTGGAAATTATGAACTCTTTCACAGATGGGTGTATACCCTCAGTGTGTACACCGTCAGAGGGTGTACTGGGGGCGTGTACACTTTCCGTAATATTTAAAGTAATATCATCCCCTTCCCTCCAGGATCATGGGAACAATATCCCTGGGGAGTGTACGCTTTCTGCCATATATGTCATAATATCACCCTCCCGCCTTGAAACATGAAGGACCATCTCACACGGGGTGTATAACCCTTGGTGCGATATTGAGAATGCAATTATCCTCTTTCCCCCCCCCGCATATTTGGAAAAATATCAGAGTGAGTGTATCCCTCCTGCCATATGAGGATTACTATCCTCTTCTTCCTTTCTGGATATTAGAAAGAATATCATACGTGGGTTTGCACTTTCTTCGATATCTGGGGTCATGTCATCCTCTCTTGTTTTGAATGGAAGAACAATGCCTTGGGGGGGATGTACCCACCCTGCCATATTGGGAGTAATATTACACTCTCCCCTCCTTGATAATTAGGAACAACATCCCATGTTCTCTGTCCCTGGATAGTAGGAACATCATCACAGGTAGGTGTACACCCCCTGCGGTATTAGGAGTAATATGATTAATTATTAAACATCTATGATCGATATTAACAATTATCAATGATACTATTAATAGGATACCATTATTATGGATAATTATTTTAAAATATGATTATGCATGCTTAAAATAATTGTTAATGTTAATTCTTATTACCAGCATCACTTAGTATTGATTTAAGTAACATTAATTGCTGATATCATTATTTTATTAATAGTGATATTACTATTGATTAATGCTAATGATTAACATTTTTAACCAGTATTTTACTGTCTTTACTGTGATTATTAATATCGATGATGATTCTTAATTTTTCTTATATTTATTAATATTAATAATACACTTGTTCCTGATATCGGGCGGGGAGAGGATGATATCACTCCCAATATCGAAGAAAGTGTACACCCCACTATGATGTTATTCCTAACAGCCAGGGGGTAGAGGATGACAATATTGAAACCATGGCAGTGGGTGTACATCCCTTCGGTCGTCTTGTTCCTTATATCCTGGGTGGGAGAGGACAATACGACTCCCAATATCACAGGGGGCATAGACCTCCCCTGTGATATTGTCCCTAATATCCAAAGGTGGAGAGAATGACATTTCTTCTGATTTCACAGGGGGTGTACACCACCCCTATGATATGGTTCCTAATATCCAGGGGGCGAGAGGATGATATTAGTCTCCATATTGCAGGAGGTGTACACTCCCTAGTGATATTGTTCCTAATATCCAGGGAGGGAGAGGACAATATCACTCCCAATATCGCAGGGGGTGTACACCTCCTTGTGATATGGTTCCCTATATCCTGGGAGGGAGACGATGATACTAGTGGCAAAATCGCAGAGGGTGTACACACCCACTGTGATATTGTTCCGAATATCCAGAGGGAGAGAAAATAATATGACTCCCAATATCACAGAGGGTGTACATCCTCCTGTGATATTGTTTCTTATATTCAGGGGGAGAGGATGATATTACTCTCAATATCGCAGGGATTGTACACACCTCCTGCGATATTGTTCCTAATATCCCGAAGGGGAGAGCATAACACTCTCAATATGGCCGTGGGTGTACACCTCCATTGTAATATTGTTCTTAATATCCATGATGGGAGAGGATGATATGACTCCCAATATCGCAAGAAATGTACGGCCGCCTGTGATAGAGTTCCTAACATCTAGGTGGGGAGAGGATGATATTACTGCCCATATCGCACGAGTTGTAAAACTCCTTCGATATTTTGCATACAGTCCTGAGGGGAGAGGATATTATTCCCAATAGCGAAGAAGGTATACACCCCCTGTGACACTATGCTTAATATCCGCATTGGGAGACGATGACATTACGCCCAATATCACAGGGGATGTACCCCTACCCTGGGATATTGTTCCTTATATTGAGAGGGGGAGAAGATGCTCTTGCTCCCAGTAATGCAGGGGCTGTGGCTGTACACCCCTCCTGTGATATTGTTCTTAATATTCTAGGGAAGAGAGGATGATACTACACCCAATATCTCATGGGCTGTACGGTGTCCGCTCAGAGATGTGTGGGGCTCTCTTACACAGGTAACTCCTTCTCTAACTTTAGCCACATGCTGGTCATCCAGGGGCCTCCTAAAATCCAGGAGTATAAAAACCAGTGGAATTTCTGAGAACCAAAGATGGCGCATGGCTCTGGTTGGGCTGCCACAGGCAGTTTTGTGAAAAGACAGAGATGTATTTCTCATAGTCCTGGAGTCTGGAGGTCCAAGGTCAAGGTGAGTTCAGGACTGGCTCCTCCTAAGGCATCTCTCCTTGACTGTCAGATGGCATCTTCTCTTGTGTCCTCGTGCGGTTGTCCCTCTATAGATGTCTGTGTCCTGATCTCTTCTTACAAGGGCATCAGTTCTAATGACTTCGTTACCTTAATCACCTCTTTAAAAGGCCTATCTCCACATATAGACACATTCTGAGGTCCTTGGTTAGGACTACAACCTGGGAATCTTGGGGTATGCAATTAAACCTGAAGCAGATGGGGTCTTATAACCTGTGTCACCCAAGCTCATGCCAGAGCCCCATGAGGGCCCCCCCCCTTTGATATGGTTTAGCTGTGTCCCCACCAAAATCCTGTCTTAAATTCTCATGTGTTGTGGGAGGATGGAAGTGATAATTTGACAGCAGAGAAGACAATTGCTGCCAGGGAGGGGAGAGGGGACTCCAGACCTCTGAAGGTTAGAGGGTCCCGAGCCCTGGGCAGAGCAGGCAGCCCCACCCCTGTGACATCCCTGCAGATGGCTCAGGAGTTGGAAAAGGTGGAATCATATGTAGAGGCTGGTTGGGGAGATAGGAAGTTGTCGAATGAGTTTTTAAATATTTCCATCAAAATTCTTACTGCATCCTTGGTGTTGGTGGGGACCAGTGGCTTCTCTATGTGCCTGGCTTCTTCCTGGCTCTGACTCTGGGGGCCTGGCCTGGCCTAGGGCTGCTGGTTGGATTCATTGCTGGCAGCAGGTAGAAGGTGGAGGAGGGAGAGGAACTGTCCTCAGTCCTCTCTTACTCATGCCTGTCCACGTTAGCAGCCCCTCCCCAGGCATCCCTTGCCCATGATCTGGGGAGTGCTATTCTCACTTCCCTTGGGCCCTGCCCACCGATCTCCAAAGAATCCCGTCAGTGACTCCTTTTAATCACCTCTTTGCCTGTGACAAAGTCTTCTGGGACCTCCTGACTGATACAAGGGGAAGCCTGGCTATCTGTGCAACTTGTAAAAGTGAAGTGAGTCATTCGCACTGGCATGTATCTACAAGTCACACAGCTTTGCAACTGGAGTGACTTTAAGCTCATCTAACCAAACCTTCCATGACAGATGAGGACACCCAGAATCATAGGATAGAAGTGAGTTGCTCCCATCTGGGTCGGCCAAGCTGAGACTCAAGTGTAGAGTCTAGCAAAGCACATTTCATCCTCCCTTAGAAGGAAGATCCTACCCGCACGGCTCACCTCCACCTACCCTAGGTCTCCCCCACCCTCCCTTAGAGGGAAGCTCCTGCCAGCATGGCTCACCTCCACCTACCCTAGGTCTCCCCCACCTTCCCTTAACGGGAAGGTCTTGCTGGCATGGCTCACCTCCACGTACCCTAGGTCTCCCCACCCTCCCTTAGAAGGAAGGTCCTGCCAGCATGGCTCACCTCCACCTATTCTGGGTTTCCCCCACCCTCCCTTAGAAGGAAGGTCTTAGAAGGCAGCATTGTTCACCTTCCCCTAACCTAGGTCTCCCCCACCCTCAGAGGGGAGTCTTTGGGTCAGTCACAAGACTACTCCAGACATCTGTAAGAACAAATGGTTTCCAGCACAGTCCTTACCTGGGGTCTGCATTTTCCCTCTGGGATGCTTGGAAGTTGAAGGGGTCAGGCAATTCAAGTTCTCCCCGGTATCTCAGGGGCCACTGACACACAGGAAAATGTGCTGCTCTGCTGGCTGTTTGACTTTGATCTAAATGAGCCTGACAATCATTAGCATGTAAACATATGTTACTGGTGGCGGCTCGCAGGGCCACATGTTGATGGATTTTGTGGGCTGCCCCCGCCAGACATTACCAGGCTGCCTGGGTCTGTGCTGCTTCTGGCTAAGGCTCTAGATGTTTTCATGCACTGTGAAGTAGACATTTTAGCTACAGGGTTATGGTTTTTTCCACAAAAGAAACACAGACAAATCTGTGAAAAGAACTTGAGTTTCTGTGCCGATCTACTGGAAGGAGACTCTTAGAATGTCAGCTGCTCAGTGTCTGCTTTGACTCCCGGGCAGTTCACTCTGTCCTGTGGCTCAGAGACTCTGTGGGGCTGAATTATACATTTGATTCCAGTTCTGCTCAATATTTCCCCACAAGTAGTGCTGTGGATGCGACTGATGCCTTTAGAGATATGTGCAGCCGGAACAGTGCAGAGAATACAACACGCCATGCTAAAATATTTTGAGCTGAAGGCAATTAAGAAGCACTCTGGCCTTCCCTCTAGTTTCTGAAAAGCATACAACATAATCGTATTACACAAAGACAAAGGTGCCCTTTCTCCCCTCTGTGCCGGGAAGGACGCAGGTCAATCTCTGTACATAACTTCAGACTCTTATCATTCAGGAAACAGCACCAGAGGAGTTTACACAAAAATCTATCCTTTATTGGCCTTCCCACAATTTGTTGCCCCCAATGACCCAAAGTCCTTTTACTTTGTCTTGGCACTTCTAGAAACATTTATTATCCTTGTTGAAGATGTTATATAAAAGAAAGGTCTGAGCTGTCTCTCTGAGATTCCCTCATTCCCTATGTATCTCCCATGTATATATGAAATATACATGCTAATAAGCCTCCGTTTGCTTTTTTGGGGGTTCATCTGTCTTTTATTATAGGAACCCCAGCCAATGAAGCTAAGATGGGTGGAAGAAAAGATTACATTTTTCTCCCCTGTAGTAGCATTATTCTAGCAATAGCATTCTTTTTTTTTTTTTGTAGATTTCTGTTGAATACACACACACACACACACACACACACACACACACACACAAACACACACACACACAGAGCAATGTAAAAAGAAAGAAGTGTGGGGAGTCCTGATGAAATTTTAGGTCCCAGAGATACCTAAATATGTTGAGAAGCTGTCTTTCAACATTGATTTTTTTCCCACATTTATTCTCATATTTTTGATATTTTTTTCTTCTGAGATATCATTTCTAGATTGTTTTCTCTACATTTTCTTGCAAGTCCGAGAGAGTATGCTGGTTGGTAGTGTGTCCAATGCACCACCTCTGTCCTTGTCAGTAAAGAAATGTAGAAATTGAGAGGGATGTGAGAGTCACGCTACACAGAGATGGAAACACAGGAGGTAAATAGAAACACGTGAAAACCCAGCATTTCTGGAACTCTCACCTACTCCTGTGCCGATATTCATCCTTCAGCTCTGCCTCCATTCTTCCCTTCTTCCCTTCTTTTCTCATGCTATGGGGTCTGCTTTGGAGATGTTATCTACTTTCATTCTTCCAAAGTCAAGCTTCTAGCTTTGGTTGGAACTGCAGACCCATTTACTCATTCAGCAAATACTTTCTAAGCACATGGATAGTCACTGAGAATACCGTGGTTCACCAACATGACCGTGGCCCCTGCTCTCACGAACCTGTGGCCTGATGGGGAGAATGGGCACTAATATGACAATCACTCTAATGGGTTTCTGATGAAGAATTGAGAAAAGCGCACCAAAGAAAGGGAAGCGGGATTCTCTAAATTTATGCTGTAAAAGAATCTGGCGTATCTTGGGATGAGAGGTAGAACACCGATGCATTCTGGAAAGTATGATCCCCTTGCAGTCTGGAGAGAAGTAGAGGTTGATTGTTGAGGGGGGTGGAGTGTAGGGACAGCACGGTCTAAACAGAGATGGGGGTGCGTGCAGAATGCCTCTTGCAGCAGGAAACAGGGACGTTCAAGGAAATAAACACCGGAGAAAGTGGCACAAGACAAGAATGAAGGCAGGCAGGCAGTGGCTGGGAGATGATGGTAGATGCTTTATTCTCTTAATAACAGCAATAGGATGCTGTTGAAAGCACTTGAGGGAGGTGGGGAAGTGGGTATGACATGTTTTATGTTTGTAAAATTATCACATTGTCTTACCAAACTATACTCCCTATTTTTTATTTTTAAATTTTACTTTAAGTTCTTAGATACATGTGCAGGTCTATTACATAGGTATACATGTGCCATGGGGGTTTGCTGCACCTGTCAACCCATCATCTAGGGTTTAAGCCCTGCTTGCATGAAGTCTTTGTCCTAATGCTCTCCCTCCTCTTGTCCGCACCCCCCAACAGACCCCCGTGTGTGTCGTTCCCCTCCCTGTGTCCATGTGATCTCATTGTTCAACTCCCACTTATGAGTGAGAGCATGTGGTGTTTGGTTTTCTGTTCCTCTTTTAGTTTGCTGAGAATGATGGCTTCCCGCTTCATCCATGTCCCTGTAAAGGACAGGAACCCATTCTTTTTTATGGCTGTATAGTATTCCGTGGTATATACGTGCCACATTTTGTGTATCCAGTGTATCATTGATGGGCACGAGATATCCTCTTAATATGTGATCTAGCAATTGCACTCTTCGGTATTTTTCCAAAGGAGTTGAAAACTTGGGTTCACAGAAAAACCTGCACATGGACATTTATAGAAGCTTTAATCATAATTGCTCATTTTATTCCAGCTTTATTCATAATTGCTCAAACTTGGAGGCAACGAAGAAACCAAAATGTTCTTCACTAGGTGAGTGGATAAATAACCTGTGATATATCCAAACAATGTAATATTCTTTAGCACTGAAAGGAAGTGAGCTGTCAAGCCATGAAAAGACACGTAGGAACTTTAAACATGCACGGCTACACAAAAGAGGCCCATCGGAAAAGACTAAATACTGTAAGCTTCCAACTAAAGGACATTCTGACTGAAATACTGTAAGCTTCCAACTAAAGGACATTCCGAAAAAGGCCAGACTAGGGAGTGAAAATATCCGTGGTTCCCAGGTGTTGGGAAGAGGGAGAGATGATGAGGTGAAACACGGAGAGTTTTAGGATTTTAGTGCAACTGCTCTGTACGATGCTATCACGGTGGATACATGTCATGACATATTTGTTCAAACCCATAGAATCAGCACCAAGACGGAGCCCTCATGTAACCTGTGGACTCTGGGTGACAATATGTCAACGTAGGTTCTTCAATTATTACAAATACTCCTTCTGGGCAGGAGTGTTGTTAGTGGGGGAGGCTGTGCACGTGGGGGAAGGGAAGGCATATAGAAAGACTCTCTGCACCTTTCCCTCAATTTTTCTGTGAACCTGAAACTGCCTAAAAGATAAAGTGTATTTTTAAAAAATAAAGGAAAAAAAGGAAACAAAAAGTCCTCACAAAAATCAAAGGAGAAAATGCTCACACTGGGTGCTTCAGGTCAAAATGGAAGAACAAGGGCTGTATTTACCATCCCACCTGATGACTTTTTTCTCACTGCTTTTCAGCATTTTTTTGGAGTCTAGTCAGTGCAATAAGGCAAGTTGCAATATATAAAATGCACCCTTATTAGAAAATAAGATTTAAAACTCTCTGTATCTGCAGGTGACGTGATCACCTGTGTGGAAAATCTCCTGAAATCACAAAAAGCCACTAAAACTAATAATAATAAATTACTTACTAATAAGTGAGTTTGGAAAGTTTGCAAGATACAAGCTAAACACATAAGCAATATTTATTTCTTCATACACTGGCAAAGAAATAATTGGCAATGGAAATTTACAAAGCAATCTTATTTATAGCACATCAAAACATGAAATACTTCAGACTAAATCTGACAAAAGATGTGTAAGATCTAACCACTGAAAAGCAGGCAGTGATGCTGAGATAAATTAAAGAACTAAATAAATGAAGTGATACACTGTGTTCATGGATCAGCAGGCTCAATATTGTTAAGATGTCAGTTCTGCCCTTGTGGATCAGAGGTTTAATGCAATTCCAATCAAAATCCCAGCATGATTTTATTTTTATTTTTTTTTTTTCAGTAGAAATGAACTAGCGGATTCCAAAATGTGTCCGGAAATTTAAAGAACCCAAAAGAGCTAAGACAACTTGGAAAAAAACGGTGGAGGACTTACCTGAACTATCAAGATAGTGTGGTATTGCCATAATAAGAGAAAACCGGGTTAATGAAACCTCCTAGAGGGTCTAGTAATAATCTCACAAACATGTTACACATACATAGTGGATTTTTGAATAAAGGTTCAGAGACATTAAATTAGAGAAAGGACGATAATGATGATAGAAGGATTAAATACTACAGGCCAAAAAGAGAAAAAAGAGCTCCTGTTAAATATCTTCACATTGTTGGTGTCACTCATGCAATTCAATTCACATTTTGCATATCTAAAAGTTGAACAGACCTCTTCATTCTCTTTCCCCAATTCACTCCACAGAGATGCTGATGTCTTTCAGTGGAACTTGGAAGTTTGCTCTTCTTTTTAAAATGACTCTCTTAGATACTGTTTATGCAAGAAGTTGTGGGACTGTAACTTACAAATACTGTTCTAAACCTTGGAATCACACGTTCCCCTTTTTCTCTACTTACGGTTTCTACTCAGTTTCCCATTTCCTCTTTCTTCTTCATGTTTACACTGCATTCCTTTTAGTTCAGGCTCTTGTTACCCCACTTGATCTCTTGATGTGGTCACCTGAATGTCCTTCATGTTCCAGCCTCCTGGAATCCTTCCTTCATGACCCTGTAGAACTGCCCTCCAGACCCGCAGGTGTGACCCGGAATCAAGGATCTCAAAGCCGAGTGGGATCCGAGAGGCTATCTAGACCAATCCTCCATTACAGACGTAAACCTTTTGATGACTTCACTTCAGAGCCCAAAATATTTGCACTGCAGGCAGAATCACCTAAATCACTTAATGTGATGTTCAGTCTTCCCGTGGTATTTTCCTCTCTGCATCTCCCTACTTTCGGTCAGCCATTTCTCACTCATGACACCGAACCCTTCATTCACATCACATTTTTGTTCTTCTCCACACACACTTACTTGTTTTCTGCCTGAGTTTTTTGTTACATTATTCCCTCTACTGGAAATATCATTTTTTTTAACGTATTCCTCAGAATGACTCACATATCACATATTCGACCAAATGGCTGCAGATTCTGTCACCTCCTCTCTTATCCTACGGCAACCTGGAGAACGTTCTTCTCTTAGCCAATAGGATTTATCATGGTTCTTCTTTATCTCAACAATAGTTTAGTAGGACTGAGGACTGGGAGGTAGATTTTTCTCCCAGGGGTGAGAACTGTCTTAGTTTATCAGCTCTCCCTGGGTCTCCATTCTGGTTGTAGAAAAGCAGCCCATAGGGCATGGTGGGGAGGAGAAGAAGGGGAACTAAGCTGTGTTGCATGAAGATGGACAGTTGTGACCCTTACTCCAGGGTTGGGAGTTGAGGCCCCTAGGAAGGAGAAGCTGTAAGGATGAAGACGAGGCATAAAAAGTGATGCAGGCCGGGTGCGGTGACTCACGCCTGTAATCCTAGCACTTTGGGAAGCCAACGTGGATGGATCACGAGGTCAAGAGTTCAAGACCAGTCTGACCAATATTGTGAAACCCTGTCTCTACCAAAAATACAAAAATTAGCTGGGTGTGGTGGCACATACTTGTAGTTCAGCTACTCGGGAGGCTGAGGCAGGAGAATCACTTGAACCTGGGAGATGGAGGTTGCAGTGAACCAAGATCATGACACTGCACTCCAGCCTGAGTGACAGAGCGAGACTTCATCTCAAAAAAAAAAAAAAAAAAAAAAAAAAAGTGATGCATAGTAACAAGACTGCCTGAAGAGAAGAGACAATCAGCAACCTTCTCCAGGGTGGGATGGCTGAAGACCCTTTAAGAACAAAGGTGTCTACTTTCCTTCTTTAGGATGCTCTATCGTGATTTAATGAACCCTCCCAATCTACTGTATTCAGTATTTGGCATGAGTCAATCTAGGGGAATTCTAGAAAACATAGCTGGTTGTTACCATTAGGTTAATGTAGATTGGGAGGTAGGGAAAAACCCCAGGAGACACGTAGGAAGGACAATACGTGAAAACAGAAGAAACTTGGAGTCAGTTCCCCCTTCAAACAAAATCCAGTTTCCAGAAGACATTGTGAGGGCTGCTGGGTCTTCCTCACCTGCAGATGGGGGATTCCAGATAATTATTATACTTGAATCTCACAGGATGGGGTGATCACCACCTGCTCTCAAATGGGATGAGTTACAATATCTTCTATCGGGAGGCGGTAAATAAGAGGTTAGGTACACGTCTGTAGTCATCACAATTTTGTCAAGATTGCTCTTTTTACTTCCATGTCATAGATGGAGTGCCTGATGCTTGTGGAAGTGATTGGCTCAGGGTCTCACCATCAAAAGTGGCAGAGGAAAGATTCCAACATGTTTTAAAAGCTACAAACTGAGCTGACTCCCATCCATGCTGTCATACCGACTTTGAGATTTCAATCCTCCTGAAGGCAGGAAACTTACTCCATTTGCTTTTATACCCTCCATAACACTAGTGAGCAAGTTTTGCTCAAAGGAACATGGAATATTTTGCTGACTCAAGGGGAAAAAGAGACTTAAATGACACCATCACAAATCAACATTCAAGGAACAGAGACATATGTAGCATTAGCTGTCTCAGTCAAATCAACATAAACATGCACGTTTATCCTTTACATGGGGGTAAGACAGCAAACACAATTGAAAAAATGAGCCAAGTGTAAAAAATTTGTCACAAAGGGATGGATTTAGACAGGAGAGCAGTGAAGTAAGTTATAAAATGGTCAGCATAATCCATTTTAATGAATTATTAGCTGAAACATGCAAAGCATTTAGGATTTCTGGGAGAAGTGTACAAACACACCAAATGTTTGTCCGACATTTTCTTCACTGCTTCTGTCTTTCCACAGGGCTGGAGATGATGTTGACCAACAGCCTTGGGAGGAGAGGTTGCGGCTGAGCCCACACCCTCTCAAACTCCTTCAGACTGTTTGTTTTTGTAGACTACTTTACCATTAACAAATCCTAAGACTTACTCAATCAGTACAGCAGTCGTTGGCCAGAGTTCAAATTTCTGATTCGAAGGAATCTGCACTCTGCCTGCCAGGATCGACTATTAATGGCTTCGTCCGTAGAGGAGCTGTGTCTTTGCTCACTACGGAAGAGTATTGAGGCTTCGAAAGGGGTATTTTGCTGGTCACCTCCTGGTCGTCCTTCTGCTCACCAAGAACAGATACTGTTGTCAGCCCTTTACATTTACAAGGTCGTTTAATTCTCACATAGCCCTTTCAGATAGATGTGACTATTACCCCCATTTTCCAGAGGAGGAAATCGAGAGGCGGAGGACATAGGTGAATTGTCCCAGATCACAGAACTGGCCATGGAGCTGGGACTTGCACCCAGCCAGCCTGGCTCCAGAGTTCACTGCCCTCCTCCTGTACAGCACGTGTGACCTGCAGTAATCACCGCCCAAACAGGCAGGCACTGCGGATAGCCAAGTACACCTCTTCCGACTTCACCACGGAGGAAGGTTCGTTTTCATTCTGGTGTTCAGCTCAGGACAGTGTTTATCACCACAAGGACGCACAACCCAGAAAGCTCAGTCACGTGCCGTTGCCTTCTACGGTCATGGTTTTCTACTTTTTGGCCCCATTTTCCTGCACACTTGGCCTGCTGGGACGTGAATGATGCGTTACTACTTCTACAGAATGCAGGTGAGCAGGTAGCATGGCAAGGTGGGTGATTGGACAAGATTTCCCGACAGCTGGAAGCTTGGGGGAGACCCGCGGTGGCCCCTTGTTATTCTTCCTGGACGAGCCGCCTCTGGGGTCGAGCGTGAGTCCCTCATCGCTGGTGCCAGGCGGTGTCACAGTTTTCAGCACCCAACAGCCAGGGCAGCTTCTCTCTGTCCAGCTCGCCCCGCCCCGCCCTGCCCCTCGCCTTTAGTGAGAGAAGCTCTCTGACTCTTGGGATTTTGCAGTGAGAAGAGTGATCATTACAATTTTCATTCTGAATATTGTGGCCCTGCTGGACTGCGGTGCAACAGGCTCTTTCATGAAGATTGGCAGAGATGCTGACGGCTAGGGCATCGGGACCGAGGGGAGCGAGCAGGACTCATGGGATACAGCTCAGAGAGAGGGGGAGTCATAGAAATATGAGTCTGCTCTTCACATGGCCGCACTCTCTCCTGTGTCCTCCGTGGAACCTGTGGAGGCGGCGTTAGGCGCTGGCGCTCTCCGGGGTGTGAGCTCAGTCAGCAAGAGAACATCTGCCTTCCCACCCCCATCTCTGCAGCTGGTTCCTCTTGCAGTTTTGATTTTTAGAATGAACGCAGCAACCTGCCCCATTCTGCTGATGCTGCAAAAAGGAGCTAGAGAAGAACGTGCACAGCTTCTCCCGTCTTAGCCGTTGTTACCCTGTAGTTTGGGAAACTTTGCTGCCCTAGTACAAGAGTGTGCTGAGGATTCTATTATCCTGCTAGATTCTCCCAGGAGCTCAAGTTGAAAACGAGCTAGGTGCGCTCTCTGTCTCTGTCTCTCTTCTCTGTCTCGTCTGCCTGTTTCTCTGTTCCCCTTTTCCTCTCTTCTCTCTCCCTCCCTTCCTCCCTGGCTATTGCTGCAAAGAATATTCTTGAATTTGTTTCTCCGTATCTTCTGCCTTTCCTTAGAATACATTCCTAAGGGTCTAGTCATTGTGAAAAGCAAACGGCCTTTAGATGTTTTCTAAATCTAACAGATGGGGGTCCTTTCAGACAGAGCTTCATTTTACACTTTTATCAAGAAGCCCGTGGCTCCCTGCTCGCCACGCTGCAGTCGCCCTCAGGAGGTTCATGGAGAGCAGAGGCCTTGGGGCTACATCAAGGGCTGTCTTTTTTCCAATGTCCGGAAGGTATACTTTGGGGGCGGGGCAGTTGAAGTACGAAAGTGACATCAGCACTTCATGTATGGGATGGGTCGATCAAGTACAGTGTGCACCAGACCCCCAGACTGGCGCTGGGTGGGGACAAAGGACTCCAGTTATTACAGGGTGGGTTGGGCAGGCGGCTGCGCAGCTGTGGGGACAGATGCGTCGGCTCTCAAAGCCCAGGTATCACCTGAGACTGCACAGCCCTCCTCACCCCTTCAGTTCCTGAAGGGAAAGGCCCCAGGAGACTTTGAGGTGAAAAATGCTCTTCCATTTTCAACTCACCCACCGTTAGGGTTCTGCCCCCTCTACCCCTCCAGCCCCCCAACTGTGAAGTTCCCGGGGTCCCTGGCCAGTGACTTGCTGAAGCCTCACTCTCCAGGACCTCTGTAGAGAGGCACCCTACTCGAATGCATGCTTCTCCAGGAATATTTGCTCTGGTAACAGCTGAGAAGAAAAGCCCATCTCTAACAGTTTGATTGCAGGTGGGTGGCCCCGGGGCAAGTGATTTTGGGAAGGTGGGGCTGGCTGGCGCCCTGTGTCCTGACTTTTCTTCTGAGCCTTTGCAAAACCACTTTTGAGAAAATTAATCGGGGCGGGTACTCTGGGAGGCATTTTCTTCTAAGTGAAAATCTGTAGAATTCCTGCAGTTGCGGGAGCTGTGGTTTTCTGTCAAGACCCTGTGGGGACCGAGGCTGCCCTTCTGTGTCCTGGCAGTGTGGGGCCTGTTTCTTATCCAGAAGAGTCAGGTGCCTGGCCAGTGAACTGGCCAACTCCAATTTGTGTGTCCCTCGTATCGACCTAAAATGAAATACAAATAAAACGTCTCATTTCTGGCATGAAAGAGACCTAGGAAGGGCAGGCTTAGGGCCGGCTTCTTCACAATCCAACTGGAAGTAGGGTAGCCGGATCCTGGCATCCATGTCTCCCGCTGGGTGAGGGCCACAGGATCTCAGCACCCAGGTGAGGCAACGATGTTGAAAGAGGCTTCAGAAGAACTGGGCCGGAACAGTGGAATCAAACGGAAAAGACTGTAAATTCAGCCAGCTTGGGGAATGACCAGAAAGCGTCTGTTGCCCCAGCAAGGATTGAAAACAAAGATTCCCAGCAACAGGGCCACAGCAAAGCTGTCTCAGCACACCTGTCCCGGACCGTCAGCTGATGAGAGCTTGTGATTGTGCCACCCAAGGAGACGTAGCTATTTGGTCTTCAGCTGGTTCTGGGCACAGAGGGTCTAAGACCCTCGGAATCTTTAGAGTGTTAGAGTGCCTTTGTGTGCTCAGGACAGGCCTGGGAGCTGGGGACCCTTAGGCAGCCTCAGGGTAGGTCTGCGGTGCAGAAAGACCAAGGCGGGACTAGAGGGCTGGAGCTGTCAGTCTCCAACCCAATCTCTCACCTGGAGGGAGAGGGCTGGAGCTGAGTCAATCCCCAATAGCCAAAGATGTCTTCAACCATGTCTATAGTGACCCCTCTAGAAAACCCTAAATGGTGGGGGTTGGAGAGCTTGCAGGTTGGGGAAAACCTGACGTTCTGGGAGGGCAGTATTCCCACTCCCCAGGGACAGAAGCACTTGCAACCCGCCCCCGCCCACCAGGCCTGGAGCAATGCACCTCTTCATCTGGCTGTCGACAAGTCCTTCATAGTGAACTGGTGACAGTAGGTAAAGGTGTTGCCCTGGGTGCCATGAGCCCGTCTGGCAAGTTATTGACCTTAAGTAGGAGGACATGGCAAGCCTGATTTTCAGGTGGTCGGTCAGAAGCAAGGGAGACCCGAAACTTACCATTGGTGAAGCGGGGGCCGTCTCATGGGTCTGAGACCTTGACCTGTGCGGTCTGCCCTAATTTCAGACCTCAATTCAGTTGTAGAATACACAGTTGGTGTCCAGAGAGGGTGAGAGAAACCGCACACTTGGTGTTAGAAGTGCAATAAGTCATAGGGCCTTCCGTGTCACAGAGGGCGGCCTCATTTGTTTCGCCTGCTGTAGTTTATTAATGTGTGAGTACTTTATTCTTCAAAAGGCTTAGAATTAAGAATAGAGAGAATAAAAGAAATCAGCTTCATGGAATCCACACTTCTTGGTTTTTAGAAACAATTTGTTTCTAGTTTGCATTTTAAGTAATTGTAATATTTAATATCACAAATGTACTATTGTAATAACTATTTTAAATATTACATATTACAATTACAATATTAATATTTAAGAGAATCTAGGTGTTTGAGCTTCCTGGATCTATGGTTTGGTGTCTGGCATTAATCTGAGGAAATTCAGCTATTACTGTTACAAATATTTCTTCTGTTCCCCTTTCTTCCCCCTTGTATTACCGTTATGCATACTTTCTGCCTCTGTGGAAGTCCCATAGTGCTTGGATACTCTGTTCTTTTTTGCTTTTCGGTTCTAGAGGTTGGAGTTGGGTATTTCCCTTTCCCCCAGGTCAGAAGGCTCTGATAAAATCCCACCAGGTGAGTCTCTCGTTAACTAGCTTCTCTGGAAGGTAGACCTAGTGAAGAGTGCACCCACATATTGAAAAATGATTCCTATTCTCTTTCCCCTGTAGTAAGTATGAGGGGATTTTCCTCTGATATTTACACTTCGAGAACCTGGTTGAGCTTCTGATGATACAACTCACAAAAGCATGAGACCCATATGCACAGGCCTCCTGGAGGTTTTAACTCTCAGACGTGGCCGCACCTCACTGCAGCAATTTGTCAATTCCAGTTCAGGCTTTCCAATCCCAGTGTGGGTTCCTTGGAGCATTGTGCTCCAGTGTATTGGTGATTCATCTGCTTTACCTGTCCAGCCAATCTGGGGACAGTGGCTTGCCGGTGACCTCACGTCTCTTGCAGGTTTCAGAACTGCTGATTTTTCAGTTTGCTCAGATTTTTACCTGTGAGGAAGGAGTGACAATTCTCAACATTATCGTGTACGGAACCTGAAATTCCCCAACTCCATTATAGTGAAAACTGTTTGCCCTTCCTCTGGCTCAAGAATTAAAACGTTTTCATTCTCTGACACGTTGTACTTTGATTCCCTAAATATTTATAGATTTAAAAACTCAGTTTTCTGCTGTATCAGACATCTAGACTGGCACTTTCCAACAGAATTGAGAGTCCTGTTATAGAATTCGAAACCTTCCTTGTAGCCTCATATAAATATATAAACTAGTATATTTTAACTCAAAATGCTCATACTATACTTTCGATAAGAAATACAAATAGGCCGGATGCGGTGGCTCAAGTCTGTAATCCCAGCACTTTGGGAGGCCGAGGCGGGTGGATCACGAGATCAGGAGATCGAGACCATCCTGGCTAACACGGTGAAACCCCGTCTCTACTAAAAATACAAAAAGTTAGCCAGACGTTGTGGCGGGTGCATGTAATCCCAGCTACTTGGGAAGCTGAGGCAGGAGAATGACATGAACGCGGGAGGCGGAGCTTGCAGTGAGCCAAGATCACGCCACTGCACTCCAGCCTGGGCGACAGAGCAAGACTCCGTCTCAAAAAAAAAAAAAAAAAAAAAATATATATATATATATATATATATATATATATATATATATATATATATATATATAAATATACATATATACACAAATACAGTATATTTTCTACTTTTTATAGTAACTGGCATGTCTTTCACACAGCAAATCCACTTCAGACCGGGCGCACTTCATGTGCTCAGCCGCCGCATGTGGTGAGTGAGAGACCAGCTTGCATGTGTGTGCGCTATTTTACTGCCTTTTTCTTGACCACAGATTCTACCTCCTGTTTCTCTGTGTATGCAGCGATGATTTGCTGAATATTACACATTGTGGGTAACTTGTTGAGCACACTCAGGATCCCTAACCTTCCTCTGAAGCTTTGCAGCTCCTGTTTTAGCAGCTAGCACAGGCACTGCTGGGTCATCGTGACATGGGCAGGCTTGGTTGGATTCGCTGTTGGTGTGAATCTGTGGAGAGCTCCAATCCTGCACCCACTCCAATCTCCCCCTCCTGGACCTGGTAGGATGGCCATGCTCCGCCCACACCTGAGCTCTCGGTGCCTCGATCTGCAGGTGTACTCCAGAGGACAAGTGTACTGTGGGTGCGTCTCATTCATTCTCCTGCCCTTGCCCTCAGGTTCTGGCTGGCACACCTGTGGTCACAGACTAAAAACAGCCACCTCATTCGTTTTGTGCAGCTTTACAGTTGTTTATGGCAGATGTGTGACTTCGGACCCTGTTCCCTCATCATGGCTAGAACAAGTTTTGGCAAATTATTCCTATATCTTTACATTTGAAAACTAAAGGAAAGTTTCACCCATAGAATATTAGTGTTGCCACAATCCTAATGAGTGTTTCTCCAGAAACTATGATCGAGGTCAGCAGCCAGTCATTTCATAGAAGATAAACTTCAAGAACATTCTCTGAAGGGCAATGAAACTGAGTAAGATCTAACCACTGTTACCAGCAACCAAGAAAACTAGGTAAGAAAATGCAGCTAAGATTTGGATCAAGTAACTGCGGTAATAAACATGCAAACTATGGCTAAGCACAAAATAGGCTGGGAGTAAAAAACTTTTATGATATTGACATTTATGATTTTACAAAACTGCCCCATGTGATATCAAGAGGACTCCTGATGAAAATTTACAAAGGATGCTTTATGGTTTATATAAAAATGTTAGTCAAATAAATCCAAACATTTCACAAAAATAACATTTCAAATATTCTTTTATATTTTGCAGACAATGAAGTTATTCATCATGCATGACCCAGTAACATTTCTCAGCGGTTGGATTCAATACGAGAAATAAGCAAATAACCCAATGCTTCTTTCATTTCAAAGTCATTTCTCTTATAAAAAGTGGTCAAGAAAAATGCCTGTTGCCTTACATACTGGTTAGTGCCAAAAATTTGGTTTAAAATATTTCAAGTGGGTTATCCTTTTACGTCCATGTTGTTAGTTACACAAAGAACACATACAAATGCAATTTTTTTTCCATAAGTTTTTGCAAATTATACACTAAAGAAACAGGATTAAGCATTCTATTTTTTGAGATAGGGTCTAGCTCTGTTGCCCAGGCTGGAGTGCAGTGGCACGATCATGGCTCCCTGCAGCCTCAACCTCCCCCAGCCCAGGTGATTCTCCCATCCCAGCCTCCCGAGCAGCTGGGACCACAGGCACACACCACCATGCCTGGCTGATTTCTGTATGTTTTGTAGGGATGGGCTTTGGAATGTTACCCAGGCTAGTCTCAAATGCTGGGACACAAGCAATCTGCCTGCCTTGGCTTCCCAAACTGCTGAGGTTAGAGGCATGAGCCACCATGCCTGGCCTAATCATTTCTAAAGAGTCTGTATTTATTATCGTTATTTTTTTCTAATCGAGATGGGGGTCTTGCTCTGTTGCCCCGGCTGGAGTGCAGTGGTGCCATCTCAGCTGACAGCAACCTCTGCCTCCCGAGCTTAAGTGATTCTCCCACCTCAGCCTCCCAAGTAGCTGGGACTACAGGTGCACACCACCAGGCTCAGCTGATTTTTTGTACTTTTGGTGAAGACAAGATGTACAAAAGGCATTTCTGTACATTTTGCCATGTTGTCCAGGCTGGCCTTGAACCCTTGGGCTCAAGCCATACACCTGCCCTGGACTCCCAAATTACTGGAGCTATAGGCATGAGCTATCGTGCCCAGCCCTTAATTATGTGCTGTGGCTTAATATTAAAATAAGGAAATGGAGGAGCCCAAGGGAGCACGTTGGCAGAAAGGGCTCCCTTGTCAACAACTTGCTAGCACGGCACTCACTCCCTTGCCTGGCTGGCACTGCGTTCTTTAGAAGAAGAACACGTTATGTGTCAATGAAAAACAAACAACATAGGAACACCCTGTCTCTACAAACACTTAAAAATTAGCTGGGTGTGGTGGCGAGCACCTGTGGTCCCAGCTGCCTGAGGTTGAAGTGGAAGGACCGCATGAGCCCAGGTGGCCGCAGCTGCAGTGAGCCAAGAGCTGCCATCATGATGCTGAATTCCAACCTTGGTGACAGAGCAAGACCTTGTCTCAAAACAAAAAGCAACGATAAACCCAAAGTGATGTACTCTAAGTTATGTCCTTTAAATTCCAGTACCTTCATTTGTAAAGGTATGTAAAGGCGAAACTCAGGAGCTGCTTGCAGTCATGTGGACATACACTTGACCTCAGCTCTGATCTGAAGCACGTCCTTCTGTCTCACTGCTTGCCAAGACTAAGCTAAACTTCAGAAGTAAAAATACTCCCCCAAATGTTGTATATGTAGCTTCAACGTGGGATGTAAGGTGATTCAGGTCCTTTGAAAGACAAGCTTGCAACAACGGCATGAATAATGTTGGAATCAAAATCACAGAAACTAAACACCAAATAGCGTAGGTTCAATCCGTGTCTCTAACAAGTATCTGGATAACTAAACTTTCTGCTTTACTTGGGTGTGAAGATCATGAAATGTAGTTTATAATTATTTGGGCAGAGAAAAGAGAGAATTGGGGTAGTTATGTAAAATTCAAGATTAAAGAAAAGCAGTATTATATAGCAGAAATATAAATTGGCTATTACCTTCAGTAATTTAGATCAGGGGTTGGCAGGTCCGTGCACCAAATCTGGTCCGTTGTTCTTGTAAATAAAGTTTTCTGGGTCCACAGCCATACGCACTTGCTGTCACCCATGGCTGAGGGCAGAGTTGAGTGGTTGTGAGAGACCTTATGGCCTGCAGGAACTAAAATACTAGCTGGCACCTTGCAGGCAAAGTTTATGACCTGATTCGGGTAGCTGCCTAGACTGTCCAATTCACTTGTTCTAAAACAATCCAACAATACAGCACACTTATCTGAAGATATGAGAACATGCATGCACCAGCCTAATCAGAAGAAAAGTCCAATTCCACCCAGAGGGTTACAAACCCTTCCCTTTTCCCTACAAGGAATTAAATGAATAAAACTGTGTGAGATTTTACTGGTATGTATCGTATGTATGAATCTTGATGAAAACTTAAAAATGTGTATTTATACAGATAGATAAAGTTACTTTTCATACACTGTTTTCGGACTTCTGGTTCACAAAATCTGCATTTCTGCACCATGACTTTGAAGGCAGAAACCCGACTACTGGGCTAGTGGTCAATTCTGAGGCACCCAGCATGTTCAGGAGGCAGCGTCGGGGAGCGTGTCCCTTACCTGGAGGGGTGTAGGCGTCCATGGAGGTCTGCACGACCAGGGACCTGCGTTTGGAAGGCATAGGCACCGCCATCTTCTGCTCTTTGTGTCTGGCCAGAGCCGCCTGGACAGCTTCCGTGTGGACGTCTGAAACGGAGAGAGCTCAGTCGGTGCTCAGCTGAGGTCCCAGAGGCCAAGCTGCACCCTCCTCTCTGTCCCCGCAGTACGGTTCATCCACCTTCTGGAACTCACCAACAGATGGGTGGGTGAGGAAAAAAAATCAGTGTTTACAGTTCCAGTAAAGACATTAAAATTTATTCACAGACTTTTTTCATTTTAGTACTTTAGAATCCATATCTGCAAGCAAACACTGGGTGTAAACTGCACTGAGATTTTTCTTTTTAGGGTGAATGAACCTTGATCTTTGGAGATTCTTTGTAGGTCACACGTTTGAGCCTCCAAATCCTTTCACTGTACCGCTGAGAGGCGTGTGCACGCCTCGCACCCCAACTCACACAGCCACGGTCGCAGCTCAGCTCAACACCGGCCATGGGCCAGGACTGTGTTGGCTATGGATATGGTTTGGCTGTGTCCCCACCCAAATCTCAACTTGAATTCTACATCCCAGAATCCCTATGTGTTGTGGGAGGGACTTAGGGACAGGTAACTGAATCATTGGGGCCCGTCTTTCCTGTGCCATTCTCCTGATAGTGAATAAGTCTTATGAGATCTGATGGCTTATCGGGGTTTCCACTTTTGCTTCTACCTCGTTTTCTCTTGCTGCTGACATGTAAGAAGTGCCTTTCACCTCCCACCACGATTCTGAGGCCTCCCCAGCCATGCGGAACTGCAAGGCCAACTAAATCGTTTTCTTCCCAGTTTCGGGTATGTCTTTATCAGCAGCATGGAAATGGATTAAAACAACCATTAAGACATTTTGTGGCTATTAACCCATTACATTAATTCCACACATTCACTGAATGCCTTCTCTGTTAGTCCCTATGGGCTGGGGTCGCAGCGGTGATAAGGCAGACAGTCTCATGGCATCTCACGCAGGCCACTTGTTAAGGGATGAGACAAGTGATAGATGGGCTAGAGAATTAAAGCAGAGACAGATGCAGCAGCAACTCCAAACTGTGAAGCCAGGGAAGAACCCTCTTAACACAGAATCAGAACAACAGGAATGAAGCATAGCGGCTGTCAAGACGAGAATCTTCGAGACACAGGCAAAAATCCGCTCAAAGGCCCTAAACTGTCAGTGAGAACGGTGTTAGCAGAATAAAACCACCACCACCAAAAATGGCCAGCTGAGTGAAGACGGGTTGGGGCAGTTTTCTCTGAAGCTGCGAGAATGATCCCACTGAAAGGGAATTGGACGTGGCTTTCTGGCTTAAACCCCCCAAGCTGCCACCTGAGACAGGACCCAGACCCTCAGCATCACGCCCACAAGCAGCTCATCACACTGCTTGGTCTTGGTCAGCCTTTGTGCACACTTCTCTCCCTAACTAGATAAAGAGCCTGGTCATCTGGCCACTATTTCTAATTCCCAGGTCAAAAACCACTATGTGACTGACTTGGCTCATGGCCGAAAACTGAAGGGATCAATGAGGTGACAGTCCACTCACTTCCACAAATCGCTTTTTGTTTTGCATATTCTCCGTTTTAAACTTTTCGGATGTAATTTCAAAGACACAGAAAATCTGCAAGACCAGCGTAGTGAATTCCCACATAACTTACCAGGCTCAACTTAGGCCCAACTGCTCCTATCTTACATCACGGCTTTCCCCCCTCCCCCATGAATTTTCTAAGTCAAATGAAAATAAATTTCAGATACTATGTCCTTCCATACCTAAATGTTTCAATGTATTTCCTAAACACAAGGATATGCTCTCACATTCATTTTCCTCAAGATCGGGAAATTTAAATGTCATATACAAAGTTCACTTTCAAATGCTGTCAACTGTCTCCATAATTTTCTTACTTTGTCTTCCTCTTTTACGATCCAATCCAGGATCATGATTTGTCATGTGATTTTTACCAGTCCAGCATCCAAGTTTCTCAGGTTTTGTGTTTTTTGAAATTGGAAATGTGAAAGAATACAGGTCAGTTATTTTACAGTTTGTCCTTTATTTTGGTATCTTCCGGACTAGACTCAAGAGTATGCATTTTAGCAGGGACACCGCAGAAGTCTGTCCTGTGTGACAATGTTAACATCGGCAACTCAGTGAAGGTGGTGCTTAAGTGCCTCCAAAGCAAAGATGCTACTTCTCGCGTTGAAACTAAGATTTGGGAGGAGACACCCTGACACTATGTGCATATTCTGTTGTCCATGAATTCTTCACTACTAGTTTTAGCAGCCACTGATTTCCTGTCATTCCTTCTAAATCATTATATCTTCCATATTCACTGAAAAATAATTTTATCTTTCAGCATTCATTTACATATGTCCATATGTACTCACGGAGTCGGGCTTGGTGGGTTATGATTCATAGTTACAAAGGTTTGTTCTGTTGCTCAACTGGTCCCAGATTTGACACCAGATTCCCCAGCCCTTAGGCCAGGGCTCCTTCTGGTGAAGAACGGTGTTCGGAAGCTAAGAGTGGGCACCGGGTGCTGCTGGACATTGCCAGAAAGTAGAACACACACACGCATGTACACGCATGTGCACCCACACCCATCCACAGGCACTTCTATCCCTGTCTACATCTGTCGGGAGCCACCAGCTTATACTTGTACCTCCTGCTGCAACCGAATCCCACGTGATCCATTCCAGGCTTTGGCCTTTTCTTATTTCTACCTCTCTGGCACCTGTAGCACTCAATATATTCACTGATTTATTAAGCTTATTTGCTTAAGCCTGGAGATAAAGAAATGCTTTCAGAATTGCTATCTAATACGACTGTGAAAAATCTATCGACTTCAGTGCTCATTTGTAATTATTTTTTTCATTTTTTTTTTTGGAAGGTAGGGAGTACAAAGTATACACAGTGAAATGTTCAGATCTTGAGTACACTTGGCACATTTCGATAAATGGAAATCTATTACCCTAATCAAATCTTTTGCATCAAAGTTCCCACAAGTCCCCTCCCAGTCAATCCCAGCCCTCAAGAGACAGCCACTGTTCATTCTCGAGGAGTGTTCTTGGCGCTCTTCCGTCACCCGAGACTCGCACAGATTCTCCATCGTCACATGGACTCCACGGCGTGGTGTTCACTCTCTGCTCAATTCAAGGCTCCTGGAACTCATCCCCGTTGTCTGTTTTGGTTTCAGCATTTTGTACATTTTTCCTGCTGGGAACTAGGACAATGTATGAACATATCAGAATTTGCTCATGTTTCTCCAGATGAGAGAGATTTATGTTGTTTCCAGTTCTTGGCTCTGACAATTTACTCTGGAGATAATGTGCATTCTTTTACAAGGACACACATTTTCAGCTCTCCTTGGTGAACGTCTACAGCGTACCTGCTGAGCCATATGGTAAGTGTACACATTTTAAAGAAACTGCCACAGTTTGCTGAAGTGGCTGTGCCATTTTAAGTCTCCATCAATCTGAGATCCAGTCTGTCATATCTTCACCAGCACCTGCTACTGTCCTCCCTTCTCCACTCTTGTGAAGGGGAACCTCGTGGGTTTAAGTTGTACTTACCCAATGACTCCCTGGTGAGCACCTCTCATGGGCCACTGGGCATCTGTATACATCTGTTGCGAAGAGTCCATCTTGCATGCTTGCAAAATTCACACCATTTCTGGTTGTTTGTACATTTCCTAAAATGTTCTAAATAAGGCCCTGTGTCTTCTGTACATCAAGCATCTCCCTGCTTCCAAGTCTTTATGCCTCTTAGTTCTCCTGACTCACGTCACAGACGAGGGCCCCAGTGCACACCATGCGAACCTGAAGCACGGAGAATGGCCATGCTCCCGACACCCCTGACTGTGGGCAGAGCTCCCCGGCTGCCACCACCGAGGAGGGGGGTCAGCTCTTGTTTCTCAGGAGTGGCCTTTATCAAACGGAGAAAGTTCCCTTCTGTTCCAGATGTGATAGGAAATTCGTATAAGGACTATTAAATTTCAACAGATGTTTTCCAGTGTCTACCGAGAGGATAAAATGGGTTTTCTGTTTTATTTTTTGTTAATGTGGTGAATTACATTGATTTTTGAATGATGAGCCAAATGTGCAATGCAAAACTACAGATCATGAGAACAAACTCTAAGTGTTCATGGTATTCTTATCCCTTTTACATATTTCTGGGTTTGATTTAGTAAGAATTTGTTCAAAGCTTTGGCATCTGTATGTCGACAAGAGTGAAAGTCGTGAGATTTTGCCTCGCATGCAAACTAACAAAGGGAGCCAGCACCAGCCCAATGCACTGAAAGAGCCGGGACATTTCCGGGCCAGAAACAAAGGGCTTGTCACACACAGTGGGGCAGCAGGACCCACTCACCCCTGTCGATATTCAGGATCACACAGTGGGGCAGCAGGACCCACTCGCCCCCGTCAATACTCAGCAACGTCCTGTATCCCTGTACAAAGACAAGATGTTATTTAGGCAAAACAAAATTAACATGTAAAGAACTGCTCACACTTTTCTCTTCTGAGAAAATTTGTTTTTAGCAACCATGGCTCTCAAGGCACTCACTTGCACATTATACATAATACTGCTTGTGGCCAAAGTCATGGTACCTTCCTATTCTTATTTACCAAGAGTTCTGAAAGGTGAGTATTTTAAAGAGAAAAGAGGTATGTGGCTTACCCCAGGCTAAGGAGTGAGTTAGCTGGACTATTCTTGTGAAATATGTGCTTTTTCTAATTAGAAAATCTGAGAACAAGGTATCAGTGTGAGTCTGTTGTTTCCATGAAGGAGTGAAATGGATGCTGGGAAATTGAAGGAGCTTCAGAACGGGAATCTCACAACCTCAAATGGGGAGACCGGCAATTGGGAAAGCAGTCACTCTGATTCATGGAGTTTTCGGAGATTCACGTCCACTCCGTGCTGCATTTGAGCGACTTTTCTTCTTGTGATGTGGACCCGATAGAAGAGAGGTCCCACATAGACATTCGGCATTTGTGAGGGTCTGGCACCGTGACTCACTTCTATAGATTTAACATGTTTACGTATAAATTACAATGGCTCAACTCTATAAAAACTGATAGCAGTAATGGATCAATTCCCTCATTTCTCACTTGGGCCACACTTCCTGTTTCTGCAAGAACATATCGCTTGGCCAGAAGACACGATGTTGACATTGACAGGAAAAAGGACCTTGTATAAAAATGATGCAGAGAATTCTTCTCAAAGGCAACTGGGACACACACTTTGTTGGTGACCAGCTGTCCACCAGCGCAGCAGCGAGAGAGAGCTCCACGCGTGAGCAGTCACAGCTCCCGTGATCCACACCAAGACCCCCAGGGTGATGACAGGCCAACCAGCAGCCTTGGAACATACACTTCCTTCCCGAAATAGCTTCCTGAGAGACAACAAACAGTGATAATTGCAGGCATTTCTATGACTGGGAAGCAAGAAACCCTCCCAGTCCTGTTCCTTCTACACCACATCCAGAACAGGCGTACACCCGGTGTAGAAAGCTCCCAAGGCCTGAACAGATCATTCGATTCTAATTCAGACTGACCTAATCTCTGCAGTGCAGTCCTACAAACAGACTTTCCAAAAGTTACCAAACCACTACCTCAAACCTCATGCTTTCTCTGCTTCGAAAGAGGACATGCGGCTCGGTTTATACGGCCACCAGCACACACACAGGGTATTATCTTATTGCCCTTCAGTGCCAAGAAGAATCCTGTGGTCTCTCACAGTAAAAACAAAACCACAGCCACCACAACCCAGCTTTTCAAGTTGCAGGGAGTTTTACAGCCTCTTTCTATGTCGTCTTCCTTTTTGCCCCAAACTGGATATTCTTTTTACTTTCTCCTTATTTCCTGAATATAATTTGATCAATATAATCAAAGTGCTTGTGTTAGAAGCAACTTTACTTGAGAAGAATAGAAAGAACTACATCAAAATATTAAGAGTAGCCATTTCAGGATGACAAGAGAACAATATATTGTTTTTGTTCATTCTTTTCAACATTTGCAAAGTTTTGTGCCTTGAGTGCAGTCACTTTTGCAATCAGAGGTTACAGTGCTTGATGGAATGAGGCCATGAAGCACACACACCACCGAGTTTCTAACACAGAGCGATCTATGGGGAAGGATGGAGACACAGGAAAGGTTCATTTTAAAGCAATGCAGGTGTTTTTTCCATAAAGGCAAAAGACATTCTTAAAAGTGTTTGCACCATACACAAGTCTGCTAAATTTCATCAAAAAACAGAGAAAACAGTAACAGAAGAACACTTTAGCCCACAAGGAGACCAGCACACCCAGCTCGAGGCCACTCCAGATGAGGAGTGGAGAGTGGTTTCCTCACAGCTGACCCACAGGATCGGGTAACACAAGCAGAAGGGAAACATGGGGACCACAGAGACGTCAGACTGTGGACTGCACAGCAAGAGACAGCAACACAAACTAGCGGAGTAATTAAAAACTATGGTAAAAAGAGGTCCACATTCTATTTTAACCTGAAATCAGTGGCACGGTGACCACACCACCCTGCAGTTGCCTCCTCCCTCCCCCACACACAGCAGCCTCCTGGGACAACATCCTACTTCCAACTTGCAGTTACCTCCTGTCCCACCCCCCACCACAGTGCCCCCCTACAACTTCATCCTACTTCCACCCTGCAGCTGCCTCCCATCCCCAACACACAGCATCCTCCTGGGACAACCTCCTACTTGCCGGCCACAGCCTGGAGCCCCCAAAGCATGGAGGGGCTTAGCGAGCCACACAGCATTCCCCCTTCACACCTGGGAAGTCAGCCCCTCACTGAAGTGGGTCCTGCGCCCGCCAGCTGTGCATGATCAGAGGTGTGAGGTTATGAACCTGGTCACCCACTGTGCAGAGAGGCGTGAGGTCATGGACCTGGTCACCCGTTGTGCCCGATCAGAGGTGTGCAAGGTTCCAGACCTGGTCACCTGCTATGCACAATCAGAGGTGTGAGGTGATGGACCAGGTCACCCGCTGTGTACGAATAGAGGTGTGTGTGGTTAGTGACCTGGTCACCAGCTCTGCACAATCAGAGCCATGCGAGGTTACAGACCTAGTCACCAGCTGCACCCAATCAAAAGCTTTTGAGATTGGAGACCTGTTCACCTGCTGTGCACAGAAATGTGAGGTTATGGACCTGGTCACCCCGCTGTGCATGATCAGAGGTGTGCGAGGTTAGGGACCAGGTTACCTGCTGTTGTCCAATCAGAGCCAAGAAAGATTACAGACCTAGTCACCAGCTGCGCCTAATCAGAAGCTTTTGAGGTTACGGACCTGGTCACCCACTGTGTGGGATCAGAGGTGTGCCAGGTTAGGGACCAAGTGCGTGGTGATGGACCTGATCAGCAGCCAAGACACCTGACGTTTCCAGTGTCATCCCGACTTCTTTCAAAACTGGAAAAGTCTTCAGCTATTTCCCAAAGGCTCTTCCATCTTTGAAAACGATATGCGTGTGCACAGGTGATACCGATGACTGAAGATTGAAGGTTAGAGCATTCCAGCCCCATGCCCATGTCCCATCCCAACTGCGAAAACTTGAGCACAAACATCTCCCTCTCTGAAGCTCCCTGAACCCGGTGGCGGGCCTGGGACTCAGGTCCAGTGTCCTGTCAGTTACACTGAACAAAATGTCATTCAACACTGGCCATGGGCCCTATGCTTTAAACGTCTAAAAACCACATAGAAACCTCCCAAAGAACTACAATCTATAAAAGCTTTCATGACTAGTATTTTAGGAAGACTGACCAATCTTGACCTAAATCAAAGCCGACACTGCCCAAATTAACTCTGACCCCAGCTTCGTGCAAAGGCAGCCATCGCCTGGCCGTCGGTGTGACCAACAGCCTGGGCACAGACAGGACCAGCGCCGGTCCATCCCTGCACCTTAAGCGGGCTTCTGAGCTGCTGTCCATGATCAGTGATGGTGACGCCCAGAGCAGCTTTCCAGGAAAGCAGTAAACCTTTCAGGTCCTCACCTCACGAGGATGGCCATGTATAAATCAACTACCTTTGTTACTGCCCTGCCATTCCCAAAGAGGGGATGGGTTAAACTTCTTCCTCCTCCACATGCCCAACACAAGGCACAAGGAGACGGCAAGACCAGATTGGCTGGAGCTGGGAAGTTGTGCACTACAGATCAGTGCTGTGTGACCCAGGGAAGGCATCACTCGAAACACGTCCTGGAGGGCGACCAATCCGACCCGACCGTCCACCTCCAGGGTCAGCCAAGGGGCTCCTCTTGATGTGTCATCCTGATCACCCCTCACAGAGCAAATGAGCCTTTGACTTCAGCCTGTCCTAGGTACAACACCGACTCCCACCTCCCACATCCTGAACCAGCCTGTTCCGGGAATTGCTGTGGAGGTAGAGGAGCAGGCCCAAGACATCTAGTGGCATTTCCTGGCAAGGACACTCACCATGCTCGACCATAAAACTCGGGTCAACTGGTTTTCGGAGGGACTGTAATTTACTTGTGGCACGCATGGATACTGATTGACCCAGGGAGGGGCACGGAGGAGGCTGAAGGAAAACCCATGGTGACTGCGCCAGGAATTCCCGCACACACCGACATCTTCAGACTAGGGCGGCGTCCTAGTCTTACAATCAAACCGAAAGCCCAGAGAAACTAGGGAGCTTGTCCAAGACCAGCAAAAAGTATGTGGGCAGCTGGGATTCAACTAAGTCCTTCCCTGGATCCATCCGCGCTGCTCCCTGCCCCCACTCCCACCACCCCGCCATGGCCCCCGATAGACACAGCAGGTCTGAACATCAGGCACCCCGCACGCAGAGTACGGAGCAGAGCCGGCTTCCACAGTGGGATCTCACACACATCCCACTCCCCTTCTTGCCGAATGCCTCGGGACTCTGTGCGGTCAAGTCTGCAGATGTGGCCTCACTCTGCGCTAGGAGATCTGGGTGGCCGGCAGCGTTTTGCAGAGTGCTCCTCCAGACGGGGCTCGTCGGCTGATCCATGAGACACAGGACACCTGAGAGAAGGGCCGACAAACCCCACAAAGTCGCTCCCAACCTGTAAAGGACAGGGCCAAGGCGGGGCTCCTGGCAGTCCACGCTTCGGACAGGTCTTGCTGCAAACTGTGGTGCTTGTCAGGTGCGAGGAAGTTTCCCAGGGCAGGAGCTCTCCTTGCACAGCAAAAGCGGCACAGGCAATGCAGCAGGGCGTACTTTAGCTCAGGGCTCAGGAACCACGGGGTGCAGCGCGGCCTGCAGCAAACCAGACACATCAGAAGCCAAACTCCCACCTTTTACATTCAGTGACATTGAAGGGAGGGAGTTGTCTGTAGCAATGGTCCTCCTGGGGGACCCGTACAGCACGCATGACCACCGACACTGACCACGAGTCCTTCCTAGGTCCTGGGGGCTACCCCACTTTACACGCACGGTTCCATGCACAAATCTATGCAGGGCAGTTGTTAGCCCCAGCTTAGAGATGAGGAAAACGCTGCTGGAAAAGCTAAGTGAGAAAATCAGACTTCAGCACACCTGCCATCTCCAAGACCACTATTACTCTATGTGCTAGGGTCTCAAGGGTTGGGTGTGTGGCATTTTAAGTGACTAATCATAGGTGGTTTTCTTCTCTCCACCTGTTTAGCCTGAACGTGCACGTACACGCTCTGCTGCAGGTGCACTGCCGTATGGGGACCAGCAACGCTCTTTCCTGCCTCGGGGTCTAGTCACTGCCTTCCGGAAAGCTCTCGCCTGCTTTACAGCCAAGCCAGGTAGGCCTGGTCAGCTGCACAGTGAAATTCCTGCAGTGTCAGAGCTAAGTGCCGGCTGAGACTTTAACAGCGAAGACAGCGGAGTAATGGGGATAAACTGAGCAAAACTGTATTGTAACGCAGATGAACGTCTAGAAGCAAAAGAAGCTGACACCCCTAAGAGAGCAGGCGATTGCCTCTCACTATGATGTTAATAGCAGCTTGCTGTTTCCAGTGCCTCCGTGTGCCAGGGTTTCCAGTCAGCGTTTGTGTTTAACTGCTCCTGGGCTACCTTATCAAACCTCTGCAGAGATCAGGGATATCTAAATTGACCCAGTATCTGCAGGCTGGCTGCTCAGAGGTCGTGGTGTGGAACGGCCAGGACATCGCTTAGTCATACAGGGCACAAGCACGTCACTTGCCACTCCCGTTTTTCTATTTCATCAAACCTTCTTTTCTCCTGAATATTGACCATAGCAAAGTCATTAGCCTTCGAGATGCATTTGAAACATCAACTTGCGTTCTTCAAGAGGTTTAAGACACACTTAAGTCTTTCTTGCCATGCTCAACACACACAGCCGGCCCTTTCTGAAGTCAGTGTTTCTGGAACAAAAGCCTTGGCCTGCCCCAGTGAACATTCACAATGAGCACACTGTCGCGAGGCTGCTTGGCCAACCAGCAGGGGGCAGGAGAGAGCTGCAGGGGCCACGTGGGGTCCCTGCAAACCCGCCTCACTCCCTCAATCAAGGGCGGTGCCTCCTGCCAATCCAGCGGCTTCCTCCATGGGGAAGAGGCTTCTTCAGCTGCCATGGCACTGATTTCAGGCGGCTCAGCCAATGGGGCAACAGATTCAACAGAGTCCCATGTTGTTAAAGGAAAACTTCTGTTACCAGGCAACCTTAAGGTCAGATTCAACGGAAAATAACCAACAATATTGCTTCCAAACCAACAGGCTACTAGTGCCTTATCCTTCAATGCTGCTTAAACACGGAAAAGTATGAGGAAAAAAGAGCATGGCACTTACTTCTTAAAAAATAACACCTCTTCCAGGTTCATTTTACCCCTATCATAAAGACTTAGAACTGTGGATTCCCTACAGGAACGTGGAGTGGGGGTGGATCCCCACGCTGACCCAGCCTCACCCCAGGTCAGTCATCCCCCCACCACGGGGTTCACACCTCTCCAGGCCCTGTCACCTCATCAAGGAAAGGTGGCGTCTCTGAGCTCTCTTCGCAGGAAGTACCCGAACGGGAGCTAGAGACACAGACACACCCACAACTGCTTTGAAATCCTGAACATATTTAAGGACTTCATTATTAGCTTTTTAAAACTGTAAGAACAAAGTGAGCCTGGTTTTAACCTCTCTGCCACAATAACACCGTGTACATCTGTCTTTTACTGTTTGTTCCTTCTCCAGCAGCTGCTGCCTGGCTGGCCGACTGCAGAAGAACAGCCTCTGGTACTCCCGGGAAGCCCTCGGTAAAAGCGTGAACACCACGATCACGTCTCAGGATGCCGCACATGTTAGGGTCGCCCACAGACCGCCATTCCCACTGCCTAGAAGGCACTGAAGCGGCCTCCTGCTCTTTGTCAATGTCAACTTTCCTAAGCTAAGTTGTGTTGAAAATTTTTAACTGCAGTCCACACGTACTTCTTTGTGTCTTGTTTTTATCCTAGAGGAATATTTTTACGGAAAATTAAGCTTGCAAGGTTGAAGGATTTTCTGAAAGTCGACTCCAAATCCAGGAAGAAAAAAAAAATGGGCCAAATGTGGTGCTCACGCCTGTAATCCCAGCAGTTTCGGAGGTTGAGGCCAGCAGATTGCTTCAGCCCAGGAGCTCCAGACCAGCCTGGAAAACATGGCAAAACCCTGTCTCTACTAAAAATACCAATAATAATAATAATAATAATAATAAAGCTGGGCGTGGTGACGTGCGTCTAGTCCCAGCTACTCAGGAAGCTGAGGTGGGAGGATCACCTGAGCCCAGGAGGTGAAGGCTGCAGTCAGCCAAGATTTGCATCACTGCACTCCAGCTTGGGCGACAGAGTGAGACACCGTCTCAAAAAAACAAAGCAAAAACAACTGTATAAATCATTATAGAAGGGAGCTGGCCAGGCGCAGTGGCTCACGCCTGTAATGCCAGCACTTTGGGAGGTCAAGGTGGGCAGGTCACCTGAGGTCATGAGTTTGAGACAAGCCTGGACGCTGTGGCAAAACCCCATCTCTAATAAAAATACAAAAATTAGCGGGGCATGCTGGTGGGTGCCTGTAATCTCAACTACCGGGGAGGCTGAGGCAGGAGAATCACTTCAACCCGGGAGGCGGAAGTTGCAGTGGGCCGAGATTGCGTCACTGTACTCCAGCCTGGGCAACAAGAGCGAGAGTCCACTTCAAGAAATAAAAATAAAAATGAAGGGAGCTAATGTTTTTCATTTAAGGGAAGGGAGAAGAACATTCAGTATTTATACCTCTCAAGCACACATCTGCAGTGGTACCCTAAAGTATTCAAGATACACATTCCTACAAATATAGCTCAAAACTACTCACCAAGTTACCTGCTAAAAGCACATGCATTGTAAGAATGCTACATTATATTTTTTGAGCATCTGTATCCAATATTTTAGCATACTGGCAGTTTTCCCTTCAGGTGCTGTATGCCTAAATTATTACATGTTTAGTCATTCATTTCAGAATTTATGACTTGCTTTAGGCAATAAACATAAGCTACTAAATTAATGACTTAGGGGAAAAGTTACTAAGTTAACTTGGAAGTTAAACTTTGCAAACTGAATTTGTTGGACCTCATGCAAGCTAGACGATCAGTTTTTTAAATTGTTTCTTGTGTGTTTCCCTCGAGGATGGAAATAGCTTCTCTCTCATCCACTGTGCACACTGCAGCCCGCGCCTCTCGTCCACCGCGCCACACTGCAGCCTGCAATTCACCCTGTACCAGGCTTTCCACACCTTACCTGAAAGACACTAAGTATAACCAAGAAGGAAATGAAAAGCAAATAAATGACCTCCACCCCCACATCCAGCATGCAAATGTTAAACATTCATCAAAGTAAAACCAAAAACCCATGTTAGCTCACGATTGTAACTGGTAGAGTTATGTGCATGGCAACTTTAAAAGTCTAGTTAAGTAAAAACCTAATGGAGACTCTCAAGAAAGACATGTGCAAAGATTGACAGTGAGGAGAGGACTTCACTCTGCATCCAGCCTGTCCTGGAAGCCACGGCCAAATGCCAGGTTGTATGGATCTGAAAAGCAGGAAAAAACAAGTGTTGAAAGGTGTACAGTCTCAGCAATGTACAAATTCGATGTAGGATGCTCAGAAACCTTGAATTTCCATCAGAAAACAGCAACATGAGCAAGTTTCCCAGCAGTGCCCACTTTCTACCTACGGCATGTGTAACAGTTACGCTGGCCACCTCCGGGGGGACAGAGGCTTCCTGGTCACATTCGCTCTGGCAGCCACACAGCTGGCCCCGCCACAAACACCTGTCTAATACTGAGGAACCACTCTCTCCCTGGGCTTTGCTCGCTCTAGCCAGGAGAGCGTATTTACAGAGTACTTTATTGACTGAGTCCTCGTTCAATGCGTCAAGCTTGTTGAAGGCAGGGCAACCCCATTCCTGGCCCAATTAAGTGAACTGAGCAGAGCAAATGCCTCCAGTTGGACGGCACTCAGTCACGACAGCAGTGGCCACTGTTCACAGGGCGCTGGCTTCGTGCCGAGAACAGTTCCAAGCGTCTTCTCTCTGTCCGAGGAATGTGCACTGCAACCCTGTGGGGCCGTTTGCAACGTCCACCAGAGTTCTGACGCAGCCAAGTCCAGGCTGTCTGTGGACCTCGCCACGTGGCCGTCCACATCCCCTGCAGATCAGATCTCACTGCAGGGACCGCGGGTTCCAGGGCTGCCTTGTGGCACATGCTCCCTTCGCCGCCACCTCCTAGCCCCTGACATCAACCCTCACCACTGCTGCCAACACTTGATTTTCTCATGGCTCCTGAGGGGCCTGTTCTGCCCTTCCCTGCTCCCTGCGTCTGGCTTGGAGGGTGCCCACATCAACGCCAACGCTCACGTAATCACCAACCCTTCCATGGGGCTTGATGCCTAGGAGTCTCAATATCAGAAAGTCAGATTCCTGTGCTTGTTGGAGAATTTCTTCCCATTGTAGAAGTGAAGGAGATAAAATTCTAGGTGCCTGCAATAACCTCATTTCCACAACGAAGCAAGGTCAGTAGTAGCACAAAACAAACAAACAAAAAAAGTTTTTTTTTTTAAACTTCTTTTAAACAAGCTAAATACAATTTAAGTTTTACATCCATGTTCTCATCAGCTCCCACCTGGTGAGCAGGCAAATAGTAATTTTCAAAGAAACAAATTGTTGCATAATTTTAACACTTAGCATTATCACTATTAAGCAAGAATTATCCCAAAAATACATGATGATCTTGTTCTCACGTTCAAAAATTGATTGTCATACAGTGAAATAACACTTAATGCAAAGGAAAGTTTCTTTTCAGGTATCTGTTCTGGAAAAGAAAAAAAAAAGATTTCTGGCAAAGAGATAAACATTAATTATGTAACAATCCAAAATGCCTCTGGGAAAAATGATGTCATCCAATTAGTTCTTTGAAGTGTTACAAATGCAGCTGAGTTTTAATAGTAATTTGTCCATGATTATCAAAAGAATCTTTTAAAATCTTAGTACTGAAATAACTATAAATGGATGTAATACGCAAAGCAGAAGAGTTAACATTTGGGGTAGATTTTGGCCCATCTTTTTAACATATACATAGTTATTTACCTAGTTGAAGCTTATCCCTCTCCTCCTAGGCTCTTCAAGACTGATTTTCAAACATAGGACTGGATTTTGGTACATGAAGGCAGCTTTAAAATGTGTTAGGATCAGGCCGGGCACAGTGGCTCAAGCCTGTAATCCCAGTATTTTAGGAGGGCAAGGTGGGTCGATCATTTGAGGCAAGGAGTTCAAGACCAGCCTGACCAATATGGCAAAACCCGGCCTATATTAAACATTTTTGTAATTAGCCAAGTGTGGTGGCACACACCTATAATCCCAGCTACTTGGGAGGCTGAGGCAGGGAGAACTGCTTGAAGCCAGGAGGCGGAGGTTGCAGTGAGCCAAGATCGCACCACTGCACTCCAGCTTGGGCGACAAAGAGAGACGGTCTCAAACTAGAACTTAGCCTCAGGAAAAGCATTGAGCACCCCCCACCCAAACCAACCCAAGGAATCACATGGCAATGGTTATCATCTGATTTCGACACAATAAAGTTCTATTCTCCTCTCTAAACACAATGGTAAACACCTGCTATCAGCCCACAGAAACTCCCAGGACCCAGTAACACTGGACTAGCAAGATTAATGGGCCACGTATGCAGGGTTCAGCTGCAGAAAGTGATGACACCAAGAATGGTGTGTGCTCAAACCAGATTCCTTGCTTTCGGGGTGGAGGGGCTTCCCGGGAAAATCTAGTCCAGTGGGATGGTTTCCACTTCCACCATAAGGAGGAAACGGGGGGTTTCCTGAGGGCACTGACAGGACCTGGGTCTCTGCCCCTTTGTCCTCTGTCCTGTTTTGGGATGAGGGTGGGCTGAAGGCAGGTTTTCCCTACATCTTCCGGGCAGGAGAGATGGAGCTGACAAGTGGACGACGGTTTTTCCAAATCGTTGCCATGTTTATAACCTGTTATCAACCTGTTTTCCCTGGAGATCAGTGAAGCAGCATCATTGATTCTCTTCCATTAGGGACAACCCGGTGTTACGGGAGGCAGGAGACAGCATGCAAGCTGGGTCAGCCTCTGTGCGAGTCTGAGTCAGTCACTTGTGTCTGGTCCCCAGCATGCTCGTCTATCAAATGGGCGGCCCCACAGACCAGTGACTTTGAACCAGAGTTCCATGGAGGTTGCCCAAGGACGGGGGGGGAAGGGGAGGAAGAGGAGGGAGGAGGAAGAGGAGGGAGGAGGAAGAGGAGGGAGGAGGGGAGGAGGGAGGAGGGAGGAGGGAAGGAGGGAGGAAGAGGGGAGGAAGGAAGGAAGAAGGGGAGGAAGGAAGAAAGAAGGGAAGGGGAAGGAAGAAGGGGAGGGGGCGGAAGAGGAGTGTGGAGGGAGGAGTGTGGAGGGAGGAGTGTGGAGGGAGGAGTGTGGAGGGAGCACTGTGGAGGGAGCACTGTGGAAGGAGGAGCAGAAGCGGGGTTCTCTGAGGAGGAGGACCAAGTTTCTGAGGTGTCTTGGAGTCAGAGTTGGCAGTGGCTTGGGCTCTAGGCCCTCTCTTGCATAGTTTTAGGCTTTAACTATTTATATTTGTGGACTCTTTAAAAGATTTAATTTGAAGAAAACCGGAGTTGGGGATACCTTGCTTCTAAAACACAATTTCTCAAGCCTGAGACTAAGTGCTAGGCATTGCTCATTCTGTTACCGCCATTTCCTCCTATTTAAAATCAGCCGCACACCCCCAATCTCCCTTCAGTGCAAACACCTTTTCCGAGGATCTCAAACAGCAGAGCGAGCGGCCCATGACCCCAGCCGTGGGCACGAGGAGCGAAGAGCAGACGTGCGGAGAGGGCTGCGGACGACATGAGAGGCAGAGGCCCGGCACCTCCCTGCAGGGGCTGTGCTCCTCCAGGCCTAAAGGACATCCTCGCCTCTGGGGTGAACAAGCAGCACAAACTATCAACACTTATTCCAAAAGAACAGGAAGAAAATTCAAACGAAGGTAACACAGTTATCCCAACACAGCACTGCAGCAGCCCAGAAACAGGAGGGCCAGTGAGCCTGAGGTGAGCAGTTCCAACAGCGGGACAGCGACGTTGGCATTAGGGCTTTTCGGCAAAAAAAAAAAAAAAAAAAAAAAGACACAAAAGGTAACATGGGCCACCCATTATTTCCTGCCAGTGGAAAGACACCCACAGGCCCCCAGATGCCAACAGCCCCTTGGGAACGAGCTCACGCAGCACTTCAGGTCTTCGCACGAGCAGGCACGTGGTGTCCTCAGTATTCCCGCCCGTGACACATACACCACACTTGACTCCCATACCTGCGGGTCCAGGGGAATGGCGGGAAGTTCTCGGGGGACCGGGCATCCTGTGAGGGCACTGCATGATTATGTACCTCAGAGGATTCCCCGGGCAGGTGCTCTCTCTCCAAAGGATGAACTGGATCCTGACCACACCCAGATCGCGCTGACCTGCAAGCCAAGCGCCAACATCTCACATCCAAAGGGATGCACAGGTGCCTGCTGCACGTGGAGCCCAAGCACCTCGCAGAGCTCAGGACGAACCCAGTGTCCAGGCCTGGGGCCGTCACCAGCCAGGAGAGGTGTCCGGGGCACTTCCCAGCGATGACCACAAGAAGAAGCAACTCAGGACAAAGCCAGTGTCCAGGCCCAGGGCCGTCACCAGCCAGGAGAGGCGTCCGGGGCATTTCCCAGTGATGGCCATGGGAAGTAACAACTCAGGCCCATCAGGGGCTTCCTCATTATGCGGGTGTTAGAAGTAGAGACAGAGGTTCAGGTCTAGTGGCACAAACAGCGACGGACCCCATGGAAATGCGGGCGTGGCCCCTCCATCCCAACAGTCTGCATGGCTACTCCATTCTGCTCCCATCACACACACCCCCACACAGCCAAGCCCCTTCTCCTTTCCCCCACTGGATTCATCAAATCAAACCTCGCTGTCCTTGGCAAATGTACCATTAATTTACTTACTGCCCAGTAAAAAAAATCACACTTCCAGTTAACATGACAGCCCCGCTACGATAGAACAGCCTTAATTCAGACATGACGCAGAGGAACAGAGGGAGGAGGGGTCGAGGGCCGTCCTGGAATCGGCGGCTCTTTTCTGGGGAAAGTCTCCCTCCCACCCGAGCCCGACACTCATGCCACACTATCCCCATGGTGTCTGAAAGCTCCATGAAGACAGGGTCACTCTGACCCCTTCACACCCACAACGCCAAAGAGGAGCAGATGTTCAGGAAAAGTCTCCTGCTAGTGCTGAAGACAGGAATAATCCCTCGTGGTGCCCAGAATGTCAGGAGAAAACAAGGCACCACGTGAACACTTCCAGGTGAATTTTGGAATGACTCTGCCGAATGCCAGTCATCCTTTTTCAGAACAAAACCAATACCGGGAAACATGTGTCGCCAGCAGAGAGATGGTCCTTTAGACGGCTTACAAACACACCTACGTTACACTGAATTTATCTCAAGCCACCCTTCTCTGTGCTAATGTAAAAAGTCTCCTTTATTAACCAGTAGCCTTTTTCATCTGGTGCTTTATTAACAAGCAAGACGGTCCTGTAACACTCAGGCATTGTTGAAAACGTCAAATGGAAGCCTAGAATCCTCTTCCGTGCAGCTTCACTGCAAAGTATTTTGACGTGAGCCAAATCATGCTATTCCTACATCTCCACAGGAAACTCAAGGCTTCATCAAGGAAACGCAGCATGATTTCTGCTAGGCACAGAAATTGGTGGGGTGGGCATGGAGTTGAGGGAACATTACATAGAAAGAACACCGCGATAATCACCTGTATGAGAGCCACACTGGCCGGCAAGCCCCGGTCGGCTCGGTCTCTGCACAGTCACAGACGTGAGGCCTGGAGGGCAGACACCTGACACTGCTGACCACCCCAAGGTCGTGGCCTCTGCCCCTTCTCTGCTGCTCATCAGTTCCAAGCTTCTGGCAACACCGCCTGCTGCCCCCACTGCCTCATCGACTCTTCGTGAAAAGCAAATGTTGCCAGGATAGCTTATGAGTACATTTGCTGGGAAAGCAGCTCCGATTGACGCTGAAACCCCCTTCTCACACCCCTGGCAGCTCCCTTGCCCCCGATGTGCACATGCTTGCAGCTCTGACCTTGCTCAGTGTCCACACAGGCTCTGTCTCCTGGAGAGTCGAACACAGACTCAATGTTGAGTCAGAAATACACAAAGAGGGTGACGGTTACGAACTGCCTGCCCCCCAGAACACAGGTTGAAATCCTCACCCTCAATGTGATGTTGTCAGGAGGTCTTTGGGAGGTGATGAGTTCCCGAGGCTGGAGACCCTTGAATGGGATTTGTGCCTCAGAAAGGGGCCCAGCAACTCCCTCGCCCTCCCACTGTGTCAGGGCCAGAGAGAAGGTGTGTGCCAACCAGGAAGGAGCCCATACCAGAATCCACCCGTGCGGCACCCTGATCCTGCCTTCCAGCTGCTAGAACTGTGAGAAACAAATTCCTGTTGTTCATAAGCCACTCAGTCAATGGTGTTTCGTTACAGCAGCCTGAGCTGCCTGAGATGACGATTCTCACCGCCCTACAGAAACGGCTACTCCCCTCTCCCAGAAAGAGGGGTTTAATTAAAATCCCTGTCTCTCCTCGTGGCCACCACAGATCTCACTCCCCCACCCTGTAAGCCAGCAATTGCTAGGATTAAAGGAAAATCAGAATCGTTTTAGGCCAGCTCCTCCATATCGGTCTGAAGACTGTAACTTTGCCCACTTCCACGGTGGCCGTGTCACTGCATTGCCCATGTCAGCTCTGTGTCTGCACTGGGTCCCAGGCTCTGCATAGACTCCTCTAGCTGCCCATCCAGCACAGCCATTTCCCCTTCTGCTTTGCAGGTGTCCTTCAATATCCAACCCCCACCCCTCTGCAACCCAAGGCCTTCCGACTCAGGCATTCGGGGTGAGCTCATCCACGTACTGCAGTTCTTGACTCAAGTAAACCAAGCCCAAGGCATTGGCACCAACTGTCTACTGGCTATGTGGTCTGCACAGTCACTAGCTGCCCCAGCCACACCAGGGCCCGGGAGGGGAGGCAGAGGAACCTGTGAAGCTGCCAACAGCCATATGGGAACAGGGGCCCCTGGGATGAGGAGGATGCCATGGAAGGAAATTCAGAGAAAGAAAGAGCCCCAAGGCTGGACGGGTCATGCCCAAAGCCTACACTGCTGAATTTTCCAGGTTTCTGAACTCAATCGCTGACCCACACAGCACGTGTTTCCCGAGTGCTGACCCAACGTGGCATTGGATACGGCAATAAAGTAGGACCCCCACCTCTCCCCTTCCCCGACACATACACAGAGCCTCCGTCGTGGCGGGAAATCAGGCCTGGGGGCTCAGTTGGCACCGCGAGCCAGGGAAGGGGGCCATTTCAGACGGACAGTGGGTGCAGCCTTGCCAAAGCCCAGCAGTCACCTGCACTGCCACAGCCAGGCTGAGTCCAGATCAGCCGCACAGAAACCTGACCCTCTCAAGGGCACACCTGAGCTCATTAGGGACAGACACCGTCTCCTGCTTATCTCCAACACTTTCTCTGCATGTCTAGTTACAAACGGACGACGCAGTCTCGGAAGCACAGCTGTGACTCTGGAGACAGATCCCAGGCCTCCCCCTGCTCCTCTCCGTGGTGCCATTGATGGGGAGGGGCCGGTATGGCCGCGAGGCCGCACACCCACAGCCACCCTGCCACGGAGACACGGGCCTTCGATGGTTACTTCTGCCAAAGAACCCTGCTGCGTCTTGGAGCACACCATGGTGGGCGGGAAGCTCCACCCGGAAAAACAGCGATGCTTCTCCCCAGAGCCAACGGAGGGCACCCCCACCCTGCATTCAGCAGATTACTTACTTTCTGGAAAACATCTGAGTTAATGGGGAACACTAAAATGAAAAGGTCACGCTAGAAAGTTTAGAAGGTTGTGTGGAGTCTCAGGAGGTCCAAAGATTTCTGAACCAAGACTGCTGCGGTCAACGAGCTTACAGGGTAAGTTTACACACGGGCCTTCAACAAGCAACGCTCAGCAGGGAGGAGCCACGTTCTGGGCAGAACCTCAGAACCAGAACATCGGACACCACAAAGTCACATCAGAGCCAACAGCAACTGAAATACAGCGCTCTCCTAAGATGTGTGCGTCACCTGCAGAAAGTCACCACACATTAAGATGGGGGAAGAAAAGGATAAGGTTAGAAACAAATTTGAAATAATTTCTGCATACGTAAAATTTCTACATCCACTGGCTTTCTTTCTGGGAGTAACAACTTTTACATGAGACGCACATCCCCGTTGGAAGGAGTTTGGGTTTTCCGTGGGCAGAGACAAGGGCTCTCCAAGGAATGTGAACCTTTTCTCACTCACTGAGCCGCGTGCCCTGAGGCCGTCCTGGCCTGTCTGAGCACCTCCCTGCTCTGCCTCCAGCCAGCTCCTTCCAGCACTCACCCCGCTGCTCCCAGAGCCTGCACTGGCCCAGGATCTCCTCTTCTGCTGCTATCAATCTTCCACTTTAGGGTAAATAAGTTGGAAACTAGACAGTTATAAGACCCCTTGGCTTTTTAAAAATTTGTCTTCTCAGAAAACAAAGAATACGAATTCTACTTCCATGGTTTAATATGTTGCCCCCATCTGCATGTTCATGGATATGTGTTTTTATATATATTTTAATCAGTACTTATAAAAGCATGCACTGTTGGCTACATTCAGTTCAATTACATTTGATGTAAGAAGTTTTAATTTCAGTGAATTCAGGCACTCAAAATTTAAGCCCTCTGACATCTATTAATCAAATGGAAAAATTACAGGTAGATATTACAAAAATCAAGAGAAGTGTTTAATATAAATCCTGGACTTTTAGATATTTCCACAAATGTAATGTATACATTAGTACACGACCTTGAGCATTTTCACAACTCTTTGAACCAAAATTCTATTCTTAACTTTTATTGATAAATCGACATCCATATGTGATTTTAAGCAGCTCAAACATCAGCTCTTAAAAACAACCAGAAATGCTGCGGGCAAATCCCACCAAGCAGCAAATAACGGAACTGCAGCCAACAACCCTGGTACCTCCCCTGAGGCATCTGGAACTTGAGGATTACGAGCAGCCTTTGGTGTCTGAGGCACCCGAGAGTGGGGACTCCAACTCCCCAAGTCTAAGATGGCCTCAGTGATAAGGAAAACTGATCAAAAAGTCATCCCTGCCGGCCCCCTGCCATGGGCTCCCCCCTGACGGCCCTCAGCCACGTGCTTACAGATCTCACTTCCTCTCTGTCCCGCAAAGTCTGACTCCTGATTCCAGCCCTGCTGCTTACTGGGATGTGGCCATGGACGTCAACTGCACCTGTAAGGGGAGAAGCTGGTCAGGATACAGGATCCTGGCCATCCTGGCAGCGCTCAAGCTGATACTGTAACTTGGTAGTGAGTTACTTAATGCAAAGGTTTAACTTTGAAAAATTTAGATGTGTGTATTCTAACGGAAATTCTGAATGTAGAACACAGGCCACACCCTCACACAGATGTTGTCTGGCCAGCACTCTTTTGTTTATCTTTTCAATAGACATTTTTAAAAGCAGTTTTTGGTTCATAGCAAAACCAAGAGGAAAGTACAGAGAGTCCTCACATATCTCCTTTCCCAGCACAGGTACAGCCTCCATCATTCTCCTGCCCTCACCTGACCAGCATGTCTGTACAACCGACAGACCCGCATCAACAGGGCACCACCCCCCACAGTCCACAGCTCACACGAGGACTCGGCCTGCTGCTCTCACTCTGTGGGTTTCACAGACGTGGAACGGCATGCATCCCCCATGAAAGCCCCACCTGGAGTTGTTTCCCACCTTACGTATTCCCTATGCTCCTCCTATTCATCTCTCCTTTCCCCAACCCCTGGCAGCCGCTGACTATTTGACTGTCTCCACAGCTTTGCCTTTTCCAGACTGTGCTGTGGTTGGACTCAGACAGCAGGCAGCCTTTCCAGATTGGAGTCTCACTTAGCAACATGCGTTTAAGATCGTTCCTTGTCTTCATGGCTTAGGGGTCCAGTTCTTTTTAGTGCTGAATAATATCCCAGTATCTGACATGCCACAGTTTATCCATTCACCTACTGAAGGGCATCTTGGTTGCTTTCTAGTTTTGGCAATTATAAAGCTGCTGTCAACGTCTGTGTGCACATTTCCGCATGGAAGTAAACTTTCAGCTCCTCCGAGTAAACGTCCAGGACTGTGATTGCTCCTGTGGTCGGAGAGCTTAGTTCCATGGAAAACCGCCATGCTGCCTCCCACAGCAGCTGCCCCACTTCCCCCAGCGATGAGTGAGGGTCCTGATGCCCACACACCCACCAGCACGCGGCAGTGTCGGAGTTCGGGTTTTGGCCACGCCGATGGGTGCACAGTGACGCCTCACCCTATGACATCAGACGCGGGCCATGTTTCCACGTGTAGATTTGCCATCTGTGTATGTCCTTTGTTAGGGTATCTGTCCAGGTCTTTGGACCATTTTTAATCAGGTTGTTCATTTTCTTGTTGAGTTTTCAGAGTTCCTTGCACGGTTTGGGTAACAGCCTTTATCAGATGAGTCTTTTACAGATGCGTTCTCCCCATCTGTGGCCTGCCCTCTCATGCTCCTGAGACACTATGTTTTTTAGTTTGAAAAACACTTTAGGCAGAAGATGGACCTCCCAGCCCACCACGGTTCTCAGTTTGGCCGTGGTCACCACCCTCCCAGCCCCGGTTCCCACCTTTCCACGATCTGCTGCTCCTATGGGCGTCAACCCATACTAAGCCTAGACCTAAAAATTTGCAGCTCAGGAAACCTTAATCATTTTAGGAACCTGAGGGGTGGGCCAGGGGGATCTCACAGAGTGTGGTGCTGTCTATGGGGTCAGCAAAATGCAGCTGGGGCTTCCCGCAAGCACTTCAGGGAGGCCGTGCACTGGCCCGAGGCTGCTTCCGCCTCCTATCCTCGGTTCTCATGCCCAGCTGTGAGCAGAGCCCCCCGCTTCAGGAGCGGTCCCTGGCTCCAGGCCCCTGGTAGGGCAGCTTCTACCCCAGGGAGGCTGGAACTGGAGACAGCCTGGAGCTCCAGGCAATCCTGGCAACCACGTGCTTCCCGAAGTGGCTGCAGACAAACTCCTGCTCCCAAAACCTGGCACGGGCTGTGTGAGGCCTGGAACGCGGGAGGCACGTTTCGCAGGGTCCCTGCTCACATACAAAAGCAAGGCTAAGAGCAGGTAAATTATTTAATTACCCTCTCATGGTTATCAAGTCAAGTCGTAGTCTCTTAGACCTATGTGTGACTAGAAGTATACACATTATGGAAGTGTATATAAATGTGAATACAGACATGCTTATTTTCCTTTTATATACCTTACATATATGTGTATACGTGCATATGTATAAAACATGGAAGAAAAAGCCATACTTAAGATTTCAAATCTCAGTCACAAAGATCTCAGAAGCAAATTATTATTCTTAAATTCCAAAGATGTAACATTTTACATTCTTACAAACAAAACGTTCTCTATTAGCATTTTATTTTAAAAAGTAAGAATGCATTGCACTCTCTCAATTTCGATTTTTAACTCAGCTCACAAAGGCCCCTCTACAAAGGCCCCTGTACAAAGGCCTCCGTACCGCAGCAAGGACGGTGGTGGTCACACCTGTGGCCATTTATCCTCTCTACATCTAGCTTCTCTCCCTGAGGCAACAGCACCTCCGAAGTCACAGCCTGGCCTCCCAAGTCTCCCCCGTCCCGGGCTTCTTGGCATGTTGCTCTGCTGCACACACCTCAGCAAATACTGCTGATTAGCCACAATCACCCAGAAATCTCTTAAACTTGATTCTGGCTGCTTTTGTAATTTGTAATATCTGTACTTCTGGTGTGATTTGAGAAACAACAAATTTTAAAATTAGAGAAGATGTCGTTTTTATTCTCTCCTTTCTACTTGCAACCTTGAAAATTCAAGTAGCAGCAAGGGTTTGTTGAAAGTAACTTCCACCAAATAGAACCTATTACAAAGGTACTACAGAGTGTCAAATAACCACATAGATGTAAAATAGACATGCACACACAGATATAAAATCCAATGGTTAAACCAAATTGAGAAATGCTTGCCAGTTTGATAGGACTTCTGAAACTTGACATAAATGTTGGCTAAGGGATACAAGATGTTATGAGATGAGTGAGATGCTTGGCCTAGAACCACAGGCTCTCTCCTCTTTACAGCAGAAAATCCATAAGGAAGTCAAATCTGAAAGAACCAGGTACCGTTGAACGGCATACTCAGCCATCCTTCCCCATTCCTGGGCCAGCTGCGGTGAGTGCAGCCAGTCGTTCACCAATATCCATCATCCATCCTCCAGGCCATGGCTACACTTTACTCCCAAGCTCCCTGCTATTATGTAGATTAGGTAAATCACGGCCACTCTCACCTTAAGCCTCCCACGCCAGCGTGGTAATCACCTTCCTAACCACGGCAAGGACAGCCGTGTCCCTGGGAACGCAGAGCAGGGGTCGGGAAGAAACCTGGATCCCTGAATACCTCATGGAGCAGTCACCAGCCTGGAATATCCTCCTTGATGGGTTTGCAAAAGAGAAAAACTCCTTGGTTCCTCAAGCTACAATACTGCAGAGTCTCAGGTCACAGCATCCTTACCTACCCTCGTCAGGAACCGTTCATGCTCATCAAGACATGAGAACAAAACTGCAGTGGCACAGTCACACACACCCAGAACGCAGACCACCTGCTGCTCACATTCATCGTATTAACACCAAAAAGGCACCGTGATGGATATCCTGGATGTGGACACTCGGCGGCTTTTTGCTGGAGATGCGCTTTGTGCATTTATCGCACGACCATCTTGGCCTCAGGAGGGGCTGTGCAGATGGCAGCTGTGCACGTCACAGGGAGTCTCACTCGCTGGACTCTCAGCCAGCTCCCACTATCAGTGCCCGCAGAGTCCTCTCCTCCGGGAGCACGTGCTCGGACGCCACAGTGGCCTGTGGATCCACACAACAGCGCTGTGTGTCCCAGGAGCTTAGAAAGTACCACTGCATCAATGCCTCCACAGGTGAGGCCGGGGGCAGAAGCCAACCTCAAGCAGTTACGGTCCTCCGTGGGGCTGGCATCCAGGCAGGAAGGCGGCTCAGCGGCTCTCCTCTCACTGTGGAACTTCCTAGGTCCCCACATGAACAGAACCTAAATAACACGCAACAAACAACAGGAGCGAGAACACGACCAGCAGCTTCTGAGATGAGCAAGCTGGACTGATCATGAGACACCTGACGGGGACGGTGCCAGAGCCCCTCCCGGTAACCTGTGAGGACAGCGCTGCCACCATCTCCCTAAAACCAGCCCAAGTCAAGTTAGACTTGAGGCTTTCCAGGAGTGGGTAGATCCATTCAATCCCACAGTCTGAACCTTCCAGGCCGTGTCTCATGGCCTTCATCTCACATATGGGAACCCGGACACTGCACCATAGATGCGGCCCCAAGCCCTCCTTCCTTCTTCAACACCACACACCAGTACAGTGAACACTTAGGATCTAGGCATTCACATAAAATACTGCTTAACTAAAACTTCTGATTTAGAACATGTTTAATTCCTACTCACAGAACTGAAAGTGTTCTGTCCTAGGAGGCGGTAGCTGTAACTAAGCATGAGAGAAGAAGGGATCAGCGTGGTGCTAAGTATTAAATATTCCTCTAAATCTATTCACCAGGTCGCCATGCTATTGTCACCGGCTTCATTTTCTGTCCTTAAAAGACATAAGAGTTACTTTTCAAAATAGACAACCTGTTTTACTGATGCTTAGCTATAAAGTAGCGAGCTATGTATCCAAAAGGGAGATATGGGAAAACAGAAAATGTCCACAAGTGATCGGGTGGCGGGGCAGTTGCAGCAGCACCTGGCTCTGTTGCATTGTGAGCCAGCCACGTGGGCTGGACAGCTCACTTAGCGACTGAAATTATATCATCTAAGATTTTGTTGCAGTTACTTTGACAAATTCTCCCTCCTGCTATGAAGAGTAAGGTTTGGGGGGTTTTTTGGTGTTTTTTTTTTTTTTTTTTTTTTTTTGAGTCAGAGTCTCGCTATGTCACCCAGGCCAGAGTGCAGTATTACAATCATGGCTCATCGTGGCCTTGACCTTCTGGCTCAAGCAATCCTCCCACCTCAACCTTCCAAGCAGCTGGGACCCACAGGCGAGTTTGATTTCTTTGCTAACGAATTCCTAATTCACCTCGCAGTGGGCCTATCAAGGCCATATGCCCGGACGTCCGCCTTACCGACCATCCGTGTGGTTTCTAAAGTGGATACACTCTGGTTGCCCGGGCTCTGCACGCGATGCTGAGTCTCCAAGTCTGCCGCTGTATAAGGGACTGACAGCCCCGAGCATCTCGACCTGCCACCGGGAACTGGGCTTTATTCCACAGGGCGACTCTGCTTCCCGTGACGAGATGCAGCACGTGAGCACAGATCAAAGGGTATCAGCAACTAACCCATTCCCCTGGTACTAAGCAGAGGACCAAGAGTTTAGTTCCTTACTTATTTGCTACGGGCTTGATTCAAAGCAGCTTTCTGGGATCCTGGGGACAAACATGTCTAACTAGTGAGAATTCTGGCTTTAGTAACAGAAGAATCACCTAATGCCCATTTTGTAACTGCTGTTCTCATCAGATCTTGAGGCCAAAGCGAAAAATAAAAGGGGGGGCTAAGATCGTGACACCCCAGTTTGCACAAGGCCAACTAGCCTGCTTGAGGGGGTGAAAGGAGTAGTATTAAAGTGCTGAGTTTTAAAAACATGGCTGTAGGCTGGGTGCACTGGCTCACGTCTATAAGCCCAGCACTTTGAGAGGCCGAGGTGGGAGGATTGCTTGAGGCCAGGAGTTCAAGATTGGCTTGAGTAACACAGCAATACCCTATCTCTTTAAAAAGAAAAAAAAAATTATTAATATCGTAATAAAAAGTTTAATACAATAAATTACTATATCAACATGGCACCCCCTACTGTCAGACGAGGTACAATCTCTGTGGCTATGATGAGGTCTGGAGAGAAATGTAACAGGCATCATAGGGAAGGTCGACCCCAAAGCCGCACGGCACTACTCCTATACAGTTTGTTAACCAGCATGAAGTCTCCTCCACAATCAGAAGCCTGGTTTAGAGAAATGCCGCCCACGGGACCTGGGTGGACTCCAGACGCTGGCTGACCAGACAGCCCCACCCTGGGACCCTGCCGGCAGCCCCGACTGGACAGAATGGCCTCGTGAGTGTCCTTTCCCACCACAAGCTGCAGACCCTGAGCCAGTCCTGGCTGTGACTGAGGCTGCGCATAAACGTCTGCGCCCAACAGCTCACCTTTGTACATGACACGCCCAGTCCACCTCATTTCAAATGTTACGCTCGCCCCAAGGCGAACATGGATGTTACAGGTTAACTCACTGCATGTGTGCTAGACTTTCCCTGTAAGTGTTCAGACATTACACGAACCGGATGAACAAACCCCACTTTCCCTGTAAACGTTCAGACATTCCTTGAGCCCGATGAACACACACAACCAACAAACCCCGGAACGTGTAACGCCGCGGCCTCCTTTCCTCCTGAGGGGCGTATGCTTACAGCTCCCCCAAGACCACATTTCCCAAAGCACAGAGTGTTACTCTGAAAATAAAACCTCCTTTTTCCTTCCTCTGTACATCTCGTGGTCACGTTAACAACTATTGCTAAAAATACAGAGAAACGGGATGTCATCCGTGCTGGTCACTGAATTCCTACTACCAAAGCTTCAGGGCCCCCCAGTCTGAAGGAAGCTTCTATCATGCTAAAGCCAACTCTGGAGACGAAGGCCGAGCTGGGGAAGGGCTGTGTCACCGCAAATCCACGCCACGGGGCCCTCTGCAGTTGTGTGTAAGGAACTCTTGGCCTGTCCTGGGGTTTGGGGAGATCAGGATGAAGCAGATACCATACACTCTGCCACGGGACCGTGAAGTCTGCGGAACCTCAGAGGCACACGGAGACAAACGGCTGCATGGGTCCCACAGGCCAAGCCTCGATGGGCTCCCGTGTCAAGAACACAGACACGCCGGGAGGGACAGCCGATGCAGTCAACGCCTGCAGCCCCAGCACGCGGCAGCGTCCAAGTGTGGGAGTCTCTGGCCAGGCTCCACCACAATTGCCATATTCTGTGGCAATATTTTAAAAATAGGTTTTAACTAGTTATAACTCTAACTTGTTTTACACATAAACAGAACACAGGGTACCAACAGGCTCCAAAATACTTCGCCTAGAACCAAGTCTAGAATGCAGATGGCTGCAGCTCCGAGTGTGACGAGTCCCCTTGTAGTGTCTTGAATCCTAGATCTAGGTGACTCAGTGCTCTTCCTAAACCAGACGGCACCCTGAGGCTCTGAGGGCACCCTCTGTGCCCAGGCCAGTCCATCAGCCCTGGCAGAAGCTTCTAGAGTAAGAGCCTGTGGATTTGTATTGGACGGATGTAAACCAGGCAAAGTCACAGGGGCTCCTTCTGGAAGCCCATCCGTTTACCCACTCATGCCATGGAGAGCCTTGCCCCCAACTCCACACCCGCAGTCATGCTGAACCACAACAACTGGCTTTTAAGCCTTCAAGCCACTCCTTCTCGCCGCTGGACAGACTCTTCTCACACCGTGAGGCCCAGAGTAGCGTCAACGGTGGTCCCAGCAGAACTGGCCACTGCATGAATTGATACCTTTTGTGTGTGGGGGGGTGGTTGTTCTTCTGTCACTGAGGAACAGTGCACCATAAGTACAGTGGTGCTATCATGGTTCACTGCAGCCTCAACCTGCCAGGCTTGGGTGATCCTCCAGCCTCAGCTTCCCGAGTAGCTGGGCCCACAGGTATACATCACCACTCCTATTTAATTTTTTTGTAGAGTCAGGGTCTTGCTATGTTGCCGAGGCTGGTCTTGAATTCCTGGGCTCAAAAGTGAACTGCCCACCTCAGCTTCCCAAGGTGCTGGGATGACAGGTGTGAGTCACTATGCCCAGCCTAGAATTGGTTTTTCTTAAACCTGAGTTTGACACATGAACCCCACTTACATAGATATCAGCACACTCTCACAGCTCGAGAGTTTTTCTGAATCTCGATTCTGTCCGTTCAAGGTCAATATCTAAGAAAGGGTCAGAACTGACCCTCCCTCAGTGAAGCCTAAGAGCAAATGCAGCAGCATCTCAGTGTATGAGGAGACAAAGTAAGAAGGTGGAAAATACACAGTGTAATTCTAGTGCTAGAATCATAATCACCAACACTAAGAGGCAATCTGCTTTCCAAAACATGTAGCTGCTGGATTAACTTCAAAGTCACCAGATTCCACAGGCAGGAGCTCAGAGGGGCACAGCTTTCTAAGGCCGCACAGCCCAGGGCAGCATAACAGCCTCGGGGCAAAGCAAACTAAACAAAGGCTTGGTTCTCTCAAGGACGAATGTGCTCAAGTCCTTCCAAATAGATTCTTCTTCTAAGTAAGTTAGATGCCTCCTACAATACTGTTTAGAGTGCCAGTGTGTTCAGAAAAGATGAAATTGAAAATACATCTCAGGACCCCAAAATCACTACGCTAAAGGGACGTCAACGTGAGGAAGAGCTTAGAGCAAACCTGCCTCCCATGCTCTTCCTAACAGAGACAGCTACTGGGGGGAGGGAAAAAAAAGCCACATACCTCCCTCACAACCGATCCACAAGGAAATTCTCCATGGACAGAGGAGAGAATTCAAAGTCCCCATCTGCACACGGAGATAAATGTGGATCTGGCTGCTTCCTCTGGAAAGATGCACCAGAAACGCATTTGTCTGATCTACCTGTGACCTGGAAACCCCTCCCCACTTCGAGCCGTCCCTCCCTTCCTGGACCAAACCAACGTCCATCTCAAATATATTGATGTCTCACGTCTCCCTAAAATGTGCAAGACCAAGTTGTGCCCCAAACACCTTGGGCACATGTCCAGGACTTCCTGAGTCTGCCGCAGTGTGTCCTCAACCCCGCCTGAGGCTGTGTCTTTAACCTTGGGAAAATGAACTCTCTATGGGCCGAGAACCGTCTCAGAGATCCTTCTGGTTTACAGGAAGCATTCTCTCCTGCGAGTATATCAATGAAATCATGTGGAATTACAAAATGCCACTTTAGTAAAGGCCAAAGGAATTAGGATTCGATGTGCTTAAAAAACAACACAAAAGTAACGTTCTATTTGTCAATGGACCATGAAGCCCACACCCCCTTTTGCAGTGAAGATGTCAAATGGGACGAGAGGCCCCTCCTGAGGATGCTACCCTCTGACCCCACTTCCCAGAGTCCAGTTTCCTGCTGCTCAGGGAACAGCAACCCCAGCTTCACGGGGCTCAGGCCTCCAAACCCAACTCCCACCCATGCTGGAGAATCACCCCAGGGACTAGCAAACTGGCAGGTGCAACTCTCACCTCATCCCCTTAAAGGGGAAAAGGCACCTTCCCGCTCCTCTTCCTGCTGGTGGGAACAGGGGCAGGAGCTGGAGGGTCCGGAGTCAGGCGGCAGAACGGAAGCAGCCTGGGTCCCTGCTAGTCACAGATGGCAAATGCCAACCATCCCCGACCTTCACTTTGCAAATAAATCCTTCTTTTTTGTCAGGTCCCTGGTTAAAAGTTTGCACCCATTCCTTAAAAGGGGGGGGGACCTCAGATACAAATAAAAAATGGGTGTTTTGCTGACAACATTTCAATTATCTGGGGACCTTGGGCAAAATGATGGCAAAACAGGAAACTGAACGCTGTTATTCAGGAAACTACCTTCCAGCCCCCTCTACCCTCCCAGGCTGTCACCTTATGGTGTTTGTCTGCTAGATGATTAACAATAATTGCTCTGACAAACTAGGTGTACAGAACAGACAAGAAGTCAGCTCGGGTTGAGGGGAAGCAGGATAAGACCCCCTTCCCCGCAGGACAGTGGAGGAGGAACCTTCAGCACCTGGGTTTTCAGGATGCTGGATCTCTGAGAGCATCTCTCACAGCTCAAGTACAGCCAGACCCTCCTCTGACACAGCCTGCTCAGGCGAAGGTGGGCACCTGCCCTAGAGACCCACAGCCCTGTGCGGGGCTCAGCTGGAGCTGAACTTTCCTCCCTTGGTAAGAGTCAGGGCCAGGAGTGGGGAGAGGAGAGAAGCAGCAGGCCTGAGGGGCACTGTGGAAACTCCATGCCACGCTAACTCTCGTCTGATGTGCTCCGGCCAAAGCCACGCTTCTCGGAGGGCGTTTCCCTTCACACATCTGGAAATCATCAACGTCTAGTCTCCCCACAGAACAGATCCTTCCCCAGGAGGCAGATGCTTGGCTGTAACACGGGGTAATGAGGGGCGCGCCTTCGTGCCCACTCTGTAGTGTTTCCTGTTACCTATTTTACCTTAAGCTACAAATGATTCCCGTTTACACGGGACACAGTGACACAGACAGCAAAACACATGAGATTCGGCGTGATCCCACACCCGTCACTGCTGACCTCAAGTGCTTTGTTCGTTTTGCTTCTAGAGTTTATACTCTCTCCCGGGGTTCCAGGCCTGTGGATTCAACCAACCGTAGATCAAGATTTTTTTTTTAATGTGTTTGTACTAAGCATTCAGAGTTTATTATTCATTAAACAACTACTCGCATGGCATGTGCATGGTATAGCTGTTACGAGCAACCCTGACATGACTGTCTGCAGGAGGATGTGCATATGTCATATGCAAACATGATGCCATTTTATTGCAGGGGCCTGAGTGTCCACAGACCTTGGATTCCATAGGCAGTCCTGCAGCCTACCCCCATGGGCACTGTGGAATGGCAATAATAGAAAATATGGAGGTTTTAAACAGTTATGTACTAAATCTAATCGTTTGTTAAGAAATTACTGTGTATCACTTGTATTATTTGGAAGTCCTTCCTGGCCCAGAGACTTGACATGTTCTTATCGTTTTGTCCACGGATCTAGCCATTCCAGTAAGCTTATTGAACACAAATCAATTTTGCAATTAAATTCTTACAGGAATCACACTCAATCTGTAAGCTGCTTTGGTTTTTAAAGTGAAATAACCAATAGTTTTGCAAACCAGCTATATTATAGAATAGGATAAAGCAGCCCCATGACACGCAAAAACATGGGGTTTCAAAGCTAACCAGTATAAAACAGGTTACAAACCCCTAAATATGAAAACGTTTTACACCACAACAGATATTCCAGAAAAAAACAAGATGTTCAAAAAAGCCCTTTGCAGAAAAGCACTTTCCCCTTCATTTTTCACACGGTTTCCAGAAGCTTGTGTTTGGCGATGACCATGAACCGGAAGTAGCGTCCGCTGCAACTACTGCCACGGCAACACAGAATATTAAGGCATTAAAAAAAAGGACACAGCATATTTCCTATTGATGAGAACAGGTAGAGTGTTATAAAAATGAGAGTGTTCTAAAGTCAACAATGTTCAAATTCTAGGTCTCCCGCAGACACTAGATGGTAACAGCCAAAGCTTATGTACTTGGCAACGTTCAAGGAGACCAAGTTCAGAGCTGTCACAATGCAGCACCATCCTCACGCGATTATCTCAGGCGGGTTTGAGGGCAAGTGCCCCTGTCACAGCGGGAAAGCTGCCCAGCCCAGCACTTCCTGAGATCACAGACCTTCGCCTTCCCACGTCTGCAATAGTTCCTTTACACCGGGGACCAGACAGCAAAACCTAAAACACTTCCTCAAATCTCAAGACAGTCTTTAGAGCTCTTTTCCTTCCCCTTCTCTTACTGAAAAAGCCTATTTTGTAAGCAACCTGTAGTGCTTCCCAGAGCTGGGGCGGGAGGAGAGCTGGTGTTGGGTAGACCGAGTTTCAAGCGTGGGGAGACCAGGAAGTTCTGGAGATGGATGGCGGTGATTGCGGCACCACAGTGTGAACACACTTAATGCCACCAAACCATACACTTAAAAATAGAGTGCTATGTACTTTTACCACAATCAACACACTGAGAAAACTCATCTATAATTACTGTCATTTCCAATATCTTGCACCCTGTAAGTTGCATTTGCTTTTGGAAATCCTCAGAGCAATCATGAAAGACTAATACCCTAATCATCTCTGAAACGCAGGCAAAGTCGTTCAAGAGTTTGATTATAGGAAAGTAGCTGGAAAGCAAAGCGCCCGTTAGACATGGCAGCCGTGGTAGCACAAACACATGGTAGGAAGATGGTGGTCATGCTACACACAGATGGGAAGGGTGTGGGGAGCCACAGCACCCGATACTCGGGAGATACCTGGGCAGGAGCCGAGAATGTACCAAACACGTTCGATCACGCATCATTCATGGACCGTGAGTCCAGCCACCGCCGCTGACATCCACTGTGGCCGGGGTGTCCTCTGCCACAGAGATACACACCCTGCCAAGGATAGTGTACAGATTAAATGTCAAAGCACAGACATGCTCAGGTCCAGCTGTTCACATAGAAGCAAACACAACACATTTCCCAGACCCCACAGCATGACTCTCCACTTGACTGCATCCCATCCCGTGCATCCTTGCATCTGTGTCTCGGCCCTCACTCACTCCCTCACTTCCTCGTTGGGTCAGGAACCAAGAGTCCACTGTGTGCCTGGTGCACTGAGCCTTGTCAGGGGCCTCTGGGCCGCATGCTGGGACACGCAACTAGGAACTCCCAGTGCACACGTTGGTCTCCTGCAAGACGCTTGGCTCTTATCTGCGGGAGCCGGGAGCCAGCACCCATCCCTACAACTGACCGCATTCTTAGAAAAGTCACAGAAGGCCCCTCACCAACCCAGCAGCACCCTGAGGCCACATCCCACTTGCCTGCTGGCTCCTGAGCCTCCCACCCTGTGATGGCTCGCTCCTTTGGTTCCCTGCCTTGAATCCACTGGTTCCTCTCCTCATGGGACTCTTTCTTGTCATCTTCCTGTCATTTTCCTGTCAGCAAGCACATTTCCTGTCATTTTCCTGTCAGCAAGCACATGTGTCCAGCCTGACCTTGCTGATGTGCTCCAGCTGGCCCTGGACTCGAACCGCGCTGCTGCGGCTTTCCATCAGTGTGACATCTGCGAGTTACCTCCTGGGAAATGCCAGGTGATGGTAACATCAACCAGGAGGCACAGCTGAGAAGCAGAACGCATGGTGCGGTGCCCAGAACGTCACGTCCTTGAACAGACGCTCTGTGTCTTCTCCTCTCCTGGCACAGCTTCGCTGTAGGAAGGCGGCCATTCTTCCAGTGCTGCTACTTCCAACACCGGGGAAAGCAAGCTTCAGAAATGAACTGTGTCAAAGAGGCAGGACCCACCAGCAGGGCTGCCAACGGCTGGAGGACCACAGCCCCAGCATTCCCCAGCCACCATGGCTGACAGCCCAGGCTCCAGAAATGCACAGCTTCAACCTTAGGAGAAAAAACCCTCCCAATCCAACTATTATTTTCAATAATGGGATTGGGGAGTGGGGTGTTCTAACCCTGCCTCTCTCGACAGCACAGATCATCAGATCCCAGTCCTTACAGGATTGGGGAGTGTGTGTGTGTGGGGGGGGGGTGGTTCTAATCCTGCCCCCCCTTCATAAAAAAGAACTGGGATCTGATGATCCGTGCTAGGTCAGTACTTTCCTTCCGCCACATGCAGTCATCCTCAGCACCAGGAAAAGTCAGAAGCGTTGAGTGATGATACCAATACCAACACGTGCGGTTCTGACAACTCCGGTAACTGGCTGCACAGATACAACCCGACAGTGGTGAGATCCACGGACATCACCAGTTTTCCCAAGGATTGTGTTCCTGAATCTTCTGCGTTCGGAATAACGGTCTTCTTTGCCAGAGCTGAGCCATGCTTCCCTCTTGCCTGTCCTCTGCCTTCACCAGCTTCATGCGCGTTTCCAGGCAAGTGTTTGTGCAGGTGCTATCACTTATTTCCACAGCGAGAATATACACAGACACCACACAGAAATGGGCAACCCCATTAGGAGCTGTGCAGGGAGATCTAACTCATCCGATGTGCCAAATTCCTCCTGTTGCCATGGAAATTAAACTAACGAAACTAACGTTGCTATGACCTCATCTCTTACTGTACCACTAAAGATCATCCCGGTAAGAAGAGTGTGCCTCTGCATAGCATTCAGCTCACGTTTACATGTCGGTTTTCCCTGAATATGGTTCTGTGAGATAGAAATCAGTAAGATGGGGTGTAACATCTAGTATAGGATCGTTGTGTCTCCTAGGCTCACACACTTCCTTTAAGATCCTCAGAAAATGAAGTTTAACTCTGGCGACGTGAGTTACATAGTAACTTGTTTTGGATACTGTCTCTTTCACCATCTAAATATCAACACCAAAGAAGTTCTTGAGTTCCTTTTGAAATTGAAAGGAATTTAAAACCATAAAAGCCCCAATATTAAAGGATACAATTCAGTTTTTTTAGCATATTCTCAAAGCTGCACATCAACCACTAGTATGTAATTCTGGGACTTTTTCACCACGGGCCAAAGAACCTTGAACCCATTAAGAGTCAGCACCTGCTCCTTCCTTCCGCCAGCACCTGGCAATCGCCAGCCGACTTCCGTTTCTCTGGATTTGCCCATTCTGGACATCTGTTGTGAGGAGAATCGTACAGTGCGTGACCTTTGGCGTGACCTTCGGTGCTGGCATCTTTCACGTCCAAGGTGAGTGGAATCTCACAGTGAGTGACCTCTTGACAGACACCTGGACTGTTTCTACTACTACGAATAATGCTGCTATGAAGATTCTTGCATAAGATTTTTTTTTGTAAAAATGTTTTCAATTTTCTTGGGCATATGCCTAGGAGTGAAATTCCTGGGTCGTATGGTGATTTCATGCTTAACTTTTCTGAGGAACGGACAGACTTTTCCAAATCAACTGTACCATTTTACTTCCCTTCCCACTAGCAATATATCAAGATTTCAGTTTTCCCAAATTCACCACCATGTCACTGTCCAATACTGGGATTTTATCCATCCCAGTGGTTGTGAAGTGGTATCTCACGGTGGTTTTGATTTCCATTTCTAAGATGACGAATTCTGCTAAACATCTCATGTGCTTTTTAAGGCATTTATATGTCTTTCTTTGGAGAATGTCTATTCAAATCCTTTGTCCATTTTTAAACTGGATTTTTATTAAGAGGTTTTACATATATTCTTGATATCAGGTCCTTATCGTGATAATGTATCCTGTTCTGTGGGTTGTCTTTTTACTTTAATAGTATCCTCTGAAATGAACATTTTTAATTTTGATACCATCTTTTATCCTTCAGTTGCTTGTTATAGCTCTAGATGTCTCATCCAAGGAAACATTGCCTAATCCAACCTAACATTTTCTCGAGGAGTCTCCCCTAAAGGTGTCATGGGCTTAACTGTCCCATTCCCCCCCCCCCAAGATTCCCATGTTAAAGTCACAACCCCAGAAACTTAAAATGTCACTGTATTTAGATACAGGGACTTAGCTTGGCAATTTAGGTCCCATAAGATCTTAAGAGTAGGCCCTGATCCAGTATGACTGGTGTTAAGAGAATTTAGACACAGTACTTAGTGCTCCATGCACATAAGAGAAACCTGTGAAGATACAGAGAAGACGCCGTCTACACAGCATGGGGTGAGGCCCCAGAGAATCCAACCCTGCCCACACCTTGATCCCAGGCTTCCAGTCTCCAGGAAAAAGGAAACAAGATGCTATTGTCTAAGTCGCACGGTCTGTGGTGTCCGTTATGGTACCCAGCAGACTGACAGAATGGGTCCCAGTCAGCTCCTTACGTTGGATCCATGTTGAGCTTTGCTTGTATGGTGAGGAAGGGTCCAGTCCATCCTTTTCCATGTGGATACCCCAGTTGTCCCGGCACCATTGAGTTGTGAAAGGCAAAAAGCAAAGCAACCCTTACCATCCTTTCTCCATCAGCAGATTAGAAGATACACTGAAGAATCGTGGACAATTTTGTCAGTTTAAACCAGTGGTTTTCAAACTTTTGGGTCTCAGGAACCCTTTGCACTTTATTAAAGAGCACAAAAAAGCTTTCTCATCAGGCCGGGAGTGGTGGCTGCTCATGCCTGTAATCCCAGCACTTTAGGAGGCAGAGGCAGGTGGATCACTTGAGGTCAGGAGTTCGAGACCGGCCTGGCCAACATGGTGAAACCCCGTCTCTACTAAAATACAAAAATTAGCCTGGCATGGTCCCGAACACCTGTAGTACCAGCTACTAGGGAGGCTGAGGCACAAGAATCACTTGAACTCAGGAGGCAGAGGTTGAAGTGTGCTGAGGTCACACCACTGCACTCCAGCCTGGGTGGCAGAGCTTGCTTTTTTTTTTTTTGGAGACTCCGCCTCCAAAAAAAAAAAAAAGGTAACTATTTTACGAGGATAAAGTCATTATATCTTAACAGAGTCTTAAAGAAGAAACCATTTTCCAAAATAAGCAGCAGCGTGGCAACAGTTTGTGCTGCTGTGAAAACACCTAACATCTCTGCACCTCAGACAGCAGGATTCTCATGCCTGCATCTGCGTTCAGTGGGCTGCAGAGCCGTGGCTGAAGTTTATGAAGAAAGTCCGACCCCATGCTGATATACAATTAGGAAGCAGTATTTTCACTGTGTTTTCAGATCACTTTAGGTATTCTCTGCTGCCAAATATAACAAGTGGCACTTCCGTACAGGCTGTCTGCAACACAGTCTGTGCTCTGGTCGTGGGATCTTTCTGCCCCAATTCCTTCTAAGTCGACTGGTCCGTCCTGCAATCGAATGGCTTTTACCACCACACGATTTTGTAATCACACATTGGTTAGATAACATTGATTCAGAGTTATGAGCAGCTTCCACATTTCGTTATTATGTTAAAAAAAACAAAAAAACAAAAAAACGCATCAATATCATCATTAATCACATGAGAAAGTGGTAGACACAAGATTTTTATATTTTAATATTTGCTGGAAAGCTCAAATGTCTATCATTGGGAAAAATGTAAGGTACTTTCCTTGAGATGAAAGTCATTTTGTTCATTTTTCAGGCCACACCTGCAAATACCTCCATCTGAAGTGGCATCTTTTGTAACTCATTCTTTCTATAAAGGCGGCCGTTAGTGGAAGAAGTGGTTCTGCAGGTTCATAGCTCAGAGGCACCAGTGCTCTCCCAAGATAACCATAAAATCCGCAGAAGACGCACCTGTGCACACTTCCTGTTTCTCACTCAAAACAATCCAGAAGGAACCCTGAATCCCAATGCCACAGCGGGACTGAAGTTTGCTCTCACCCACACAATAAACCCAGCGAGCTCCCCCAGTCCCCACCCCGAGGCCACAGCCTTGGTCCTCTGCCTGGTCTAGGAGGGCTCCTGCAGCTCCAGCCTAACAGGGAACGGAAGGCACCCACATGTCACAAAGCCCTCCCAAGGCCTGGCGAGCACTTTTGTTTATGTGCCAGTCAAGTGCGTTTGACAATTCTACAGCCAGCTGTATGGCAGACAGCGAGGTATCCAGCAAATACTCAGGGCTCACGTTACTGAGGAAGGAAGGTGGACAGCGAGGTACCCAGCAAGTACTCAAGGCTCACGTTATGGAGCAGGAAGCCAGGCAGATAGGGAGGTACCCAGCAGGGTTCACGTTACCGAATAGGAAAGGAGGGTGGAGACAATCAGGCTGGAACAGTCTGTCATAACCTTTAGCATTTACAAGGCTCGCTGAAGATTATCCGATTTCATCTTAACAGCTCACAAGATAGGCAGAGGCATGACTGTTTTCACTTCATAAAAAGAGATCCCGGGAACTGATGATGACCACGTGCTCTTCCCATAGGCTCCCAGAAATCATCCTCAGATCATCTCTCAGTTGTATACATGTGGTAATATCTCAGTCACGTCCCCTCTCTGCAGGGGAATTTTACTGCCGCCCTGCTGTTCCTTCGCACCCCTGCCCTCTCCTGCATTTCAGCCATGCCCACCATCCATGGGGAGTCTGCACCACCCCACCCCCGCTGCTGCTGATGGCTTGGGTCACCCTTATCTTTCATTTCCACCGGCAGGGACCTGTTCTTCCTTCAAATGCAGCTCAAACTCACTCACCGTGTGAAGCCTTTTCCAGCCATCACAACCGTCATGTGTAAAATCAGTGTATGGAATGCTTCATTTAGGAGGTGCTTATGTTGCCTCATTGGCTGTGAGCAGGGCCAAATTCTGAGCAAACCCGGTGGTCCCCTCTCCCCATCTCTGCTCCAGTGCACTTAAAACAAGGATTCCTGGAAGGACCTTTTTAGTCCAATTCACGCATGAGTCTGCCCCACACCCTGCAGAAAAGCCCTGGTGGTCGGCGGTCAGGGCTCGGGGCCCCCAGGTGGGTAAGGAGAGCTTAGTGCCCTCTCTGGACTTCTCGCTCAGAGACCCGCGGCTGGAAGGGAAGAAACTTGCATCCTCTGAAACATCCAGGCCCCGAGACCCACTCAGGAGCAGAAAACGGGGAAGGAGCCTTGAACAGACCCACGGGAGGGTAGACAGCAGGAATCACAGAGGCTACCAGGGAGGCAGGGAGGCAGGCAGTGAGGCCTGAGGTGATGTGGCCGGGAGGGAGTTGATGTGACCAGAGGTGACGTGGTGGGGGGATGACACGGCGTGGTGGGGGGAGGAGATGTGGCCACGGACAACGTGGCCAGGGAAGGAGACACGGCTGGAAGTGACAAGAGGGGTCTCCAGGCCTCAGACTGTGCCTCAATTATGGATGACATCTTATTTAAGATGTTATATCAAACTTTAACGAAAAGTAGCAATTTAGAACCACTGTGTACATTTAAAGCGCGGTACAAATAGAGCCCGTTTCCCAAACCAAAGAACGGTGCATTGAAGGAAAAAGTAACAGCTCACCAAAAAAAAAAAAAAAAAAAAAAAAACCACTGAGTAAAGAAAAAATTCATTTAAGATCAGAAATAAAGATATCCTACAGCTCTTCTAGTCCAATCCCCACCCTAACGTGAATGGGGGAAAAAAGGAAGTACATTCTAGTCAGTCAGAATTAAAGACAAAACCGATCCACTTTACTTTCTACTTGACAGAAAACAAGAAGCTCATCAAGGAATCCCTACCAACAATAGCTTTAGTAGTTCCCAAAATGCAAAATTCACCTACAAATTACATCAACTGCTAAGTGTGTATAGAGTAATTTTTTTCATTATTGCCTTCCTCATCCCCAGGGGCTTTTTTAGACCTTGTTTCCCCCTAATTGCCTCCAACACCCAGGAAATTGAAACCCCACAAGTAAACTGTGTCTGGATTCATGCACAGCGTCCTTTGGAGCAGACAGTCCATTGCTCTAAGACGTTCTTGTCACCTAAGAACCGAGTACAGCCTGAGAACGCACAACACGCACTCAAACTCAGACAGACAACAGGTGAGATATGGCACATGAGGAGGAAGACAAGATAAATGAGCTTCACCGACACCCCAGATCCGACAAGAAGGGACACACGCAGTCTACTCGGGTGCAGATGATTCCTAGAAAACAGCCAAGGGCAGAATTTGGAGAAGCAGCACCGCAGGCCAGGAGGGTCTGGGGGCTTTAGAAGGGAGGGGCGCCCCAACCAGGTACTGGGGGATTCAGAAGGGAGGGGCTCCCCGACCAGGTGCTGGGGGATTCAGAGTGGATTGGTGCCCCGATCACTTCCTGGGGGGTTCAGAGGGGAGGGGTACCTTGACCACGTGCTGGGACTTCAGACAAGAAGGCGCCCCGACCGGGTCCTGGGGACGGCAGGACAAGCCCAGGGTTCCGTCGTCACTTTTCACTCCCTACTCCCAAATCTCGCCCTGAAGTTGCAGCCAGTCCAGGTATTCATTTACCCATAAAATTATGTATCTGTGAGTAACACAAGTCACTAATCCACAGAGATCTGAGTCCACAGATACCTACCAGAGACGCCACTGTCCCTTCTGGTAGAAGAGCAACCCAGCAGCCCATGCTGCTAGGAAGGGAGACTGTCTCCAGCCTGACGCTGCAGAGTCCTCAACACAAAGTCTACCTTCGGGAACCATGCCGTCTCCTACAGAAGCAACTAGGGGCATGTAGGGTTTTTTTTTTTTTTTTTTTTTTTTGAGACGGAGTCTCGCTCTGTTGCCCAGGCTGGAGTGCAGTGCCGCGATCTCGGCTCACTGCAAGCTCCGCCTCCCGGGTTCACGCCATTCTCTTGCCTCAGCCTCCCGAGTAGCTGGGACTACAGGCGCCCACAACCGCGCCCAGCTAATTTTTTGTATTTTTAGTAGAGACGGGGTTTCACCGTGGTCTCGATCTCCTGACCTTGTGATCCGCCCGCCTCAGCCTCCCAAAGTGCTGGGATTACAGGCGTGAGCCACCGCGCCCGGCCGGGTTTTTTAAAATCTTTTTTTTTTCTTAAGACAGAGTCTCCCTCTGTCACCCAGGCTGGAGTGCAGTGGCTCGATCTCGGCTTGCTGCAACCTCTGCCTCTCGAGTTCAAGTGATTTTTCTGCCTCGGCCTCCTGAGTAGCTGGGATTAAAGGTGCCTGTCCCCACGCCCGACTCATTTTTTATATTTTTAAGTACAGATGGGATTTCACCTTGTTGGCCAGGCTGGTCTTGAACACCTGACTTCACATGATCCACCCGCCTCGACCTCCCAAAGTGCTGGGAACACACGCATGAGCCACGGTGCCTGGCCCATATAGCTATTTAAATTTGACTAAAATTAAATAAAATTAGAAGTTCTCATTTACACTTCAAGCATTCAGTTACCCACAGGTGGCCACTGACCAGAGGCTGGTAGAGATGTCACACTCCACACTGTAGAAGGATCTAGGGACGAAATGGCTCTAAGATCATCTCGACATCTTTATGTTGAAGCTACTGAAGTTTTACTCTGATTATTATAGACATCAGCATTCTCCCACTTAAAAATGTCAGAGCTATTGCAATGATCAGCTCTGTGGCTTCCCAGCAGCTCTTCTCTTCCTGGACAGAGAACTGTAGAGCATCTGCACTCTGCCTCCACACTAAGGGATAGTAGAAGCCTCCGTGTAAAATCAGGGGGAGAAAAAAAAATGAATCCCTAGTCCACCTCTCCCCCTATGATTTTGTGAAACTCCTCTTAATATGCAGAATAACTGCCAGAGTTGCGATAAAGAAGCATCCCTTGACCAGGAAGCAGCAGGGAAGCAAGAGGAGGGAGATGCGAAGACCCTCCGTTCCCTCTGGGACCCCAGGCCCAGCCAGGACTGAGAAGGGCCGCACAGCCCGGCAGACCCGCACACCTGATGCGAACCATACACACGGCTTCCCTGGGCCTCGGTCCCCTGCTCTGCCCTCACTGGCCACTGTGGCTCTGGGTAGAGGCAGCTCCCTGAGCCCCAACACCCACAGCCAGTCCCCTCCTTGCAGGTCTCAGCTGTGCTCTCACTGCCTCCCTGACGCTTCTCATCATCCGCGTACCGTGTCCCCTCTACCCCACAGCCCTTGCTACCGCCCACCCCACCACGGAGCCTAGCACACAGCAGGGGCCCGAGACGCCCCAACGGGCGGGCATGCCAGGGTAGGGCTTGGAGTTCCAAGGGCCACGTCCCGCATACCACCACAAGTGCCGCGGAGGCTGTGGAAGGGGTCCAGGTTTCAGGCCTGCACTCAGCTTCTCCTGGCCCCCGAGGCCAAGAACCTAGCAAGGGAGCGCAGCTGGAAGCAGGGTCCTAAACCCCCTTCCTGCTCCTCAAGAGGAAGGGGGCCTCGGGGCACAACCCCAGGAGCACCTTTCCTCCTGCCAGGCTGCCTGTCACAGAACCAACACCTTCACCGCAGGGAAACCCACCTCTATGAGGAGAAAACCAAGTACCACAGGAGCCACGTCCCCCGCAGCGTCTGCTGAGCCCAATAGCGACAGCAGCAGCCGGGCCCCCACTCAGCACACACCGACTCCGAACCCGCCACGCACACCACAAGGCCGACCATCTTGAAGCTCAGCTTCCACTCGTCAGGGCCCTCTTCCAGGAAAGCTCGGCATGTCTATCTTCCCTGGGCTCACAGAAAGGAGCGTGACTCAGCCCCGAGTGTGCACAGAGTCAAGCTCCCACTAGCTGTACAGACAACCTCCCTTGCCCTGTCCTGGGAAGGGGCCAAGCGCAAATAGCCATCTTTTGCCCGCACAGGTACGGAATTCAGTCAGCTCTCTCAATGGAGTTGTGACAGGTCAACTCCAGGCTCCTCAGTGCTCTGGGGTTCACCTCGGGCCACTGCACCTTTGAAACGTGGCTGTGGACTCCTCTAGGCTGCTCAGTGTCACGGCCCATTTCATTCAGACACTGCAGGCGCCTGCCGTGGTGTCAGTACCCAGGACACCCCTGCCGGCATCTTCCGAGATGCTGCTGCAGCTGCTGTGATCTGAGAACAGCCATGCACAGGCATCAAAGGGAGGGCTTCTCAAGTCTCCTCCAAGAGCAGTGGCTACAGCTTTGGAAGATGTTGCACTGAATCCTGGGTGATCCTGGCTCGGTCTGCAATCTAAGCCTAGTTGCTGGGGAGACACACTCTGTTGTAATTGGCAGAGGCTGTTGGTGGCAGCTCTACCAAGACCGAGAATGGCATCTCATCTGAGATTTACTATCCGTACTTTCTATTTGATGTTTCAAAGGAAAGCATCGTGAAGTTCCAGTAGCAAGGAATTTTCTATAATCTATCATATCAAGATACAGCAGAAATGTAGCTAAAATGTTCATAGGGTCTATGCAGAGGAAGAGATGGGTCTATTCCAGGAAAAGTGCTTCCTGGCTTTTCAGAAACATAGTGAAATCCCTGCCAAGTAAAAGATTGTTTATACTTTTGCTTTGGAAGCGGAGGGAAAGTTCTTTCTTATTATTTGAATACATTAACTGTATTTAAGTGTTCTGGTAGATTAAGTATTAAACATTCAAAAGGAAGTAATTCTGTTTGGTCTATTTCATTCTTTAAATGTAGCTTTCAAAAACTGACAAATATTTGGGTGCAGTGGCTCATGCCTGTAATCCCAGCACTTTGGCAGGCCGAGGCAGGTGGATCACGAAGTCAGGAGATTGAGACCATCCTGGCTAACACGGTGAAGCCTCGTCTCTACTAAAAACGCAAAAACCTAGCCTGGTGTGGTGGCAGACACCTGTGGGTCCCAGCTACTCAAGACAGTGAGGCAGGAGAATGGCGTGACCTGGGAGGCGGAGCTTGCACTGAGCCCAGATCACACCACTGTACTCCAGCCTGGGCAACAGAGCAAGACTCCATGTCAAAAAAGAAAAAAAAAAGTGGCAAACACCCCATGTCTGCCCTGGCTCCGGCCATCTCCACGGAGTGGACAGAGCTTGGGAAAAGCTCACTATGGGGGCCCAGAAGGCTGGGCCTGGCCTTTGCTCAGCAGATGAGCAAGAGGGTCAGCCACCCTAGTGAAGAAGCCCATATTTGCTATGTTACTGATGATATCCACATAAATTTCTATTTTGCCTCTCACACACAACTGGGATCTATGTTTGAGCAAGCAGCTCGTGCCAACAGTCCCTCCATGCCATCATTTCCCTGACCTCCCCCAGAAGAGCCAGGCCAGGCAGCGTCCTCACATGGGGACTGGGTCTCAGGAAGATCCTGGTCCTGCCCCTCTTTCTCTCTCATCCCTGCAGCACCCTGGCTTGCTGTGGAAGCCCAGCAGTGCTGGCTAAACCCATGTTCACCTGGGGCATTCAGGAGAAGCCTCTGTGCAGAAATCAACTGGGAAGTAGGATTTTGTGTGCTGGCAGGACACTCGAATGGATTTGCAGAACTCAGTTTTCAACACAGGTGCCGCCACCAAGTCCCTGAAGACCTTTGTGAGCCTAGAGCCACAGAGCCATTTGAGGCACTCTCACAATCTCTAACAACCCTGCACAGAGGCCCTGTTTATCCAAAGGACCATAAAATTTTCCGTGTAAACAAAATTTGACATAATGAATTAAAAGTGAAGTCACCACTTCTATTTTCCATTAATCCATTCATTCAAACAAGTATCTCTTGAGTGTGTGCATCAAATACTGTGGAATTAGGATTTAGTCCATGCCTTCAAGAAATATACAGCACAGAAGAAAAGGTATAGCTTGTAACTAACAATGGTGAATAGGCAAGAAATACACATCGCAGAAGGAAAGGAATAGCTTTTAACTGTAACAGTGGTGAACAGGCAAGAAATAAACATCATAGAAGGAAAGGTAGAGCTTGTAACTAACATCACAGAAGGAAAGGTAGAGCTTGTAACTAACATCATAGAAGGAAAGGTGTAGCTTATAACTACCAGTGGCGAACAGGACAGAATCTCACAGGCTCGTCAGGAGCCACCGATGAGGAAGCCATGGTTCACATCCACCTGCAGTAGATAAATGTTTCCCGGATAAAGTAACTTTTCTACAGCGCTATCTGCTCCTTATTGTTTAATCTTACTCGATAGGGTATTAAATTATGACTTTATGTGCTGCTTATATAAAATACATCATTGTCAGGGGAGGTTATAAAATAATACTTCACTCAAGCTTGGGCTGTGAATGGTGCGAGGCAATGGGACGATGTGTTCCCGTGTTCTCGAGACGCAGAAGGGGCAAGACTCTGCTTCCCTTCTCCTCCCCACCGCCCTGTTCCCAGATGAGGGGCAGAGGCAAGGCCGCTGTGCAGTCCTAGAGCTGGCTCCAGGGCCAGGACACCAAGCCCAGACGCTCTGCGCCCCATGCAAGAAATACAGACTGTGGGGCAATCACCAATTTACCTGGCAGTGGGGAGAGTCCTTCATCAAAAGCCTGTGCTTCCAGGAGCCAGGACAAAGCAGGAGCCCCTAGGAAAACTGTTCCGGGTGCTCCTGAAACCTGGGCAGAGTCACAGTCTGGCAGGAAGCACCAGTGATGCAGGTGTGCCCAAGACTGGGAGGATGGCCAGATGCCTGGAGACCAGACCGGCCTGCAGGAGATGACCACCTCTCTCTGGTTCATTAGAGACAGACAGTCTGGGCTTCACTTTTGTATGTGGAGTCTCACAGTACAGAAATATCACAAAGGGATTAGACTTCGTATACCCCAATTTTTTTAATTAAAAAAACACAATTATTTCAACTAATTCTAAATCCAGCAAAGAAAAATAAGTATATAAATGCATGCCTCCAAAAAGTAAACCACAATCTCTTTACCCATAGGAGACCCAAAATTTAGTGTACCTTTTCTTCAGTATGATCTCATTTTTTTTCAAGCCATTACTGAGGGGTCTCCTCACTGCCCCATGAGGAGGTTCATGGGCTCTTCAGGGCTCTTTGCGGTTTCATCATTTTTTAGATTTAAGGGCAGGATCATTTTCCCACACTTGCTTGCTTCCCTGATCACCAATTTTTCACAAGGACATCATTGTGCCTCAGAAAACCTAGTAACTGAACTTCATTCAAACTGAAAACGATAGGGACATGTTGGCTGCTATGACAGCATCCTCAGTCACCGAATCTCCCTGGGGGACCACACACACCCCCAATCTCCTTGGAACCCCAGCATGCAGGTATCGCTGCGGCTGACAGGACTGACCCACCCTGGGGGAGGCATGAAAGCAAAGGGAAGAGAACGCAGGTGACTCATTTAGGAAACTCGGGTGATCCTCTTGAGTCACGTTTCTCAGGGTGTCAGGTGACCAGCCACATGTAGGGAACCTCCTTGGCCTGGCAGGTGGCAGACTCCTGGGACCCTCCTCAGATACGTTAATCAGAGAATCTAAAGGCGGGCAAACTCTGAAAAGTATCTGTAAAGGAAGGACTTAGCTCTGCTGTGAGCCCACTACACATGGGGTCACGCAGGATGCCGCTCCCAGCGTCCAGTCTCCATTTCACCCTCCTGGGAGGAACACCCGTCAAGTCACAGAGCACGGTCTTCAGCGAACACCTTCCTGCGCGACCTCCACTGTCGCCCAGCCCTGCAGGAGTAGCCGCTGAGTAGGGGAAACAAGTCTTTGCTCCTGACCCGGCCACCTTGACGCTGGGCATAAGACCAGCACTGCTACGTCTCTGGGGAAAGGAGCGGCCCTGGGCAGGAATGCACTTGGCAGCCCCGGGGAGTGGCCAGGTGTGGAGGACCAGGTCTCTGCCCACAGACACGTCAGCACAGCATCCTGGCACAGAACCTCCAGCCCAGCTGAGCCTACAGATGGCTGCAGCCCTGGACAACATCAGTGACCTGGGGGACTGGGCCAGAGCCGCTCAGCAAGGCTGCCCTGAATTTGCAACCTGAAGAAGCTGTACAGTCGTACGTGTACTTTGCCTTAAGCCCCAAGGTTTTGGGGTCACTTGTCACACAGTGACAGACAGTGGATGTGCACGGACTCCCAGGCCACGATGGCCTCTGCTGGCCTCACTCAGGCTGTCTCATCTGTTCCCGTGACATCACGTTTCTCAGAGCCAAAGGCTGCCAGGATCCCCTCTTTTCTTCACAAAGTCGTTACAAGCTCACGATACAAACTGAAAAAAAACAATCTATAAAATACAACGTATGACGCGATACAAGGTGAATGCCCAGGCACATACACACGCGAAACAGGCACAAGTGCGAAACAGGCACATGCACAAACAGGTGTACATGCGTGAAACAGGTGCACGCGTGAAGGTGTACACTCGTCAAACAGGTGTACATACACACATGAAACCACCAGACATGAAGGCTGTCTTTGGGAGCCTAGTTTTTAGACATCTCCCTCACCCTTTTACACCTGCACGATCACAAACAGCACACCACAGTACTGAGGGGAAGCCCCAGCTTCTCATGGGGGCACATGAGGCTTTTTATTTATGCCACAGGTTGCATCACTACATCCTAGAACTGCAAGGCCCCCCACTGCCAGGACTGGGTCAGGTCCACCCTGTGCTCCAAGGACCAGGCCGCCTGCCAGCCCACACGGACCTGACCCTTGGATGGTGTGGCTGCTTCTAAAACAGAGGCTCAGGCCCACCCAGAGACCTGCAGTACCTGTTATTAAATCAAGACTTGGCTGTGGGTAAACGTGAAGATTTTTATTAAACATGACCCTGCAACATTCAAAGGACCATAACTGAATGCTCTTTTCGCAGCCACGGCGTGTCCAGACGCTCATAGAGGAGGCCAGGGTGTGGGAACCCACGGAGCACCGACAAGGCAGACTTGGAGCAGTGCGGCGCAGTTAGCACCCATTTTGTGTCGATACTTGCCTTTTATATTCAGATTAAAATAAAAAATACGCAAAAGTAGCTCACATTCTATTTCAATTCTCTATTTTTGTAGTAACTGGGCCCCTTTCCCTCTGGTTTCCCAACTGAGTGATAAATAGGCCCAGCTGGGATTTGTCAAAGTCTGGGTGTCTGTTGTAGAGTAAGTGAGGGGGGTAGGGAGGGGAGCAGGAGTGGTAAGGAGGAGTGGGGGATAGGGAGGGACAGCGGGAAGGAGAGAGAGAAAGCGCCAAAGGCTGGAAGCAGGAGGGATGCTCCCTGGCAGCCTCAGACTCCCCGTTCCAAGGTAACTGAGCTGGCATCACGCATGCGGTGCTGTCATATGACTTGGCTGACACACGCCAGAATGACAACAAAATGCTTCAGGAGAAGAATAAGCACCAGCATCTTCAGATTAGGGTAGAGTCCCGGTTTCACGCTTGCCTTGTGTGACATTCTATAAATTGTAAAGATAACGCATTTTCTTACCAGCCACGCTGTTCCCCAAATACTAACTATAATAAAGACCAGACAGCATCTGAGTACTGAGCGTGTGTCAAGCCCCGTGAGGAAGGCATCATTTACTCTGCTAGAGAAAGAAACAGGCTCTGAGAGAAACTTCCTGAGGCCAGGCAGCTGTCTCCAAACCCACCTCGCGCCTCCTGACCCTGAACGTGGAATACCCAAGTCATTCACGTCAATAATTTACCTACATGCATGTCACATTGAGATTCAGCCCCCTGATCTAACCATCTCTGTGCAGGAATGTGTCAAGGAAGGTATACAATTCTATGAGTTCGAGCTGGGGGAACAAAGGCAGGCACCCTCGACACACATGTGGTGCGGAGGTAGGCACCCAGCGCAGGGGCGGACAGGAGCAGGTCCAGCCCTGCCCAGTCACATGCCCACCCTGCCATGCCAGTGCAGGGGCCGCCACCGCGTCTCGGGGAAAAGCAGCTGCTCCTGCACAGGAATCTACCCTTGAAAGTATGTTGCTGAGAAGGTTTGGACCAACATCTCAGAAATCAGACACCGTGTAACACGCTTATCTATACAGGCTGCCTATGTCAGGGAATCACCAATAATTCCCATCTCGCCAATTATTTCTGGTAAATACTGATTATTCTAAGTTAATTGACGCAACACAAGAACAATATAAGGGAAATGTCAGAGTCAATCAGCTCCACCTGCTGAAGAGCTGGGACTAATGATGAAACCTAAGGAATCCTGGAGAACGCAGCAGGACTCCAGACCCCGAGGACTACCCCAGCCTCCTTCCACAGGAGAGTTAGTCGTGGGGCAAAGGAACAGCTTTCAAGGAATCTCAGAGGTTCTCAAGGTCTTGAAAGTTGAACGGGAATTAAATATTTGCATCTGAGTCACACGAGCACATTAAAAGTAAAATTTCTTCTTTCCACTGGAATTATGAGCCTACGGCAGCGACACTGGCTGTATCTCATGCTCGTGAGATGTTTGGGCGCAGCCGTGCGTCTCTGGTGAATCATTTATAATCATGAAAGAAGTGCTTGGGCCCTCGATCCAGGACCACAGACCCCACCAACGAGGGTCTAAACAGGACAAGCCTCGGCCTGGAAAGGCTGGTGTCCGTGGGGGCTGGGAGGAGCACCAAGGAAACTCAGGGGCAAGCCCCACGCAAGCTCGGCATGTCCTACCCCACGCAGTCGGCATCAGCCACAGGGATCTTTTGTTGTTTTTTGTTCAGGAAGGAACATATTAAAAAGCCCGGGGCCCGGGGCCCAGGGCCTGGACTCCTCAAAGCTCTCCACAGAGCCGGCTTAATTGGCACCTTCCCTCATGTTCAAGTCAACTATATATGGCTGCTGAGGGCATCTCAGAGCTGGTGCAACACTGAGCTTTCTTGCTGTCTGGGGAAAGCAGGAATTCCAGGCCTCTGCCTTAATACCTCCCCAGAGGCTCTGGCCCACGTGAGCTCAACTTCTCCCAGGTAAGGAGCACAGACCAGCTTCCCCCATGCCCCTCAGGTCACGCAGGAGCAGTGCAGACCCTTGCAACTTGGCACGGAGCCCTCGCAACCCACCCCAGAGGCAGCAGCCCGGCCCTGTGGCCCCGGCCCGGCAGGAGGCATTTGCTGGGGCCCCTGCTCAGGGTTCAACACAGCGAGGTCCAGCCACAGCAGGTGAGACATCCACCACCCGGCCATTCATCTTTAACCTAAAACAGACACAGGAATGTGGCAAAGGGTTCCTTCCCCTGACAAACCCCTGCTTTCTATTCTCATCTCTCCCTCCTGCCCCAGTACTGCACCCAAGGCCACCCAGCACTGTGCCCAAGGCCTGACTCCCAGTTTCACAGGGAATCCAAGAAAATTATGATTTTGAGAAACTGGGAGCTACATAGAAAATGAGTCGGTAAAGCCAGTGTCCACTGATCCTCCACTCCACGCAGCAGAGAACAGTCCTCAGGATAAAACCCACGGGGCGGGGAAGACGCGATCAAGGCGGGCAGGACAGAGGAGCCGCAAAGCGGGTGGTTCAGGGAACAAAGCCACGTGAACACAAACCTAAAGTGCTCCGCAGCTGGAAGACAAAACACAGGAGACAGAAACGCTGACCGTTTAAAAAAAAGAAAGAAAAAAAAAGCCTCACTCTTAAGAGTCCATCAATTTTAAGTTCTTAAGTCACAATGTACCAGCACAGACTTCTCATAATGCCTGAAACTTGGTGCAGTAAACACGTGAATCAGTTCTCCCAAGTCCATCGTTTTCTTTGATGAGCCTCTTGACTCTCAGGCTGGTTTCAAAGTAAGCCCTTCTGTGTTTCTTGATGATTTAATAATTAACATACTTGAAAATACATTGACTTCCAAATTAATCTGCTAATAAAATATTAATTACCACACTGGCTGTCATCCACAGAAAAAAACACAATCACTTTCTGGTTGTAAAAACATGAGAATTCAAAGCCACTTTTGCCATCTGAACAGCCCCTGCTTTTGACAAGGGCATACCAAAGCTAATCTGAAAAACTAGTCCAGGCCATGATCGCTGGGGGGTCGGACTTGCCTCATCACCCCACCTCCCTTCTGGAATTAGACAGAACTTAGACGCTTAGTCTGATGGGAAACATTTACAATCTATTCTCTCCAAAGCTACCTGGAGGATTTCCTCCACATGACAAAGCCTTGGTCTCCACAATCCCTTATCTGACAACTCTCTTAACCAACTGTCAATCAGGAAATTTTCGAATCTACCTATGACCTGGACACCCCTGCTTCCAGTTGTCCCACCTTTCCAGACCAAACCCATGTACATCTTACATTTATTTGCTCGATTGTCTCATGTCTCCCTAAAAGCTATAAAACCAGGCTGGGCTCTGACCACCTCGGGAATACGTTCTTAGGATCTCCTGAGGGTAGTATCAAGGGCCATGGTAACTCATTTGGCTCAGAATAAATCTCCAAATGCTTCCCAGTGTTTGACTCTTTACTGACATGGTGTCTTTCATGGGTATTCATCTGGGGAACTCACAATCAACTGTGCAAAAGTCTCTACGGGACAGAGCCTCTGGCACGGGGACTCCAACCCCTGAAGCAGCAGCTCCCCCACGTCCCACGGCCTGATAGACCTGGACCTCCCAGGCTTCTCATTTCAGAGTCTCAGCAACAAATCTACCAAACGTGATCAACATCACAGAATATTCCTCGAGGCTTTTGGCTGTTTCTCCCCAAGTTTACTCTAGAACCAGACTGGCAACACTCGGAACAGGATGGTTCTCAGTCACTGACCCTCCTGGTAAATACACTGTCTCCAAGGCCCTTTCCCGCCAGTCACAGCTTCCTTCATGTCAGGCTCGAAGGCCACCTCCCCAAGAAGGAAACCTCTTCAATCCAGCAATCACAGCTCCTGTTCCCATCTAGAGCTTGTCTGCCAGGAAGGGAAGACTCCTCATTCCAGAGATAGCAGGTGCCACAAACTCAGGGTTGTAGCCATTGCGAAGGCAAACACTCATGAAATTAATACACTTTTTCCTCCTTGGATACTGACGTTTCCTTTTCTGGAGGTCAGCCAAGGCCATCTGCACGAGTCACAAGCATGATGGCTCCAGCCCCTCCTTCGGTGTCAGCAGTGTGGCTCCGCTCTGAGACCCCCTGCACCAGCCGGGCCATGCATCTGTTCCCACGACTGCTGTCAGCAGACTACAGGGATTCTAAAATAATCAGCAAACTGAGGTTCCGAAGGATGCATTTTAAAGAAAAATGTGTAAGTTTTACTGCATGAAATCAGCTACATCTTTTGCTACTCCAGAGGCTTTTTGTTTTGCTTTCCTCAAGGTTCTCTACAATGATCCCGACAGTCAAGCTTCCCAGTTACAAGCAGAGGGTTGGGCAGGCCGCGTCTGCTGTGTAACACATACAGAGGATCCACATCATAGAATTTTCCCTGTTCACCAACATCATCAGGACAAACTTTAAACAGTAATAATCTGCCTGTCTGGAAAACTGAGCTCACTTGAGAACTAATGCAACAAATGTGTTTGACCAAGTTGCAGGTGGACCTTTTAGTGAATGAATCACTATTTCAAGGAGGATAAAGGCTCACTATTCAAAGGCATGTTTTTGTCAAGTTTTGTAATTTCAGCTTCATGCATTTAAATCATGAAGTGAGGCTTGTACCTGATACATTACAGAATCTCGACAAAATAGACAAAATTCCATTTCTGCACATTCACTCTCATTGTTTTCCATATGCGTACGGATGGTGGTAATTTAAGTTGGCATTCCAACAGGATTTCTAAATTAAACTGTCTTCTACTTTAAACACTATGTGTTAAACATTACACATTCCATTGTTCAACATTTATAGCAGGGTCTGTATGGCCCGTTTTAAAGATTTCTTCCTCACTAAAAACAAGCGTTTAAACAATAAATGGTCTACTCTAAAATATTCTGGAGACAGAGATATATTTGTAGAGTGGACACGCTTAACACAGAAATCCGCAACATCAAACAGGCACAACCAGCAGTGAGGGTGGAAGGGGCGCTATGTGAGTGCCCCTAAAGACACACACAAGCCTGGCTGCTTAAAAGGAATGAATATAGCTCAACACTCCCATGTGAACATTGATGTGTCTACCGCCTTACAGAATCCTCCTAGCTGAGCTGCAGGAATCTTCTTTGGAACCTTTTCTCACCTACATTGCCTACAGGTGCCCACTGGGCTCCCTGGGCAGTATCGTGTCTTTGTTTAGAATATCACAGTATTTGGAGATCTGTTAAATCCCAAGTCAGAGCCTTATCATAACTCAGACACCATCCCTCAGGGCTTGTGGGCTAACTTCGGCTAATGCAGGCTGCTCCACAGTGCCCTGCAGATGGGCTTGGTGCACCCACATGATTTTAAGATTTGGGGCTGCCGTTTTCTGCAGTCACAGACGCGGACTTACATATTCATCATGACTGAAGGCAGCACGTATTTTTATGTTCCTTCTGTAATGGTAATAATCATGGCAACATTTCCCCGATCCTTAAGAAAGCCTCCTAACAGCAGTTGCATTCCACCCCCTTCCTTAAAATTAATAGAATTTACCAAACTAGGTGAAATCAGTCTTCATGAGAAAGTGACAAACCAGTGTTCACACAATGGCATAGTAGCTGGGCATAAAGTGTACATCAACATCCGAAACTAAGCACCCATCACAATTATTCTCAACTCACAGGAAAGCTAGAAAAATTAGAAGGCTTAAAACATAATTATAAATGAAAATAACAAGAAACCAAAGTTTCTGAGGAGCATTTGTTAGCCAAGCAAGGAAAGCCATTAACCAGTGCTGATTACATTGCATTTGATTACAGCAGCCAAAGACGTGTCCAGAGGAAGAGACTTTTAAACATTAGTCTTTCAGTAAGAATGGTTGCTTAACAAGTTCAGACTACTGGGCTACACCAATCGTCAATTGAAAAGCAAGGCAAACGAGTGAGAGTCATTTTCCTTAATCCTTAATGCGTCAAAAATTACCACATTGGTCAAGCTGGTCTCCACAACTCCTGACCTCAGGTGATCCACCCACCCCGGCCTCCCAAAGCGCTGAGATTACAGGCATGAGCCACCATGCCTGGCTGAGAAGTGTTTGACAGAGGCTGAGGGGAGGCTCCTGTCCCTTCCTGGGACGTCCACATCCCACCCAGTTTCCCATACCGACTGTGACACTCGAAGCATCACAGCAAGGACAGCTGCATCCCCACAGTTCTCGGCACTAACGCCACAGCTGTGTGAGCAGCCATAGCCCTGGAGCTGCCACTCAGCCTTATCGTGCTGGCACAAGCACAGCAGAAACTACCACGCCCCCAGGAGGGAGGAGTGCAGTCCATGGGGGTAGGGAAGAGTCTGGTCCAGGGGAGTGAACAAGGAGCCTCTGGGGGTAGCAAGTTCACACACCACAAATACCTCCCAATCCATCCGCGTGCAGGGAGGGGCCGGAAACCACGCAGGAGCTACAGCGCTTTCTTCTCACAGAAGAGGAGTGAGGATACCGACTCATGCATGAAATCAGAGCTAAAGTTCTACCACGGTGGGGAGACGCTTCACAGACCCAAATGGGTGCAAAAAGAAACCAATCATACAAGATCAGTGGATGGAATGGGATCAGAAATTTAAGCCTGTAACAAGCTTTCAGAAAAAACTTCACTTGATCTGCAAGATGGCTGCAGCTCTGCTTGATCATTTCTGCAAATGTCTAACTCGCGATGAGCCATCTCAGAGCCGTTCAAGAGGAGTAACAATATCAAAACGCCAAGGCATCCTCCGTATTTTACATAGCCTGCACCAGTATGGAAATGAGCAGTGGTGCCAGAGCTTTCAAGTTTGTTTGAAGTAAATTCCAGCATGAGGGCAGCATCTTTCTGGCTGAAGCAATGAGGTGGGCTCCTGCTCACTGCATGGGAGACCAGCTTTCAGCTAAGCTGCTCTCAAGGGTCTGCAAACCATGATCCCCGACCGAGCCTTGGCCAGGGAACCAGAAGTGATATTTACACTTTGAAGTTTTCACAAAAGAAATATATGCAGAGACTTCTGTGGCCCTCAAAGCATAACACGTTGCCTACTCTGCCCTTTACAGGAGCTTCTAGCTTTGGTGTCAGTTACAAAGTGTTTCTATAAAATAATGTCACTGATTCTCAAGCATGCCAGCAAAAGTCACACTTCTCAACAACCCTCAATGGAGATGCACCATCCTGTGTTTCACACAGATTTTAGATTTTTAAAAGCCAAAATAAGGGAGGTAATTCAGCTAAGTATTATAGTAACACAATTTGAGATACTTAATGATGTGTGACAACAGAATAATTGGCATTCCTGTGAGGCAATAAACTAGCTCAAACACAAAATAACAAATCAAAGCATGTTTTGGCCTCTCAAAGTGATCAGTGAAATTGGAAATAACATTCAGTTAAATGACACTAAAAAAAAAAAGCACAAAGAAACCAAATACTACTACACTATCACTCCTTAAATTTATTTAACTACTGCTGCCAAATAAAATGGAGAGACTTCTTACTGCAGGGTAATAATCGGCCATCGTCATCATGAAATAGACCGCTGTGCAGGCTCAGGCCCTCCAGCCCACAAAGACAGGGAGAGGGAGGAGAAACGATGACCAGAAACAAAGGGACAGGGCAACCATGACCTAGTCAGCAATTGTACCCTCCCACCTTTCTTCTGGACTTACAATTTTGGAGCCATCTGGGTTTACCTTCCTATGTCCATAAGTCAGCAAGTTCTCGAAGCCAGAAATCTACAATGCTTCTGGCAGCCAAGTCCTCTCGGCCTTCCCCCCATGTTTTAGGGCCTCATCAGCTCACCCCTGGATAGTATCAATGGCCCCGGAGCTCCAGTCAACCTTGCACTCCAAGACTCAAGTATGCCAAGAGCCACTCGAGGCTGCCACTGCCATGACCAAAGGCTTTCAGAGACAGTCGCCAGCACTGCACAAATCCATGTGGCTTCAGCAGGCGCAAAGCGGCTCCAGCATTCCGTCCAGTCTGTCGCTGCTACCATAGCTGTGAGTCTAGGATGTGTCAGGAAGGGAAGGAAGACACCATGTACATCATCTCATTTAAGCTTCAGTGTCACAAGGTGGATTTTGTCGTGCCCGTTTTATGGATCACGAAAGTTTTAAGGAGGGCAAGCACAGGGCCCTGCTGGCACAAGAGCAAGACCCGCAGAGGCCTGGGCATGACCCCCGCCCCACGCTCCCTGGGACCTGATATCCACTTCTCTCCCCGTGGGAGCCTGATCCTGGGTCTGTCTGAATTGCTACCATTCCTAAGACACGACTCACGTCTGCCCACCTCCTCCTTTATCTGTTTCCCGCAGCCCAGAGTCATATGCTCTTCCATCCAGACAGACATCACACTTCAGCACCTGCACCTGACACCACTTCAGCCAAAAGCTTCTCTCAAACCTCCCCCCAACACCTGCCGGTCACACAGGTCTGCACCCATCACCTTTCTCACACGAATTCTCACATATTCCTGTGTAGCACCATCCAACTGATTATAGTCTGAGAGGAGGAAGCTCTGTAGAGAAGTCCACATTCTACTTTGCTCCCAGCCCTCCATCTTGCATCTTGCATGAGGCAACCGATTAAGAGCAAATTCATTTCAGCACATTTCCATTTGAAGAAACGCAGAGCATAGGGCTCTGGTCATAATTAAAAGCTTGTTTCATTTGTCATTTGAAATTCCATGTACTGCTACAACAGCAGCACCCCCTCCTCGCCAGGCTCTGCCCTAAGGACATCTTTCTTCCAGCGCTCGACTCTCATCAGAACCCTGGCAGCGACAGCCCCGCAGGTTTCCCAGCGCCTCGGGCTGCGGCTTCCACGCTGGGCCGGCACTGACAGGACCGGAATGGTGCCCCCAACAACTACAGGATCGGAAGCTGGTCGACTACTCTGTAGAATGGAGACATGTTAGTAATCCCCGACATTTCCACTGACAGGCTGCTCAGGTAAACTGGGAAAAATCCACAAACTAGAAAGAACCCATGAGGAGGAGCACTTCTCTCTCCAACCTGGCAGCAAACGGTGGCTGTGCAGACGATCTCTTCAGGAAAACTATCGACTGTATCTCAGGTCAACAACAGTCCCGCTGAGGGCCAAAAAATCAGCTCCCCCCGGCTCTCACTTCCTAACGGTCAGCCCTCCCAGGCCACCTCTCCTGGAAGATCAGCTCTGACGCACCCACGACGGTCAGGAACCGGCTCTGGGACACATTTCCCAGGCTCCTGCCCACCACCCTCTCTCTTCTTCCTCCTCCATCTCCCTCTTCACTCCCATCCGCCCTCACCCTTTCGCTTCCCTTCTCTCCTTTCCTCTCCCTCCCTCATTTCCTTTCAGCCCTCACCTTCCTCACTGCACTTCCCTATGCAACTCAGCTGACACGTTCTCAGGTCAGTAGAGTTTTCTTTCACTCTGTTTTTATTGCAATGATCGTTCTTAATGAACAGAAACCTGTTTCGGACCATGTGGATGCCACCTCCTGACCAACTGTTGCCCCGCGGCTCCGTGTCCACTCAGTGTCCTCACAGCGCAGGTGCCCAGCAGTATGGCTGTGACCAGGGGTAGCAACATGGGACATGAGAGAGGTATCCCAGCCAAGAGGCCCTGCAAAGCCTCCCCAGCAAACTGGAGCAAGGCCCAGGGCGATAGGGAGAGTGCCGTGCTCATGATGTAGGCAGTTCAGTTTCCGCAAACTGTCCATCGACTGCAAATTACTTTGTTTCCATGGTTACAAAAGAACCATAAGCATTCTGAAATATGTTCTTGGTTTCATGTTTGCGAAATCTAAGCAACATTATAAGAAAAATCACTGAATTCTGCCCGAGGCTCTAGGGGTGTTTTCCTCTCTGAAAGGAGCCCCTTCCAGGACTTGGGATTGAGTGACAGCCTTCAAAATCACGGTTATCCTGGTGGTAACAGGTAACTCCTCAGCCCGCCAGGAGCTGGGGCCCTCGACAGCCCCCACGGCTCCAGACGCCAGTGTTCTAAGGATCACACATGTGCAGATAGCAAAGCTTGCTGCACACACGCCAGGTGCTAACAAGCCCCAAACGTCTCACTCATACTTGCTAACCACATCGCTTCTCAGCCTCGACGGCGTTTCCACACTCTGCCTTTATATAGAGATGAACCATGCGTCCTGAGCGCTACAAAGATTCAACTCCTTCCGGGAAGAGGGGTGCATCTTTCCATCACAGGGTCCTCACTCCAGCTGGCACAGGATTTGCAGAGTGGGCGAGTCTAATGTTGACGACACTTTCTCAATATTCCCTTCACACTCCTCCAAAAACAAGAGTGCTGCCAGCTTCTTACCGAGGTTGTAATGAGCAAAATATTTTTCTCTTATTTGTCACTTTTTAACGTAATACTAGTGAAGAATGTGACTCTGCATGTACACTGTAAGCACCCACACTGTGAACATTCTGCTCTCCTGTGACTGTATTCACAGGTCACAAGGACAAAACTTCTCCATAGTAGCATATATATATATATATATATATATATATATACATATATATATGTATGTATTTTTTTTAACATGACTTCCACTCATCTGAAAGTCACAGATGTGGCTTTTCCTTCATAAAAAGATCCAAATGATACATAAGCCAGGTTTAATAAACACTTTGGTCCAGGTGGGAAAATGACCCCTCAGTCTCCCTCCCCTCAAAGACCAGGGCAGCCAGGAAACTGCGCTCTCCAGTAAATGACAACCGGCAGGATTCCCTAAATAAGCAGCCGGAAGATTCCCAATCTCACAGAGCGCGCCTTTCAAGACTCAAGATGTCCCCGCTCCCTGAATGTCCTACAAAGAACAGACTACCCAACTGAGGACTGAGGTAGTAAAGAAACATGTTTTCGGCCGGGTGCGGCGGCTCACGCTTGCAATCCCAGCACTTTGGGAGGACCAGGCAGGTGGATCACAAGGTCAGGCGATCGAGACCATTCTGGCTAACATGGTGAAACCTCCGTCTCTACCAAAAATAAAAAAAATTAGCCAGGTGTGATAGCGGACACCTGTAGTCCCAGCTACTCGGGAGGCTGAGGCAGGAGAATGGCGTGAAGCTGGGAGGTGGAGTTTGCAGTGAGCCGAGATCGTGCCACTGCACTCCAGCCTGGGCAACAGAGCAAGACTCTGTCTCAAAAAATTAAAATAAATAAAATTTAAAATGTTTTCAGCAAATAGCATCATCGACCCCCAAATGAGAGGTACCGTTTTCATTCTACGAGGGAAACACTACAAAGTACGTACATTTTAGCCCCGTAAGTGAATTCTTTGGGCGTTCCTGTGTCCGCTATCAAATGCAACACATCACCTCAAAAGGCAAAGTTCTATAAGTCACATCCAAGGAGGGGAAAATTCATTCTAAGTTTTAGCAATCCAGTAAGAACCTGATCCAGAGAAGCCTACTTGTTCCAGACTCTAAGCAGCAATATATTGCTACAATGTAATGAAAACAAAGGGATGATCAAGAAAATTTCAATGCTAATAAAAGACAAAAACGTAATTGGATTTATTCTACTCTAGTCAGAGCAGCCGGGCAGTTCACCCATATGTTATTATGGTTGCTGTTTATCAGGCAGGGTCCAAACTCTGTCAACAAGGCTTGACAGCAAGGGCGTGATCTCCACTCACTGCAAGGTCTGCCTCCCCAGGCTCAAGCCATTCTCTTCAGCCTCTGGAGTAGCTGGGACTACTGGTGTGCAGTCATCACGCCCAGCTAATTTGTGTGTTTTCAGTAGAGGCGGGATTTCACCAGGTTGCCCAGGCTGGTTCCCTGGGTCTCAAGCTCCCAGGCTCAAGCAATCCACCCGCCTCGGCCTCCCAAAGCACTGGGATTACAGGCGTGAGCCATCACGCCCAGCCCTTTTTTTTTCTTTTCTTTTTAAGTGATTAATGTGCTTCAGAGTCTTGTAGGCATTTAAAAAAAAAAAAAAAAGAAGAACAAGCAAATTCTGTTAGGGAAAGAAAGCATTAACACGTTTTACACTTCTCAAAACTCAAAACTGAAATGCTAAGAATAAATGTCTTTTATTCACAGAAGCAGCATTCTTAAAGTTCTGTAAAAGTGATACCATGGACACCACCACATCACAGATGAGCGTGGCAGGACTGCTCAGATTCAGAACACATACTCAACAGTCCTCTTGCCCCTTTCCTCAATGGGAACATTTTATTCTGTCTTTTATTCAAATTAAGTATCTTGCAAGGGAGTTGAAGAAAACTGCATGGCAGATTTTAAAACTTCAATGCTTTTCTCAATGTTCGCCACATTCTGATGAATTTTACTGACTACACGGCCAATAAGCCTAAAGCTTTTTGCATCGATAAAGACAATGCTCCTTGTAGCAATAGGCTTTTTCTTTACTATACAAAGATCTATAACTTAAGCTAGTAAACTGGGCATTTCACAAAGATTTTACACAATTCCTAGCACAGATTTTAGCAAAATAAAACCATTATCTTTCCACAATTAAATAAGCAAGCATAGGAAACTGCACAGTTAAAATAACCATTCCATTATTTCATATAAACACAAATGAGAAAGTAGAGTATGCTTTGAAAAACAGTATTTCCATATGCCAACGATGAAGCAGAAGACAGTTCCTCAGCCTCATATGACATATGACAACCGAAGTACTCTGGCCCAAGCCCAGCCCGGTTAAATGGAAATGAAGTAAACGTGTGAGTGACCGTGGGGGGCACTCTGATAGCCACAGTCCAGGAAAGAACAGCTAACATCTTTCTTCTTCATGGGAAAACCGAAACATGCTCTAGAGACCTTGATTCTTTAAAACACAGTCTGCCCCAGTACTAACCTTAAGCTCCCATTGATCAAGATTGCTATAACCACAGAGGTGTTTTTCCAGGCCCTCCAAAATCACGGACATGGCACATACACGACGTTTTCAAACACTCAATGCAGCCAATTTGTTAAATGTGCTGTGATACTGGAGGTCTTGTGCAGGACCAGAAGCATCGCAGCCTGGTTACCTTCCTGGTGTTCAATGCTTTGTATGTGCAAAACCTGCTGTTACAATTTACTGGGCTTAATGTGATTCAGTTCGTCACAGAAGAGAGCTATGACATTTACTTAATTCCACGCAGATTCTCAGGTTCACCTTCCACGAGTGACTGCTCTGTCCACGAGACAGCGGAGGGAAGACCCAGGAAAGGCCTGGGAGATGCCAGGTGCTCACAAACTGGTATCTGTCTGCTGGTTCTGGCTTAAAGGAAAACAGACATAGAAGAAGCTAAAAGGGCTCACTACACCTAATATCACAACGTCCTCACCTTTATCTTTGCCAAAAATAAAAGCGGAAAAGCAAAACTACTCCAGGGCATGATTCCAGGGCTAATCTGAAACATGAAATATTTAGAAGACAAAGCTCATTGTGAGTGCAAGTAATATACACATAAAACACTGGTTTCACAAAACCCAGTCTTTGCGATTGCTTTTATAAAAAGTAAAATTCTCATGAGGACCGCATACATTAATTAATTTTCAAATGAAGAGACTGGTAAACTTCAGGGCATATGATTTCTGCCACACACGAGGGGAGCAGTGAGAGAGAAGAGCTAGGATCAAGTGTGCTGAAGCTATCCTAGGACTGAAATTCAGTTTCTGCCAAAACAAAAACACAGGAGTCTGTCAACTTCGAGAGCAAGCTCTGCTTGAGAGCGTCGAGATGTTAAAGTTGCAAAGGAGCTTCTCCCTGTATGGGCACGTGTGACCCTTGCAAAAACATAGCTCAGCATCATCAAAAATCGGGAAAGAACACAAGCCTTCCAGACATGAAATCCAAGAGCAGAAGGGAGCAGAGTCCAAGCTTGCTCGGCAGAACTGTTCCCGGACAACAGCACAGAGGACGTCACAGGGAGGGCAGGGCAAGCAACAGCAGCTTCCGTGTTGCCGCAAGCGAGGCCTGAGCCAGGGGAGCAGTCTCCTCCAACCTGACAAGGAGGCGCGAGGAGCCACAGAGAAGTCAATTCAGGGTCCTTTTCATAAAGGGGCAACAATGAGGAAATCTGGTCTTACCCACCCCCCCCACCCGCCACGGTAACAGCTAATCTCGCACGTGCGTCTGTCACGTTCCCCAACCCCTCTTGCAGATGCTCTTCCTGCACCTGGGTGCCTGTCTCCATGCTGCTCCTGAGGCCACACCTGTGGTCATCCACTAGTGACCAGGAATTCACCTTTGTCCGGGAGAAGCAAACGCAGAGTTCACACACTCCTGTACAGGTTTGTTGGCCGAGAATCTAACTGCACTGTCCGATACCAGATGTGCTGGTACCAAGGAGAACGTTCAATGTCCGGCATTTATAAACGGTTTCAGTGGGTTCTCCTGGGACTCCCAGGCAGCCACACGAGGGACGGAGCTGTTGCCCTGTTATCCCGAGCCAAAGCAAGGCTGAGAGGCACACACCACAGGTCACATCACACTCGAGCACCGACTCTTGACAGTTGCTCGTTTGTGTGTTCAGAGTTCAGGGTACAGGCGACAGACAGGCCTGATCTCAGCCATGGGACAACAGTGACTGCCCACAAGTCCCGTATCTAAGCCCCGACTTGCCCATCCATCCTTCCTTCAGGAACAATGCCCACCTCACCGTGCTGCCATGAACGCTAAGTCAGCACGTACATACACAACCAGATTCATTGCAATTGTGCTTTCCACAACGAGTTAATACAACCAGGCGCTATCATTGAGACTGAATAACCAATATTAGAACAGAAGATCAGGCCAGGGATGGTGGTTCAGACCTGTAATCCCAGCACTTTGGGAAGCTGAGGTGGGTGGATCACTTGAGGTCAGGAGTTGCAGACCGGCTTGGCCAACATGACAAAACCGCATCTCTACTAAAAATAAATTATCCAGACATGGTGGCACACACCCTGTAACCCCAGCTACTAGGGAGGCTGAGGCATAAGAATCACTTGAACCTGGGAAGTAGAGGTTGCAGTGAACGGACATCATACTACTGTGCTCCACCCTTCCAGCCTGGGTGACAGACCAAGATTCTAGTAAAAAAATAAAAGGTCAAGATGAAAACTGATTGCCAAGGTCCATGTTCCATATACTTCAAACATAAAGTTCATTAGCTGGTACTTGATCAAGTTGTTGATTTCTTCATTACAATCTTGTATATCCTTCTAACACGGTTCAAAATGTTTACATTTGAGCACACCTCGAGTATAACAAAAAATAAAGTGCCTATATTTCATAAATGAGCAAGTTCCAGTAGGACTGCATCTTGCTCTAGTTAATCTTTTGACAATGTAAAACTGAGCCATTCTGACCCAGCACTGACACATGGTACAATAATGACCTCCAATTAAATCGCTAGATTTAGAGAACACATAAATATAGTTTATCACTAATTCACCAGCGATTAGCAAGATTTTAAAGGAAGAAAAAGTATCGGGACTGTAACTAGGAATAAAGGCAAAAAGAAACACGAGAAATTAGTCACGTTTAAATCAATACCCTTTCTGTGGGGCCGTAATAAAGTATACACAACAGGTGTGCAAGCTGTCATGCTAAGCTGTCACCAAGCTCTCTATGAAGGTGGTAAGAACGTCCCAAGTCGCAGAGCCTCATATTCCTATTTAAATGCTACACAACCAACACCACACTCGGCACACAGTGAGAACTCTGAAAGCTCTGAGGAACGCATGATGGGATGAAGGGCCCCAGTCCCGCCATCACCCTGCTGCTTATAAAAATATAAAACAAAGCCCTACCTTCAAGGTGCTGAGATCTAACTAGTACAAAGTTTTGCTTTTGACAAGTTAACTACGAATGAAGAAGACTCTCAACAGCTATGCAAAATGTAAGGCAACCTAGTAAGAGGAACTTGGCTGAGACTAAACCCAGAGATGGTTTTTTAACCATAGAAGAGGAAAGAACTGAAGAACCTTACAGAAAGTTGACAGCAATTTCTATTTCTCTATGGTAGAACCTGGAATTTACCTTTGAGACAGACTGTCCTTCTGTTCTGGAAAATCAGATTATTCTTGCAATCCTCCATCAGGACTGAAATTCCCAAAGACATGGAAAACCAAGTACTAATTTTAAACCCTCCCCCCAAAAAAAACTACCTATGATCTTAGATGTGAGATTCAGTATTCTCAAATTCCAAATTTGGAAATATTTTGCACAAAGTCCTTATTTTCCCTGTTTACTTGAAAGCTCTCTATTCTTTTGTCCTAAATATCTTCTTTCTCATCCTTCCAAACAGTATCTGAAGATGAACTTACATATCGTTTTCAATGTTAACAAAGAAGATACTACATTTGTCATGAACTGTTTATATTCACAACTCTAGGACGGATTTTGCTACATCGTGAGGAATAACACGAGGCAGTAAATACGCCACGAATAAAGAACAGTAGAAAGTGGACACATTTCCTGATGAGTGCCGATTTCTCATTGAACTGCTGACAAAGTTACAATACAGAAAGCTAGACAGCTGCTCTGTTAGTTCTACCTCACTTAAGTGACCGAGTCATTGTTGTTTCGGTTCCCTTTCTCGTCTTGGGATGAGACACACCTCACAGAGCTGTTTATGATTTCAGGAACACACACATCAATGGAGTGACTATTCCTAAATCGTTGCAGAGGATATAGTAACCTGCCAAATTTCAACTAGGTTGCAAAAAACAACTGTTTTCATCCTACACTCTCCGGTGCCAGCCAGATGGTGTGTTCCTGGATCCCTGCGGGAGCCTTATTCCTGGTGCCATAGAGCACACACACATTTACATCCACATAGTGTACGTATATGGTACACTGTAACACGTGTGGTATACATGCATAGAGTGTACACACATCCAAATATAGTGTACAAACAAGGTCACTACGTGTGTAAAAGCATAGAGCATACACACATCCATATAGCAAATGTATATAAGCTAACATGTATGCGCATGCATAGCATGTACACCCATCTGTATGCATACAGTGTACACAGGTATACTGTAACCTGTATGTACATGCATATGGCATACACATGCACATCCGTATGTACATAAGTATGCTATATGTATACACATGCGTATAGCATACATTCTTATCCAATGTACGTAGGTGCACTACAGCATGCATACACATGCGCAGTGTACACATAGGCACATGTATACAATGTACATCAGTACACTAACGTATAAAGCGTATACACATATACAACAGTGTACATACATATGCGGCATGTATATGTATTAGTGTGTACATATCCAGAAGTTTATTCAGTGTGCATAGTGTACATGCATCCTTGTGTGCACATATGTATATATACATCTGCAGAAATAATGTGCACATACCCACAAGGTGTACGTACACAGGTATGTATATGGCATTAAATACATGCATGTACGTACACATGCAGAACAGATAGGTGTCCAAGTAGTGTGCATATAACCATAGTGACCATAGATACACACATATACACATGTACATGTATGCCTACAGCATGCACGTGTGTAGGACAAATGTAGTGTACATACCTATACATTGTAAATACATGCACAGTGGAAATACACGTAGTATGCGTACACCACATACACACATGTACATTTATACAATACACATATACCGAGACCCAGAACGGGTCATGAGTATTAATACTGCGGAAATGCTTCCAGTTCTACCTAAGTGAATTTTTTTTCAAACTATAATAGAACTCATACAAAAAGGGTTTTAAAGAAATGAATAAAGCTAGTGACAAAAATCAGTGGGAAGGGCACAACCACTCTCCCTCAGAGTTCTGGGTCTGACTGTGGAAGTTCAGAGGTTTCTTAATGCAGTACACGTCAGAACTGACTCACGATAAAGCGCTCCTTAAAAATTAAAAATGTGTCCTCATCTTTTGGCCTTTGAGACAAAGCCTCTTAGTTAATCGAGTTCTGACTGAATTTGACTCACAGTACTCTGGCAGATTCTTCATTTTCTGGTGAGACAGACGAATGTCCCAGGGTGAGGGCAATGCCAGCACTTTCAGGGTCAGCTTTTCGAGGAGCGATGTCTGGCAGAACACAATCCAACACCATAGTAGGATCCCCCACCCAGCCACTTAGACGCTTTCGGGTACTTACTGTCTCCTTGTTTCCCTTTCTTGAATTCAGCTGGGGGGAAAAAACCCCAAAAAATCAAAATAAAAAACAAACAGCCCATGTGTTAGTGTGTCTGAAAAGTTAATACATCCACATCCAACTTTCTAAATGAGACACGGCAGGTATGATGGTCACTGAACAGTGGCCACTGTTGACAAAATACAAAGTCTTCTGCAAACATGAACGAGTTTCTAGGAATACAAAAGTCAAGGGAATTTACTTCACATATTAAAGCTGTCAAGGGTGCTCATCAAAAAGGTACTTAGAGGTTTTCCTTTCAAGATATTTTTGAAGGTTTTTAAGTTGCAATACTTAAAAGCCTCTGGGAAACGAAAGGATACAGGTATCTGGCAGATTTATACTAAATGATTTTCATGTCTTTTTGATAAAGTTAAATAAGGTCAGCCTTGAAGTAATGGGTTCCACTACTCTGAGGCTGTGGATGGAATCCACACCACCACCAGACAATTGAATAAACAGCAAGGCTGCACACACAGGACACAGGCAGTGAGCCAGCCTGACTAGTTGTCAGCTTCTGGGTCACTTCTACCCAGTTCTGCCCAGGCCCCACTAGAGATGAAAACGTGCCCTTTAGAAGCCTTCAAAATCCCCACCTTTCAAAATCTAATCCTCTTCAACTGAGGCCCAAGTCCAAAAATCTACTGACATCTTAGCACCTGTTAGACCAGCTGTCGCCTAGCCTTTTTGGCACCAGGGATGGGTTTCATGGAAGACAATTTTTCTGGGGGGTGGTTTTGAATTGCAACTGTTCCACCTCAGGTCAGGCATCGGATCCTCATAAGGAGCACCTCCGAGATCCCTCCCATGCAGTTTATGATAGGGTCCCAGCGCCTAGGAGAACACACAGCTTATGATAGGGTTCCAGAACCTAGGAGAACATGCGGCTTACAAGAGGGTCCCAGCGCCTAGGAGAACAGGTATTAAATGAGTTGGCAAAGCCAAAATCCACCGGATCTACCACTCCAAAACAAACATACACCACTGCCCAATATTGATGTGAGCCAAAAACAGGGAAGTCCTGAGGGCCCACACTGACCACAGCCAGACACCACTTCTGCAAGAACCAAGCATGTACCTAGAGATCACCCGTGATGACCCAGGAGAGCAACTTTGAGCAGAGACAAAGGTGAAGGAGAGGCACAAGGGCCAGGGTGCTGGGGGTGCCCGTCTTTGTGACCTCACTGAGATTGCTGGCCTCTGGCCCTTGGTGTCCGTCCTATGGAGGAGGTAGCCCCCAAATCCCTGCTTCTCCTTCAGCACTGACTGAGGTGGTCCTGAAGTCTCCCCCGGGCTGAGACTGCTTCTAATTCCTGTTAGCTGCACACCCACATAAAAAATAAAAAACAAAATATCAAGTATGCAGACAGGAAAACAAAAGTATGTGAATCCTCCCTTATTCAACAAGCATTTTAAAATAACAGGAAAATTGTGATAGTCTTTAAACAACCACCAGCTATCACGTCCTGTTGAAATGTTTTAGCTAATCAGGAACATCTTTACCAAGCACCTGTGCGTTCAGGAAATCAGTTGACAGGTCCCAAATAACCTCGGAGCTTACGACCTGACCCCCACTCATGCGCATCACCTCTCCAGAGGAACGAGCCCTGGACACCATTCAAATGGTGAGGAACAGGAACAAGGGTAGCTTTCCCTCAACGCCACAAAACAAGCTCGACCCCGAGGAGCCCAGAGAACAGCAACGTTTGTTTAGATGCTTTCCCACTGACCTTGTCAGAGCAAACGTTCCCATCCCACACCGCCCAGTGTTTAACTCTCCCTGGGATACCAGCAGCCGTCAACCCTCAACAAGCTGGAAACACAGGCCAAGCTGACAGGAGGCCTCTCTCCATTCCCTACTGAATTCGTTCAGGAAACTCATGTTCCCAAGCACATACGGTCCCGAGTATTCCACACCTGGAGAACATTCAAACAACAGACGCTGCAAAGACGTTCCCCTAAAGAGAAACTCAGTTTCTAACTTCCCTTAGGGAAAAATATGAGACCCAGAACTTTCCAGAAAATCACGTGTGGGAGGAAGCCACTCACCTCTGGCACTTCTTAAACTTGCCTTCCTGCAGCTGCTCAGAGATGTCCCCGCGACAGCCCCGTCCACCCAGGACGGCACCAGGGCTCAGGCAGCCAGCACCTGGGCAGCTGGCAAAGCAACCCCAGGGTGAAAACGCCATCCCAGGCACCACTTCCCGGAGCCCCTAAGCAAGAAAAACAGAGGCGGGACAGAACCGAGGGCTGATTCGAGGCTGGAGAGCCACAGACCCGCACAGCTCAATCATCGGACATGCTCTTCTGTGGACAGAGCCCAGCCCAGGGAGAGGCCAGCACAGAGACCCTCGTGCCGGCTCCACGGGCCAGCGTCCTCCAGGGCTGCAAGTTTGTGATCACAGCTTCAGAATTTGGTTCCAGAATCTTCCGGAATCAAAGACGCACCAAACTGTAAAGCTGCCAGGACAGCAGGGCCCAGGAGCAGGCTCAGGGGAGGACCACGTAGAAACCCCACACACAGCATACACGTGTGCATGCTTACTCCACACATGCCACCCCTTCACCCAATACTATACACGCAAACGCATGTATGCACTCCATACACACCCTCAAATACACTCACCAAATATGATGCGTGAACACACTCCACACACACCCTCAAATACATGCAACACACATGAACATGCTCACTGCAGCCACACCTGCTAAATACACTCACCACACACGCACAAAAGTGACACACCTGCACACTCATTCCAGACGTCACACCCCTCACCAAGTACACAGGTACACATACCCCCAAGTCCAGAACCTGCAGACTCCACAAGCTTTGATTTCCCCCACTGTTTCTCTCATCACATGAGATCCACACACAGCTGTCATTTACTGACATCTAACACCCGGTGAGGCCCTTAGACAGAACTGCAGTCACAAATCACCAACCTCCTGAAGCCACCTCCTGTCCCCACGGGGAGGGAGGCCGAGACCGGAGACGTCACTGGCTTACAGATCCCCAGGCTGGCAACCCAACGAAATGAGGAGGGCTCGGCCACGGCCCTGGAGGGAGATAGGTACTGGGCTCAGGTATGCGGAACATGAGTCCTCATTTCCATACAGTGTCACCTACGACAGTGTCAGGTGAAAGCCAGTGGTTTGGCATTCCTGGGATAGACAGTCCTGGAATTACAAGGGAAGCTTTTTACTCCTCCCCTCTGAACACATGAGGTCCATGGTCCCCTCACACCTAACACTGGGAATCCGAATCGGTGACTCCTTGTCCACCTGAGGACCACCCAAGAGGATCCACACACCTGCTACAACAGCAGCACCGCACCTGGTCTGCAGGGGAGCAAAGCAAATCCCCCCTTTGTGAATAAAACTGGATTACCGCGACACTGCCAGCCTGCAGTGTGTATATCGTAAAGACCCCACATCTGCGCCACCTGCAAGAGGAACACAAGCCCTTAGTCCCGGGCTCTCAGGACAGCCTGTGAAGAGGATGCTCGCACCCTTCTCATCTCCCAGTGGAGAGGAGAGAAGGCTAGGGTCAGGACTGGTGTATCAGGAGGGTCGGGGTTCAAACCCCATCTGCCTCACAAAGCAGCCCTTACCGTTCAAGTGACTTCTATCATCACCCTTAAAATGTACCACAGTTACCAGCAATTCTGAGTGCTGTTCCTTGGGACGTCATAAGCAAACATTTTGTTAGAAAGATTTTGCCAAATGTGCTTTCAAAATCCTACGTTATGAAATGACTAATGAAAATTTGAGCTATGAAATAAAGCACATAGTTAAATGAATCCCAAAATGACTATTGCGAAGGAAGCTTTAACTTGAAGTGAAAAATATCCTCTAAATGACATCAGCCAGAATTATCTTCAATCATTACTGATCCCATACGCTTCAGGAATTATACAGCATCATCTCAGATATGAACTTAAAACCATTAGCTGAATGCACATTTCAGCGAAACCAAAGTTCTGCTATAATAAGCACAGGTGTCTCTGGAGAGGATTTTAATTGGGACTACAAACGAAGTGCACGATCGTGGTAAGAGGTTTCATGCTGGCTGTTCTCCAAGGTGCGACACAGAGAAACACCACTAACCTCAAAGACACCTGCTGCTTTGTAATGAGATGAGAGACGATGTGGATGGACTACTGTAAATATTTGAAAAGGAGAAACAATGCAAGGAAAGAATCTTATCAGTTTCCCTTTACCTTCTTAGAAAAAACCGATTTTTCTTTTGGGATGATTTAAAAAGAAAATAACATTTCTGGATTTTTTTTTTAATTTTCTTTCTGAGACTGGGTCTTGGCTCTGTCACCAAGATTGGAGTACAGTGGAGCAATCGCACCTCACTGTAGCCTTAAGTGGTCTTCCCACCTCAGCCTCCAGAGTAGCAGGGACCACAGGCACGCACCACCACACTCAGCTAACTTTTCTGTTACACAGACGGGGTCTTGCTATGTTGTCCAGGCTGGTCTTGAACCCCTTGGCCTCAAGTGATCCTGCTGCCTTGACCTCCCAAAGATTTAGCCTAAGTGACCATGTCTTATCGGAAAATAGACATTAGAGCAAATGCATTTCTGTAAGATTTTCTACCTCTTTTCACTAGGGAAAAAGTAACTTGCCTACAAGGGTCGGAGACAAAGCCGTTACTGCAGACAAAAGCGCTGTGCATCCCGGGAACCGCTACGCCACGAGGCACGGCCGGGCACCTTAGATGCAGGAGTAACACACGAGGCTAGCAAAGGCTGATGCTGGCCCTTTCCAGAAGTAGGCCTATCTTTCCTCCTCTCCTCAGCCCCCTCTCCCTTCAGGCCTCAGTGGCTGCTGACATGGAAGAGGCCACAACTAGAGGAGGCTCTCAATTCCACCAGGGACAGGAGCCCCGGACCCTGGGGACTCAACTGCTGCCCTCTGCGCCCACCTCCTTCTGCTCCAGACTTCTCAGGAGCCAGGCGTGGCCACTTTGACCCTCTTTCCCTTCTGTGGCTCCTACAAAAACCAGTTCAGCGAGCCCAGGCTGCCTCACACTCCAGGGACACCCGGCACAGGCCCCCTCCATGTCCTTATCCAAGCTCCTGGGGCCAGAAGGGTCTTGCAATATTTCAATTTCCACTTGAGCATCCCCCGCCTGAAATCCAAAGTGCTCTGAAGAGCATTTCCTTCCAGTGTCATGAGGAAGCTCGGAATGTTTCAGGTTTCAGAGCATTTTGGAGTAGGGACGCTCAGCCTTAATTTGAACCTCTTCAAGGAAGCCACACACTGAAGCCCCCGATGTCCACCCTACACAATCCCAGCACACCATTTGAAGTCCTCAGTAACAGATTTTCTTTCTTCAAAAATAACCACAAGTCACAAACTCACACGCAATCACAGAAGGGGGTTGTGGACACCCGCACAGATGATGAAATTTAACTGTCACATTTTTACCTGGGTAATTTAAAGTCATTCCTCAAAACACACCTGTTTTACTGACTTGCATTTTAAGGTGAACACACACAAATAATTTCAGGGAAACAAACGTCTCTTTGGGCTGCGTGTGGTTTCCTGACTCCTGTGAATAACTCAGCGTTCACCCTCACTTCTGGATAAGGGAGAAGATGCAAAGAAATCTGTTAAAACAAAGACATGAAAACAAGTTTAAGAACGGTTTGAAAGGTTCCTCCTGTCCCCCTGGAGGGGAGACGAGGACACCTGGAAAACTCACGGGGAACAGGAGCACAGCCTCCTCGGTGTGCCATGGACGCCGCCTCGCCATGGGGAGAGGGTGATGCCTGGAAGACTCACAGGGGTGGGAGCACAGCCTCCTCAGTGCTTTCTACACTCAGCAGCCTCAGAAATTCCTGCAGAAGCAGAGCACATGAGAACTGAGACTGGAACACCCCAAAGAAAGGGGACGAGGGGTCAAAGAAAGCATTCGATCATTACCAAGGAGCGCGGGCATGAAGCCGCTTCAAAGACCGTGTGAGAAGTCACTCATAGGCGTTTCAGAAAATAAGGGTAGCGCGAGATTGCTCCATCAGCTCAAACAGGCTGCCGTCCCTCAGGCCATGAAGTCCCTGACATGAGCCTCTCACTGAGCAGAAGTCACTCGCATCTCTGCCAGAGAAAGTACTACAAGCTGACACATAACCTCATGAAACCTGGGCTTCAGCCGGTCGACAACAGTGAGTCTGACATGGTACATCCCTCCAGATGGTTAAAGACCCCAGGGGTTCATCGGACAACCTCAAAGGACTGTGTCTGTCCAGCCCCTTTTCCAAGTTCTGGATGATTTTTCCTAATGTGCTATAAGCAGCATGTTCCAGTAGAGACGTCATTAACTGACTCTGGGTCCTCTTAACTTTGAAATTAGAAACACACTTGGCCAGGCACGGTGGCTCATGCCTGTGATCTCAGTACATTGGGAGGCTGAGGCAGCTGGACTGCTTAAGTCCAGGAGTTTGAGTCCAGCCTGGGCAACATTGCAAAACTCCATCTCTACAAAAAATACAAAACTAAGTCAGGCATGGGGACACGTGGAACATGTGCCTGTGGGTCCTGGCTACTCAGGAGACTGAGGCAGGAGGATCGCTTGAGCCTGGGAGGTTGAGGCTGTAGTAAGTCGTGCTCACACCACTGCCTGGGCAACAAAAAGGTTTTTTTTTTTTTTTTTTTGCCTGTCTCAAAAAAACCAAAGAGAATAAGAATTATATACCTGACTAGCCCAAAATAAAAGAGGCCTTGTGGAACAACCTGAAACACAGCTGCAAATTCTGGCAGGGCCTCCCCGGCTTGATTTGTGGTGAGTGCAGGACCGCTCTGAAGGATAGGACCCCAGGCACCTTCCGAGACTAGACCTTACAGTACAACTTCCCTTCGCTGGACGGAACACTGGCCTTGGAGCCTGGGACACCCTAGGGCAGTGCCACCATCCCGAGACCACCATGGCACAAGCAGGCCCTACCATCATGAAGCCCGGGACATCCTGGGGCAGTGCCACCAACCCGAGGCCGCTGTGACACAAGGGGGCCCTGGTGCCACTGAGAGGCTGCACAGCAGGTCCAAGCCCAGGCCAGGAGTGAAGAGGCTCCACATCCTTTCCATCCCTCCATGTGAGTCCACAGATGTCTTGGAGCAGAAATGCATCACCCTCAATGTCCACGGGTAAGTTTTTGGACACAGAATCTGGAAGCATAAAAGATGGTTCTGGGCTGGTTGGTTGCTGGCTCGGATCTGTCCTCTTTCCACACAAAACCTGGCTCACACCAAGTAGCATCTAAGTCCTGGAAGACCTGCTAAACACAAGTGCAGTTACAAAGCAGAGAAACTGGAGGGGGCTGGGCTGTGCTCCAGTAGCACCAGCGTTTCTCAGGAAGACCCCGGGCATGACAGGGTCCAGGACAAGGGCTTCCTGGGATCCAGGACATGGAACAACAACCCATTTCCCAGTCCTGTTGAATATGAATCGGCTAAGGGCCGTTTCCATCAGAGGACTGAGCACCGCCCCACAACACATTGGTATGGGTATGTTATTACATAGGTTCGTATGGGTACATTACATACGTTGGTATGGGTATGTTATTATCCATACCAAGGTAATAACAAGCCCGTTACCAGCAGGAGGCTGGTGATGAAGACATGAGGACCAGATGAGCACAAGGGATCCTGACAGATCATCCCTGGCACCGAGCAAGGGGCGGGCAGTACCCCCTGTTCCTGACGCATCAGCCCTGGCACTGAGCGAGGGGTGGCAGCACGGCCTGTGCCCCTGCAAATGCAGAGGGATGTGAGGGGGCCGCAGGCTGGGCTTGGAGGCTAACTCAACCACCTGCGCTTGCACTTCTGTTCCTCATGGCAGGGAGGTGAGGCACAGGCAGCATTAGGGCTCACCTTGCCCCCGGGCTGCACTTTTTTCTGCTTATGAGTCGTGCTCACTTTACATGGACAGGCATAGCTATAATAGCGGCTCCCTGATTATTTCGCTGCCTACATAAAGGGCTTTCAGAATTCACTTCCATCCTTAGGAAAGGCGGCCAACACCAGGCTGTCTCCCTTAAGATGCCATGTCTCATATGGGGAGAAAAAAATCAAGAGAAATCAAATAAAGGCCATAAAATACATCAGTTTCAACACTAAAATTTGATAGTACGCTTTAAATTGAAAATGAGTTAAGTCACATTTCCAAACCTCTGAAAGCACGGTTACTGGGAGGGAATGGTTTGCAACACACATACGCAGCTCTGTAGAAGGGCCCAGGCTGGATGAAGGCTCAAACGTCAGTGCAAGGAGAAAGTCTGAACAAACTCTCTCCTGCCCTGTTGCTGTCCTCTTCCAAAACACACTGTTTATCTGTCAGTTTAGAACAAGGCCTAGGGAGGTGGGAGGCAGGCCTGAGAGGGTCACCTAGCATCCAAGCTCCTCACCCACACAACCGCACCAGGCTGAGGTGAGCAGTACACACAAACACGACTAATTCTCCCCAAAAAGAAGACGGAAGGCAGCACACTGCCACGCCAGGCACCCTGCAGATGAGAAGATTGAGGGGAGCCAGAGGTACCTTTAATCTTGCTTGCATGGTGGAGGGAGAGGAATAATGCCACTCACTTGAGTGTTGCACAATTCTTTCTAGCACTGAGTGGCAGAAAACAAAAATGATAGATGCTTCCTCAGATAAATGTTTCTGAAGAACTGAACATAAATTACGTTCAGGAAATAGCATTACGAATGCCTCAAGTGCTTCTGTTTTCAATAATCCCAGAGTAATTCTATAAACCCGGGAATCAGTCTCACCCAACTCCAGGATCACGGCCCAGGTGACGTGGGCACACATATCCTGAAGCTCCAATGCTCAACTAAAGTGGGGCGAGTGAAAATGATCCTGGGTATAATTTACACAGACACAGGAAGGTGGCTGAGCCCCAAACCTCTAAACCAGGAAGACCAGTGTCCTTCAGGGGCCTCACCTCTGTCCTTTCCCAGCCTCTGGGAACCACCACTCTGCTGTCTACTGACACAAACGCCCCTCCAAGGTACAACACCAGGAAGATCATCATTCAAAACTGAGGAACGTGGCAGAACAAAGCTGTCAGATTTTAATCACCAACACCACTTGTTACATGATCCAAAGATGATTAAAATCCCAGGCCCTTCAAGACTGAATGTTATCTATATTTAAATGCATTTAGTCACCGTATTGGGGGATTATTCCTTTGTTTTGCTGCAAATATATCCAACTGCTGTAAAAGCAAAAGGCAATTTGTTAACGAAGCTTGAGCACCAACCAAGGCAAAATAAGGTCGAAGACCACACCACACTTTCCTCTATCACATCTTCATTCCACGTTTCCTTCTATTTCTCACGACTTCACTGGGAGAAATTGTGCTGAAAGAAAATGGAAACACACACATACATAGGAGACCCTACAGATGCTGAGAATGGGTGCAGCCGTCACAGTCCGAATGTTCTTTCAGGGCCATCTGACCTGGCTGAGATCCAAGTATCCAAGTGCAGGATTGTATGTCAGACCCGTGAAGCCAGGATTACAGCCACTGAACAGCAGTTTTCCATCCCACGGAAACCGGCCTTGCTAGGGGCTTCCTCGGGGACCACCAACCTCACGCCACCACCCGTCAACTACTTCAACTAACCTACATCGTGGCAGAGGCCTCCCTAGGCAGACCAGCCCTGCCCAGGTCCTGCTTCATGGCAAACCCTCCAGACAAACGTCCTTGGCCTCTTCCGGGAGGCTGTGCTCGGAAGGTGCCCTCATTTACTTCTGTGGCTCTGAGACATTTAACTAGAGCCCAACACATTTCTTCCTGTTCACATAGTATTGAGTTAAAAGATTTTTATGAGTCAATTTTCACTGGGAAAAATACCATTTCAGGAGCCCCAGTGACCACAGTGAAAATGTTTTTACCTCCCCTTACATGGCATCGGCAACGCCAGGTCCAGGAAACGTTCTGGATCTCAGATGATGGCATATCCACTCACAGTAAGCCTTGGTCTTGTTTCACAAGCTATCAAATGCTGCCCAGAGACAGGAAAAACCCCACAACGTGGCAGGGAGGGACGACCAGCATGAGTTCTAAGGCCACCCGGGTCTGCTGACAGAGTGGTGAGGGGCAAACAGTGCAGGGTCTAAGGCCAGACCGCCCGGGTCCCGCTGACAATGTGGCTTCAGGAGTTTCCTAAACCCTCTGGCTCTCCAAGTTTCATGTCAGAAAAATGCAATGATAACCGTGTCCACCTCGTTTAAAAAAAAAATATATATATATATATATATACACACACACACACACACATATATATATACACACAGATACACACACACACGCGCACATATATATACCCCAAAGCTACAGCCCTATAAAGGTCATTAGTCCTAGTTATCCTCAAGGCATTGAGCGATCAATAATGAGCCACCCCCTGGCTGCTGACCTGCCTCAGCCCCATCCTCCGGAAACCCCGCATCCACACCAGCCACACAGGATGAGGCCAGGGAAGGAGCAGGACTGTGTCTTGGGAACTTAAACTCTGGAAGCTGAGTTAAATCAGTGCCGCTCAAATCTTGTCACCAACTAGATTTGTTAAATTGGGAGATTCCATCTCTGGGGATCTTGAAGGAACCTGAGGCTCTATATTGAGTGAGATGAGCACTCGTGCTGGAATGAGACGGCAGGGAAAGCAACTGAATCTGGGGTCGCAGCTGCCTGAGACTTGGGTCCCACCGGGAAAGTGGCACCAGGGCCCTCAGGACAGTGGCAGAGGTTCCAGGAGGCAAGTCCCGGCGCAGAGACTCATGGATCCAAAGATTGCTCCAGGACCAGGAGGGGCTGCTGTGCTGACAGCCAAGAGGCAGGCAGCCTTCGAGCTCCTCCAGCTGCCATCCTGCAGGCAGGGAGGACAGTGCCCAGACCACCCCGGGGCTCCCCCAGCCTGCCAGGCTGCTACTCTTACTCCAGCCACTGACAAGAGTCCCCATGTTCCAAGCTAGGTTGAAACAGTGCCTCAGGCCTCGGGGCACATGCACCCCCCTGCAGGGCCACTCCTACCCAACACCTGGGGATGGCTATTCCCACACATCCCCAACTCACAGCAAAACTTAAAAATGAAAGTCGGAAGATACAGCCAGGAAACCAATGCTCAAGAAGCAACTCCAGGGTGACTCTTCCTAGACCTATTGCTATTGAACATCTTTAAAATCATTTTCAGGGTGACTTCCTAGAGCTATTGCTGTTGAAAATCTGTAAAATTCTTCATTTCAAAATTAGCTTTTATTACACTGTCTTCCCTATTCTACCAAGACTCTAGAAAACAAAACCATTACAATTTCCAATTCTATCTTATAGCAAGTTAGAAATACACGTTTCCCCAAAGGATTCTACGTGTTTCCTTGGCAATATCCTTTCCATGCCCCGTACTACTGCCCACAACAGGGAAGGCTTTTCCAACCCAACCCAACCCAACCCAACCCAACCCAACCCAACCCAACCCAAGGGCCCTGAGACAGGCCCCTAACGAATCGTCTACAAACTCTTGAGACAGGCTTGCCCTGACAAATCATCTGCAAACTCCATCTTCCATTAAAAACAGTACCGAAAATGAGCATATTACCACTTTTTAAAAATTACTGTGAAGTGGACAGTGTTCAGTTCTGTGAATTTCGGCACACATATTCCCATAATCATCATCACACAAGCAGAACAGTGCAACAGCCCCAAACCCACTCACGGGGCCTCATAAGCATACCCTCCCATTCTCAGCAACCACCCTCTCTGTGTTCTCCTATCCCTCGGGTCTGCCTTTTGCAAGCGTTGTGGCAAAACACTCACAAAATCACGATTTCCTGGGCATCGTGCTTGGAGGTGCACCCAGGGTGTCCTGCGATCGACAGCCAGGCCTCGGGGCTGCTGGATATTTATTATTCCACGTATGGCTGTGGCACATTGTAACCTGTTTTGGGCAACTATAGACAGCGCTATTAACGTCTGGGTACATTTTTTCTTAAACATCAGCTTCTGTTTCTCTAGGGTAAATAGCCAGGATCGGGGTCACCGGGCCCGACGTTTGTGTGAGTTCAGTTTTGTAAGAAACCCAAGCTGTCTGCACCGTGCTGAACCCCAGCATCGCACAGGAGTCCCGACTGCCTGTCCTCACCAGCACCTGGGGCTGTCGGAAGACCTTAGTCAGGCGCTCCTGCAGGGGTGTGGACAAATTCACTACGGCTTCGGTGCACATCTCGGTGCAACCAGTCACGCTGAAGGTCGTTTCAGATGCTTTCGGGACATCCTCCCATCCTTCTCAGCGAAGCATCTGTTCAGGTCTCTTCTGCTTTTAAGTCAGGTGGTTTGTTCTCTGTGAGGAGCTGTGGGAGTCCTGTGCATTCTGGATACGAGCCCTTTGCCGGCTGCATGGTTCATAGACATCTTCTCCCCATCTATCGAAAATGTGTCTCTTCAATTCCCTAGGGGTGTCTTTTATATTAGAAGTTTAATTTTGATGAGTCTTACCTACTTGTTTTCTTCCTTGATTATGGATCATGGTATGGCTAAGAGCTCTCACCCTAGGTCTCCACAATTTCCCTTTCTTCTACAGCTTTTGTAGTTTCATATTTTACATTCAGGGCTATGGTCCACCTTAATTTTCATACAGGAATTTCTCCCTGTTTTCACTCTTTTGCATACGGCTGTCCCATAATTCCAGCACCATTTGTTGAAAAGACTCAAATTCCACTGAACTGCTTTTGCGTCTTTGGATCGGTTCTGGACTCCACTCTGTCAGCTGACCCATGTGTCCATCTTGAGCATAATTTATGACTTTAGTGACTGTCTCTGTGAAAAAAGTAATTCTGTCTGGAAGAAAAGCCACATTAGAAATGCTCTAAATAAGATTCCTCCTCTTGTCAGGAGAGCAAAGCCACTGTTCTAAGCAGAGGTGAGGCCTCAACAGCTCCCAGGCACAACCTTAACACACAATGGGGAAGGGAATTCATTTCAAGGGCCACAACGTGAGACCAGCATAGCCATGAAAACTGCAATCATTTCACAACAGAATGAAATTCATAAAGAACTGCTGAGAAGCGTATGATAAGTTACATAAATCACTGTTCCTTAAATTCTGACGGTTGACTAGAACAGAAATAGCTTCACGGTACAGTTCAAACAGGAGAAAGGTAGGTAGGGGTGGTTTCCACACCACCCAGGGCCTGCAGGAAAGGGACACTTTTCCTCTAAACGGGAGATCCCGGGAGTGATGTGATAAACCATGGTGAGAGGCACAGAACGGTGCAAGCCGGAGTCGCGGCCTTTGCCCCACCACAGAGTCTGTGTCTGTGAACGACGAGGCTCAAATGTCAGGCCGGGGCAACCGAGGCAGTTATCAGGGGACAAGAAAACGAGCGCACGGTGGAGGCAAAGGTCTGAAATCGCGCGGCAACTTCGAGTCAAGTGGGACAAACTGACTCAAAATACAGGTTCCAAAAACCACCACAGAGAGCTGTTCCTCGGCTCTGGAAAGGCTAAGTGACTAATGCCCACACTGAGCATCTGCTCCCAGAGACGATCCTGGTGACCTAAGGCCCAGCTCCTCCGAACCCTCGCTGAACCTCAGTGAGGAACTTTGTTGGTATCTTACGGCACATTGACATATTCCCTTAAAATCTGGTATTTCATCAACAATGCAGGCGCCAGCTTTGATTCATACACATTTCGACTAAACAAGATAATTTACACCCTGACCATGCCAGGTAAGAGGTTTACTACAATCTTTAAACAGAGCCAGAGGCTACAGTCTGCTCCTACACAACACCATGTCTCTCCAAGTTCGATGGGTTTTTACTTTCCATGTCTTCACTTGCCTAGTGCTAGAAAGCAGATTAAAAACAGAAGGAACCCAGAAACACTATTGAATGAGACTCAAATATCTTGCAGTCATCATCGTGATGAGATGTTTATTAAACAGAAATGTTCTCCCCTGTAGAAAGCAACACACATCAACATACACCGATAACTGTCGCCAGCATTCCAGATCATCTTCCCTTCCATGGCCACAGTGCAGGGCAATGGACCACGCACACCTGCAGACCCACAGAAAGCGGGGTGACACGGCCGATTCTTGTAGCGAGCAGGCCAGGGTGCACTCAAAGTGCATCTCTTTCCAGAGGACCGCCACAGAAACTTACACATTTATTCCACGAGTTAATGGCACTGCACCCAACATTTCTGTAAGATTCTCTTAGCAAGCTTTTCCTTCTGCCTAAAAGGTCCTGACACAAACTGAAAAAGCTCTTGGAGCTGCCAAAGACTTCAGTATCCCCTTAACTATTGTCATGCACGCCCGTGTGAAGAGACCACCAAACAGGCTTTGTGAGCGCAACATGGCTGTTTATTTCATCTGAGTGCAGGCGGGCTGAGTCCGAAGAGTCAGGGAAGGGAGGTAAATGTGGGGCCGTTTTATAGGATTTGGATAGGTAAAGGAAAATTACAGTCAAAGGGGGCTTGTTCTCTGGCGGGCAGGAGTGGGGGTCACAAGGTGCTCAGTGGGGGAGCTTTTTGAGCCACGTTGAGCCAGGAAAAGGAATTTCAAAAAAAAAAAAAAATCATCGCTTAAGGCAAGGACTGGCCGTTTTCACTTATTTCTGGTAGAATATTATCAGTTAAGTTCAGGCAGGGCATTTGAACTTTTGTGATTCTTCAGTTACTTCAGGCCATCTGGGCGTATATACGTGCAAGTCACAGGGGATGCGATGGCTTGGCTTGGGCTCAGAGGCCTGACAACTATAGTCTTTACTTTTAAGGTGTGGGGTCAGATCATATAATCCCCAACTAAGCTCCTGATGCTGTGTGTGGCATCCAGCAACAGCACGTTCCATTCCTGGATTACATTTGACTCAAGAGTCCACAGTGAGAACGATTTCTGGTGAATGAAACCCCAGGCAGGAGGGTGATTCCACTGGGCAGCTCTTCACACACAACCCAGGAGCTGAGGGGAGAGGAAGAGGCCCACGCGCGTCCACCGTGCTCACGCCCCCTTGGAATGCGCCCCACTCCTAGAGACCCAGACCCAAGGGAAATCTGACCTGAAAATGGGCAAACCCTCACTTTGGCATAGAGACAGGGACTCGGGGCCACAACTTGACCTCAGAGCAACACAAGCGCAGACACAGCACCCCAGGACACCCTCCCCACCCAAATTCGAGGAAAACCAACCCCCCACCCCCTTGCGGAAACCCCCGGCGGCTGGAGCAGACGCCTGCCGGCGTGTGCAGCCTCTGCCGTCCCACATTCCGGGCTCAGCACCTGTGCCTCAGCCCTGGCACTGCTCGCCACACCCACAGGTGTGCCAGGAGGGGCAGGTCCTAAGGTCTCCACTGCACCAAAGCCTGCAAGGCAAAGGGGCAGCTCCCTCCAGCAGGAGTCCAGAAACACACACTGCACCAGCGTCACAGCGTGAGAATTCTCCCCTCGGTCTCCGAGTCTCCAGTCTGTTGCCCGCCACGGTCTTCTGCCAATGGCAAGGCCCACGCTGGGCGGCAATTTGGTTCTCACCATTTCCCTTGTCAAGATCAATACTGCAAACATATCCAATTCATCCTGTCACTAAAAATGAAATAATCCGCCATTTCCATCACAGATGACACAACCAGGTTTCCATTACCGGATTGTTTTTTGTTTGTTTTTTCTCTATTTTGAGATGGAGTTTCTGCTCTGTCGCCCAGGGTGGAGTGCAGTGGCGCAATCTCGGCCCACTGCAACCTCTGCCTCCCGGGTACAAGTGATTCTCCTGCCTCAGTCTCCCAAAGTAGCTGGGATTACAGGTGCCTGTCACCATGCCCGGCTAATTTTCATCTTTTCAGTACAGACAGGGTTTCACCATGTTGACCAGGCTGGTCTGGAACTCCTAACCTCAGGGGATCCACCTGCCTCCTCCTCTCAAAGTGCTGGAATTACAGGCGTAAGCCACCACGCCCAACCATTACTGGTCTAATTTCTAAGCCACTCTCTCACACCCACTCCCTTTTTTTTTTTTTTTTTTTTTTTTTTTTTTTTTTTTTTTTTTTTAAAGAACTAGCTTTATGGCTGCTTTTTCCAAGAGAACCAGTTACCCATTTCAAGTACAAATAAGACATGGTGTTTAAAAACCAAAAATGCCAATTTGCACAGAAGTCTCCAAATACCCAGTCGATTTGAGCCTTGAGAATAACGTCAAGATGTTGGCTGAATACAACTTCCCTTTCCATCTGTCTGCCTGTGAGTTAGACACAAGGACGAAGCCACGAGCTAGGGACATAAAGGCAGGAACCACCGAGGCAGCCGGGACTCCAAATAAAAGCTCGAAGGACCAACACAAATGCACCACACCCTGCACACCCTCCTCTCCTTCCTTTTCAGAATTTCCAGAGGATGAAACAGGGACCTCCTCAGACGTCCCACGGTGCAGGTGGCCAGAGGGGAAGGCGGCAGCAGCCTGAATGAGGTGACCAGGAAATCACATTCCACAGACAGAAATTCTCCATGTACTTTACATCCTCTGTCTCTGAAGAACTATGCCAGGCTAAGAGTCGCTAGAAAACCACCTTCAAGTATTATTTCCCATTTCAAGCAAAACAGTGGTGGGGCAGGAGGGAAAAACATAGCCATGTGTTCTGGAGTATTAAATAAGGTTTTTTCTCTTATAAACATATAATTTTGCATTCTCAATTTTGTGTATAATTGATAGGCTTCCTAATTAGCAGACATAGTAATAAAAAGTGAATTCCAAGTGTAAGATCGGAGGACCCGTTCACATGGCTTCAGGTTCTGCTACTGTGTTTCAACTTAAGAAAATGGTTCTGTGCGTTGATAACAAGGCCTGAGAGTCTGTGTGAGTCTGTGTGGCTGTAATCAGGGTTCGTGTTGGCTCCGTACCAGAGGATGTTACACTGTTACATTATCTTTTACAAAAAATCCTGAAAAAATGAAGGCTGAATAGACATACACACCCTCCCAAAATCATCCAAATGTCCACCGATATGAAAAACAGATGAATTACGCTTTCCATCATGGAATATTCCTCAGCAGTGAAAACAAACTATAGCCACAGGTGCCAACTAGGATAAAGAAACCCTTTTAAACACGTTTAAAGTGAACTGACTAGGCGGAATTCCTCGATTACAGGCATCTGCTCCAAAAGGGTACTGTTCTGAATCCTGTGATGTAGAATGATAGTTAGCAACCCTGTTTCGGGGCACATCTAGAAAAAAAGCAAAATAATGACTGCACAATTCTAAATTCTGTGTAAATTATAACTATTACTATGAAAATTCTAAAAATGTGAAAATCTTCCCAACTGTTATTGGACAAGCTTCAAAATAAATACCCTGGCATTGCTTGCCACACCCACAGGTGTGCCAAAATAAATGAAAATATAGCCCAAGTTAGTAGAATCGAAACCTGAAGATGTACAAGCCATCTCTGCCTCGCTATCTATACACCGTGTAGAAATTTAAGAGCAGGTAGTGACACTGCAATGCAAGGCTCATACCAACTGGGTATTTGGAAACTTCTATAGAAATTGGCAATTTTCAGTTTTTAAACACGGTGTTATTTGTACTTGAAACACAGGTAACTTTTTGATTCCCTTGGAAAAAATATAGCCAATAAACCTGGTCTAAAAAAAAAAAAAAAAATACGGGAATGGGTATGAGAGAGAGTAGCTTAGAAATTTTAAAAGTATCAGCAGGGAGCAGTGGCTCATGCCTGTAATCCCAGCACTTTCAGAGACAGGCCCAAGGGGCCTTTGAGGACACCGGTCTCCTCTGCTGCCTTCCCGCGCTGGACTGACCCCCCAGGACATTCACTGCGTTTCCACCCCTGTCTCATTTAACATCCCAAGGGTGGTCTTCATCCTCGTCTGGGGCTCAGCTCTGCCCCAATTTCCTAAATCTTTGCCTTCAGAGCCTGAAAACACCCATGCCCAGGGTCACCCTAAGTCCACGTTTACCCCAGAGAGTCCCCATTTTATGTTTTCCCAGCATCGCCTTAGTGATAATTTATCCTGTAAATTCCAACTGCCTTCACACCTCGCACTTGCTGTCTCCCAGTAGACCCCACTCAGATGCACATGCCCCAGACCCCACACCCAGGTCTGTGCATGCTGCCCTGCTCTGCCCATGTGGAGACCACCTCCCTTTCTTGAGGAATCAGCTGGCGATCAACTCCTTGTGGAGGGCTGCCCTGACTTCCAACTCTCTCCAGCAAAGGCAGAAGCCATCCTCGGTACTTCCCCAAAACTCAGGCCAAGTATGAAGATGGCGCAGATGCTAGCTGTGCCTGGGATGCCATGGGCAGGGTCCCCAGATGCTCTGCACATGGCCCCGGGGCACCGCCTGAACACAACAAGTGCTGAAGAAACAAAACTGACGTGCGCTGACCTCTGATAGGGCCTCCTTCACCATCCACATCTGTCTCCCCTCTGGACAGTAAAATCCACAAGACACAGAGGGCTTGTCTCACTCATCTTCAAACTCCCAGGGTCACCCTGGTAGGTAAAGGGGACTCAAATGTCTTCTGAAGGAAGCGGCTGGTTAGCTGCCAAGTTAAAGGGCCTCTGAAATTCAGAGCTCTGCATAGCAGTCCAGCACACTTTATTATGAATGACTCCAACCACGGCAGAAGTGGCCGTGGAACCAGTGCTAACCAATTCAGGGTTTGTTCACTGTTTCTCAGTTCATTATCACAACGCATTCTCACAGAGCAGCCGCGCACAGATCCTCAGACGTCTACACAGAGTGGGACGATGGCGCCAAGTCACGTGAACGTCCTGTTGCAGACTGGGAGACACCGGTCAGACACGGACCCAGGCAGAGCACAGACCTCGCGTTAAATCTGCTCCATGTAAACAGCACTCCCTGCCAGGCCGTTTCCTATCTGCACAGCTTCTACCAATTCAACTCTCGCACCTGACACCTAAGAATACTGCACACCCCCATGTGAACCCCCCATTTACCTCCCAAAATGACCCGGCATGGCCGAGTACAAAAAGTTTCAACATAAGGGAACTGGAGGGCATGTGGGGCTTTCTCGAGTCCTTGCTGCCTCCTGATGGGAGGGCCCAATGCTTCACACCCCTAGTGAAGGGCGGGTCTCTTCGGCCCCCAGACTTTGACCTGGAGCTTAAATCAGTATTAACTAATTTCACTTTCCAGGACCAACTTCAAAGGCCTGCAAAGCCAGAGAAGGGAGAGGAGATGGAACACGCCCTCACCTCAGACCTGCCGCAAGCACGCACTTCTCAGATGCGTCCCAAGGTGCACAGCGTGTCCGATGCCTGTTTCACATCCACCGACCTGCAGGTCTTCTATGTGGCATCAGCCTCCTGGGAACTGGGAACAAGAGGTATAATGGCAAGTTCCCTATGCAGCAAAGCTGAGGCAAAGGGACCCAACGCAATGGAACTGACCTTTTTCTGACAGTATCAAAACAGAAGGAAAATACTGTACAGCCAACTTCCCCTCACGCAGGTTTGTTTACCTGTGACTCAGAGGCCATGACAGACAACTTCAGGTTCTTACAGATTCCTATTCTCCCCATGCAGGAAGCCTTTGTTTTTAATATCGTACGAACTTGCCATTTTGTAGGCCAAAAACAGCAAATATTGGCAGTTTCCTACAGTTCAACTGAATAAAATATGATCATGGCCTTTTGTGAAACCATGAAGAAAAGGTGGATATCTCAATATGTGTTTCCAGACTGGCTTTGTTCCTGAAGCGGTAACTCTGTTCACTCAGGATTTTAGACACTGAAGAACAAACATCAATATCCCACCAAGAAAACCAAAGGAATGAAATAATTTTGCATCCACTTTGGAGCCTTTTTAGGACAAGGCAGGACACACACTTTTAAGAAGCGGCAGTTGTCCCTCTGTATACACAGGGACATGGATTCCAGAACGCCCCCCGAGTTTACCCAAATGTACGTATCCACAGGACTCCACGGCCACCCTATGGAACCGCATGTAGGAAACGTCGGCCCTCCACAAGGCCAGGTTTTTTCAGTAAGGGTTTGGTTGGAAAATAATTAACATAAGTGATCCTTCGAAGTTCAAAACTTATGTTGTTCAGGGTCAGCGGCATTTATTACTTGTGTCATATCTGAGGCCTGAAAGCCATCATTCTCAATACCTTAAGGTGATGGTTAACTAACTGTTCTGATTAGAAAGAGGAAAAAGCTTATTTTTAAGCTGACAATGAGAGTGGATGCGGCTACGGTGAACGGAGAACAGACCTAAGCAAGCACCAAGGCTGGGGTGACTGCCTGTGCTCAGACCCACCAGGGCCTGTTCCTCCATCTCCCTCTGCTGAAAGGGATAATCGCTTCTCCCCCACGACTAAAGGGCCTTTTTAAAATACTCACACGAGAAGTGCTATGAAAAGCTGAAAGGTCACAGATAACATTTTTAAAAATAAACATTAACGTAAGCATTTAACAAGCCCATTATGATTAAAAACAAAAATGGTATTAAGTTCTTGGGTGTGGTGGCTCATGGCCATAATCCCAGCACTTTGGGTGGCCGAGGTGGGTGCATCACCTGAGGTCAAGTGTTTAACACCAGCCTGGCCAACATGGTGAAATCCCTTCTCTAACGAAAATACGAAAATTATCCAGGCATGGTGGCAGATGCCTGTAGCCCCAGTTACTTGGGAGACTGAGGGAGGAGAATCACTTGAACCCGGGAGGGAGAGTTTGCAATGAGCCAAGATCGTGCCATTGCACTTCAGCCTGGGCGTTGAGTGTGAAACTCCATCCCGTGAACCTATCATTCAGCCACCGAGGTATCCTATAGCTACTTATTCAGCCATGAGATACACAACAGGAGATATAGGCGAACAGGACACAGTTCTTCCCTGAAAGAAGGCTGCACCCTCAACAGAAGGGAGGCACAAACTCCGAATGGAAGCGGCATAGGGAACAGATGCTGCTGCAGGTGGAACTGGCCGCACAGAGCACCCACTCCAGTGTCTGAGAATCAAGGAGCCGTTGGTGCCATCACCTTCCATACCTGAGCTGGGGAGGTGGGGAGCCTGTCATCACCACCACCACGACCCGGGACAAACAGCCCCAGAACCACACAACGAGCTTACAAACTCACCGAGGCAATGACCGAGCCATGTGCGTGGAGTGATGCGAACACGCAGATGTCAGGGCCACGCGCGGCATTGGTTTTGTACATCAACCTGAGCGTGCCCGGGGTGCCCAGATGGCTGGTTCTGCATTATTTCTGTGTGAGATGCATGTTTGCCTCTGGACTGAGTGGACACCCATCCTCACCGGTGTGGGGGGCACCACCCTATCCACCCAGGGCCCGAGTGAAACAGCAAGGCGGGGAAAACTGGGTTCACTCCACCTGTCTGGCTGATGGGCCAGTGACATCTGTCTTCTGCAGCCCGTGCTCCTGGGTCTCAGCTCCTCAGACCTGGGTGGGATCTGCACCCTCCGCTTCTCAAGCCTTCAAGCCACACCCTCCCAGGACTCTAGCTTGCAGGCTGTGGGTCCTGGGGCTTCTTGGACTCTGTAGCCCCTGCAGCAAGCCTCGCCCTGGAGACACACGCACACCCGGCTGGCTGTCTCTGTGGAAGCCCTGACTAAAAGCCGACCCTAAAAGTGGTCTTCAGAGTTTCTTTCTAGCCCTAATATCCCAGCGCCCCTCCTACAATTCTAGGCGGAAAGGTGAACGGAGACCAATGGACAGAGGTGTGTGCGAGGACACGCCAGGGAGCAGCACTGGGCAGGAGGGCACTAACGCTCACTAAGCAAAGAATCAAGGCTGCTTGCCACAAAAATGAGAGCAGTAAAGATTTCTTCAAACAGAAATGAGTTTGTTTCATGATTTGCTCTTAATACATAAGAAAGCATAAAAGTAGGCCTGTTAACAATTACGTAAGTCTTTAGAGGTCCTTGAACTACTTCTGCCCCTTTGTGTTTTTATAGAAAATAAGCCTGAGGTTAAAGAGAATAACGTCACTGGCCACAGCTGGGGCCACGCGAGGACACAGCTTATACCCCTGAGGTACCTGGGTGCCCCAAGTCCTTCCCTTGCTATTTATGGAAATATGGGAGAAACCAGGAGGTCTGAGTGTGGACCTGGCCATGCTCCCAAGGGCGGAGGAAAGCACCTATCTGTCCAGTCTTCCCTCCACCCCGCGGTTCCCTCTTACCCAGACTCTTGGGCTGACGCGGCTCATGCACTCAACAGCGCCATCATTAAACGTTTAGCTTCGCATCACGAGGGCCTCCTCTGACCACTCCTGAACCTGCAGTCAGCACTAGTCTGCAGGACACGCGTGGACAAAGTTGATGGATCACGGCCTCCAACGAGGAAGGTGCCAGGCAAGGAGTCGGAGAGCCAGGGATGGAGCAGCCCTCACCCAGGGAGGCGAAGGCCAACAGCGGCCACCACCGAGGGCCTCCCTTCCCACCCTGAGGGCAACTCACCCAGGGAGGCGAAGGCCGACACCAGCCACCACTGAGGGCCTCAAGGGCTCTCCCCACCCTGAAGTCGGCTGCGATCACATTTCCCATCGCACTAAGAGACCCCTGTATTGAGCACAAACCTTTCCAACCTTCGAATCAATAAGGAATCGCAACACAGACATTCCCTCAATCCAAATGGCCAGCCCACAAAACAGACACGCAATCATACACATTTCCTGTGGGAAAATCCGTCAGTCCCTGGGACCTCGCGCCAGGGGTAGGGGAGCATCATGGGGAGATGCCCCAGCCCCAGCCTGGCTCTTCTCTCTACAGCTCCTTTTCCCTCCTCTTCCCCCCGCCCCTTCCCACCCCCTCCTAGCCTCAGAGGCTCCTTCCTCAAATTCTTTCCCCTTGATGAAGTCATTCATGCCCAAAATACAAGGCAAAGTCATGGGGGCTCAAGAGAAAATCCATACCGTGGCTCGCGTTTTAGATTCTCAGAAGTTTGAGAATAACCAAGCAAGAATCTTTGGCATCTGAATGTGGTCTGAAGGCATCTAAGCACAATGCCCGGCACTGGCCCGGAGTGGATCATGGGTGTCTCGGACATCTTGGCAACTCTACACCAATTATTTTGAAACACACCAGCAGAATAGAACCGTGTGAATAGCTGCTTCTCAGTTAAAAGTAGGAAAAGACTCCAAAAGCTGCCCTCAAGGAACATCCTTCCCACGAGGAGTTTTCTGTATCGGGCCCTTCAGGCATAGGCAAGGCCCCTGGGCCCAACTCCCTCATCCCTGCGTCATAAAGCAGCAAAGATGGTGGGGAATAAAGCAAGTGAAGGAGTCAGTCCCGCACAAAACGGGCTCCAGAAGCTACAGCCACTCTCCCAGTGTGGGAGCCAAGTTCAGAGACCTGGAAACACCAGAGTTCCCAGGGAGGAGGGCAGAACAATGCTATTTCCCCCTAGTTTAGGGAGACACCACCCCACGTCCTCTGGCCTTAATAGAAGAGAGACTTCACATAAATGATTTCAATGACTCCACCATACACAGAAAGTGGGCTGAGGGCTAACACACCCATATAAATGCCTGGCAAAAACACATTAAATGAACACACAGATAAGCAAAGTTCTCCTGTTATCCACGAAATATTCAGAAACAAATCCAGTAAGCAATCTCTTTGCAATCAAAAGACCAATTCAGAGGTGCAGATTAAAAAGAAACATACAACTGAACCCTTAATATACTAGGAACCAAATTCCACGGAAGTGTTATCACATCACCACCTCCCAGCTGAAGGAAGCAGCACTGGCCACTGACCAGCTGTTCACTCGTGGGTCAGTGAACGAATGGCAGTGCTGCCCAGGACAACGATGAGATGTTAACCTGAAAAGGGCAAAATTGCAGAGGCTGGAGGGACCTTCCAGGTAACCCGGCCCCCTCAGTGGACAGAGGACCCCCGTGGGGCCACAGAGCCCAGAGCTCCAGTGTGTTCGGGGCAAGGACTCAACTGAAACCCTGATGATGTCCGAACACCTTCTGCCCTTCTGTGTCTCTGCCCCACTAACAGGGAATCCGTGAATGCTAAGGAAATGTAACGCATCTCACAATACATGTAGTTTTTAGCAAATTAAAGATAAACAGTGACAAACTTTGAGAATTAACCAAAATATAGTTCAGTGAATGCCCAAACTCAAAGCTAGTCTCCAAGAGGTGATAAGCTGTGTGTGGTGGTTAACGCCTGGTAAATCCCAGCAGTTGGGGAGGCTGAGGCAGGAGAATCACTTGAGCCTAGAAGGTTGGGGTTGCAGTGAGCTGTCATTGTACTACTGCACCCAGCCTGAGAAACAGAGTGAGCCTGTCAAAAACAAACAGACAAAAACAAATTAAAGGAGTTCAAATGAACTCACCCATACCCTTTAAATTTTCATTTGGGTACATGAGGTGATCTAGTTCCTTTTTCCCTTGCAATACATGAATAATCTAATAATTGAATATAATCTAACAATTACATGGGAAAATTTAATTATTTTCCCATTTCGTTATTCCCTATCTCAGGGAAAAAGTTAAAAGTATTCCCGGCCGGGCGCGGTGGCTCAAGCCTGTAATCCCAGCACTTTGGGAGGCCGAGACGGGCGGATCACGAGGTCAGGAGATCGAGACCATCCTGGCTAACACGGTGAAACCCCGTCTCTACTAAAAAATACAAAAAACTACCCGGGCGAGGTGGCGGGTGCCTGTAGTCCCAGCTACTCGGGAGGCTGAGGCAGGAGAATGGCGTAAACCCGGGAGGCAGAGCTTGCAGTGAGCTGAGATCCGGCCACTGCACTCCAGCCTGGACCACAAAGCGAGACTCCATCTCAAAAAAAAAAAAAAAAAGTATTCCCTATTTCAGGGAAAAAGCTAAAAATCATTTTAAACCTTCCTTCCACAAAACAGTATACTCAGTCATCTCTATCTGCTTGATCATATGGAATTCAGCTTCACATGTCTACAATACAGTTTTTGTTAAACAGCGTTTATGTAGACAGGCAAGAGAAAGAAACACTTGGTCTATGTAGAAACAGCAGAAGACACGTTTTAACAGAAAAGGGAGAAGATACCACCGTATGAATCTGGAAATTCTGTCCTCATCTTGTCCACACACACAGAAAACACCCAAGCACGTGCCTAGTGTCCAACAGGAGCACAGAAAGGACAGGGTTCCTCCAGTTGTTTAATGACCAGCCCCACTTGTCACCGCCACATAACAAAATCCGCACGGCAACTTCAGCACGTTTCATTCACAATTCCATGGAAATCAGGCTGAAGAACATACAGATGTTTTGCCCACATTTAAAAATCCAATTGTGGGACTCATAGAAATAAAACACATTATGGGTTCACTTAACTTTTCCAAATTTTTACTTGGAGAAACCTATAAAGTTCTTGTCAGTTACATCCTTAAGTTTTTCAATAATTTTTCAATGCAAAGGTCGGGCAAGACTTGTAAAGAGGTACACACATACGGCCCGGCGCAGTGGCTCACACCTATAATCCCAGCACTTTGGGAGGCCGAGGTGCGCAGATCATGAGGTCAGGAAACCGAGACCATCCTGGCTAACACGGTGAAACCCCGTCTCTACTAAAAATACAAACAATTAGCCAGGCGTGGTGGCGGGTGCCTGTAGTTCCAGCTACTTGGGAGGCTGAGGCTGGAGAATTGCATGAACCCGGGAGGCAGAGCTTGCAGTGAAATCGCACCACCGCACTCCAGCCTGGGTAACAGAGGGAAACTGTATCAAAAAAAAAAAAACAAAGGAGGTACACACATACATGCCACGTTTTCTCTCAAAGAGACGGGCTCTTTTTTAAAATTCCAGAAGTAAATGTGGTTGTCACCCTGCTTTTGAGAGGATGGGCTGTGTTTTAAGCATGAACAGACTTTCCTCCATGCACCAAGGATGCACCATGGGGGCAGTGCTGCTGCCGCCTCCCCAGTCTCTGCTCAGGGTGGAGCAAGGGGAGCTCAGTTGTCTCCCGTATACACCGTCAACAGTCCAGGTGCTCAGAAGGAGGCTTCCAGGACTCGCTGTAGGCATTCGTCAGCAGGGCAGGCAGTGCCTCGTGCTGGTGGGCATCCAGCAGTAAGGGGGTCTTGCACTTCACTCCCTGGGCCCAGCCGCAGACAGAGGGGAAAGAGACACCTGTATCGTAACTCATGTGTATTTATAGATACAAAGAGACTCTGCAGTGCAAGGTGCAGAACTAGAAGGAATCATGGAAATAAGAGGGAAGACATTGGGTTAAGACTGGCAGAGCCACCTCAAGCCTCAGCACTTCCTGCCGGAGCCCTCACTGACCAGACTCCTCCAGGGTCACTGACACTGCCTTGCCCAGCTCATGACAGGGCAGACAGTGACAGAGCCTCAGAACAACCGCCCACTCCTTCCTCACCAGCCCAGGGGACGAGCTATTCATGAGTGTCCCAAAACCTGAATGCGGGAACACAGAGGTGACTGAGCAGAAAGGGGGACAGCCACAATGGCCGCGAGTGTGCAGATATTGCGGGGCACCCCAGCAGCCCTTTCCATCTTAAAGAGGATGGCCACGGGTGTGCGGATGCTCCCGCGTGACCCAGCCGTCCTTTCCATCTTATAGGGGAATGGCCATGGGTGTGCGGATATTCCCGGGTGCCCCAGAGCCCTTTTCACCTTAAGGAGATTTTCACAGTCTCATATCAGTCTCCAAACTATTCAGTGAGGTTGGAGGAGTATCACTGTGGACCAACACTGATTGGCACCAAGTAAGGGCAATTTTATAACCATGTCTCAACCATGAAACAGTCAGGTCTTTGGCCATCTGGTCTAAGCTTTTTCTGTAACAAAGTTGGATAATTAGGTTGAACTTTGGTTTTCCAAAACTTGTTACAGAAACCACATCTTCCTAGATGTGGCTCTGTGGTGTCACGTGCACACATCAGTAGCCAGGCTTGCCAAGACTCACGGCACATTACACGTTCACCTGAGAAGGCTGCTCAATCACTGAGGGCTCTGGCGTGCTCTGAAATGAATTTGCCACTTCAGCCTACACTCTACTCCCTTGTTTGGTTAAAGAAACCCAAAAAGCAGAATTTGTTTTGGCCAATCGCCTGCTGACCCAACTGCAGAGGTTTTAATTAGAGTACTTTCATTGCATCCTAGAAAGCAAAGTCATATAGATCAACTCATTATTACCACTCCAAAGGTTTAGTAAATCTCCAGATAATCAGGCAAAAATTTTAAGAAGATACATTAAGGTTTACAATACTCAAAATTTAAAACTACATCCATGCTTCAAAAAACCACCATTCCCATTTTAGATGGCCAAATGCATATGAGAAAGAAAGAAACGTGCTGAGTGTATTTTTGGGGTAATCTTATGGAGAAACTGCCACTTTAAAAATGGCTCTAGTTCCTGGCTCCAGATGGGTGTGGTGGGTTGCCTCACTCAATTTCAACTCCACCCGAAGCTGGGACACTAGAAATCCATTCCCACACTCCAGGACACCAGAATTCCCACTTCTGGAAACAGACTGAAATGCAGACCTGTAGCAGAGAATTATTTCCTGCCCACCCTAACCATCCTCTGTGGAAGGCGACAGTCAAAGACAAGTCCACCCCCCTAGGCGCAACTGCACCACGAAGAACCATTTCAAGGTGGGAGGTGATTGATTAGTGGGAACAGGCAGTTTAGCTAATCACTTATAAGGCAGAGAAGGGGGGTTTGAAGGCCTGTATCTGGCCTTGTCCTCGGTAAATGGTCATCCACCAGTCAGCCTAAGCCACATGGGAAGGGGCTTCTTGCAGTAAAAGTGGGGGCGCAGTGGTGGGGAGGGGTCATGTCTTAACCATCCCTGTTTTACAGGATCACAGGGCTCAGGCAATATTCAGTATTGTCACACACCAAGGTTTTTACAGTCTGAAGAAAACTACAGTCCTAAGGTGTCAGTTCTCAAAGCCCTTACGTTCCTCCTGCTAAGATTCCCAGAGGGTCTCCACTTCTTGCACCGAACCCCAACTTGCACAGGCACCTGCGTCTTCCTCCTGCAGCAAATGCAGATAAGAAGCTGTGGCTCTGCTGCGGTAATGATGCCATGCAGCCCTAACACCACAGCAGAGCAATGGCTCTGGCCTGAATGTCCCCAAAACCTCATGCAGAAACCATCTCCGAAGGGATACATTAAGAGGTGGGGCCTTTGGGAGGTCCTGCTCTCAGGACTAGGGTTGGTGTCCTTGTTGGGAGGCCTGGAGGAGCCCTCCTGCTCCTCCACCACGTGAGTTCTGACGAGACGACCGCTGTCACGCAAGACCCGGCGAGATGCTGCCGTCTGTGAGCCACAGGCCCTGGGGCACCAGATCTGCAGGTGCCTTGACCTTGGACTGCCTTGACCTTGGACTTTCCAGCTTCCAGAGCTGTGAGCAATAAATGTCTCTTTACAAATCACCCAATCGACAGCAGCCGGACAGAGGCAGGAATGTCACAACATGAGTCACTTTCTCAGTGGGCCAGAGGACTCCCCATGAGCCACCACTGTAAAGCAAGAACTCCCTGGAGGATGGAAAGGGGGTCACAAGGAATTCTACCCAGCACCAGGGTGTCTGTCCTTTCTTGCAGGAAGACAGCTGAGCCATGGCAGGAAACTACAGGGTGGGTGGGGCTGGACAGTAATGTGTCACCTGCTCATCTAAGCCTCAGTCTCCTGCCTCTCATCACGACAGTGGGGGTAACAGCCCCCTCACCTGAGCTGTTGGGGGAGGTAAGAGTGCTGGGTGACTAACAATTGTTAGCTCCACAGAAATTAGGCAAGGAATCCGCCCCATGTCTTATAAAATCAAACCATCCCAGGAATTCCACATCACTAATAATTTGCATGGGAAAATGCTGGATTCTCCTAAGTTCTGGCATGTCATTTGTATTAATAAAGTTTGCAGAGTTTTCACATACTAAGTATATAAAACAGGAAAATAAATCATGCAATTTGGAGGCTGAAGCAGGAGAATCACTTGAGCACAGGCAGTGGAGGTTGCAGTGAGCCAAGGCCTCTCCACTGTACTCCAGTCTGGGTGACAGAACGAGACTCCATCTCAAAAAATAAAAAGAAAGATTTTGCTGCTTCATACTAGTAAAGTGGGCACATTCTACATGCCAACTCTTATTCAAAGGTCGCCTAACACTGACTCAGGAACTCTGGCCCTGATGTGCTTGGAGTTTTAATCCTAACAGTGTTAAAGACCACTCCCCCAGGAGCTCTGAACAAGTACTCCAGGTACAATCTGAACAAGACCACACACTCTCTGACCGAAATCTAACTTCACAGACCCAAACTACAGAACCACAGAAGACACTGCTTCTGTCCAACTTTTTGTTCTGCCATCGTTTGTGTCCATTATTTCCTACAAACCATCTCATTAGAATTTAGGGCACACAAAAGGCCAATACAACAGGGTTACTTTTCAAAGGTTTGGAGGTGAAGAACAGACACAATGCGTTCGCTTCCTATTGCTGCTGCAACAAATTACCACAAATGCAAACCTCCTCTCAGCCCTAGAAGTCAGGAGTCCCAGGGCTGAAGACAAGGGGTCAGTAGCTTGTATTCCTGCCTGGAGTCTCCCAATTCATAGAAGCCACGATGCAGCTTGACTCACAGTCCCACACCCCTCCTACCACTGCCCCGGCCTCAGCCCTGCACCCCTCCGGCCCCTGCCCCTGCCCCACACTCGCCCTCAGCCCCACAGCCCTCTGGCCTCTATCTCGTCCTCAGGTCTCCTCCTCTGAGGCAGACCCTCGTACTCCCTCTCATCAAGGCACATGTGAAGACACTGGACCCACCTGGACAACCCAGGGTCCTCCCCCATCTCACTGTCCATTACACTCACATCTGCAAAGCCTCTTTTGCCATGGAAACTTCATTAGACTAACAATCGTTTAACAAGTCCATTCTAATGATGTGAAAATTGGCATTGTTTTCCTCCTAATGAACAGATCAGTCACCCAAGTAACCTATAAATATTTGACTATTAAATATACAATACTGTAGGAGACAGAGATGAGGAAGTGGGTTCCTCCCTGAAAGACGACTGGACCCTAGACGGAGGGATGAACATTCTGAACAGAATCAACATAACTCAACATTTGAGTCGGAGAGGCCAAGCAATAAGACGTTCAAAAAAGCAACCAGAAAGTATGTACTGTGCCTGTAGTTCACATCTGCCCCTGGCGTCATGAGCACGAGCGTGCGGACACGCACACAGGGCCCAAGTTTAAGATCAAATATAAGGAAGGTTTCCACTGTAGTATTTAACTAGATCTTATTACAAAATAACCTCCTGATTGCAGTTTTTATCCAAAAAGTTCTCTGTAATTAAGGAAATTAATTTTACCCTAAAAGACATTTCTCTATTTATCATCCCATATAAACTAAATGGGCATATTAAAGAAAAAAGACAAATGTTTGACTTCGGGGGTTTGCCTATGACTTGGATAAGCAGGATTTTCTTCTGGCCAAGCAGGGAGCAGCTGGACCAGACTGGAGGGAAGGAAGAACAAATTTCCACTCTGACCTCAGTTGGGCACCAGCGTCTTCCCTGTCAGAATGGGGGTGTGGTGCTTCCCATACACCAGCCTCTGACGAAACTCAGCCCAAGGGTGTGGGAAAATGCTGTCTACTTCTGAAAAATCTATAAAGTGCAGACACATCAAAAGCTTCAGAAAACTGTAAAGGACCAAGGAGACCACTACACCCTTGGAGTTTACAGAAAATGGTCAGCATCACACGTGCCTGAGGTCCAGGGTCAGCTCCCAGCTGCCGCGACGCCGTGAGCGCAGCCCTGGCTTCCCCTCTGATGCAGAGAGCTGGTCACTCTGCCGGCAGCACTCAGAGCTCAGAACATTCTAGAGGAAAGCAACGTGTTCCTTTTAAAATGGGGAACCGGAGCAGCACAACCGAAGCTCTACGACTGTCTCAACTACTGGGTTTCGGGGTAGCATTAGGAAATCGTGAGAATCCAAATCTCAATTTCATACAGATTCCAGATTCACTGCAGGTTCCAGAATTTCCTGAAACCTTCTTCCAATTTATCACTTAGGATTCCCTTGCCAAAGCTAATAAAGTCTACATTCCTTACGGAAAACCCACCATAAGCACCACCACAAATAAGATCAACTGACGCCCGCCCTTCGCACCAAACCTATAAACTGTTACTCACACAAGACTGTGCTGGAGAGGCAGCTCTCAGCTGAAGCCGAATCCGTGAGACTTCATTATCCCCATTTTGGATCGAGTGTGAAGACTGTCAGCAAACCAGGGCCCCAGTGTGAAGCAGAGAACAGATCCTCTGATGCCTGCCTGAACATTTCCTTCCCACCTCTGGCTTGCATATTGAACACCCTCAGAGCTACTGAGTCACCCACATTTGCAGGTCATTTATCCAGCCACCAGGATAACACAATTATGCGATAAAAATGCCTTCTCAGGGCTTTGTCATACTCAACAAGGAAGCTCAGAAGGCTAGGTAAGCGCAAGAAAGGGGGAAGCGTCCTCCAAACAGACAAAAACCAAGGAAAACCATGCAGAGACTTGAGAGAGAGAGCAGAAACAGAGCCCGCTGTAGCCTTTCAGGTCCTGCTGGCCGCAGCCCTGCGTTAGGAGGCACCATTTCCACGGATGCATCCTGCTGGGCCCATTTGAAAGGTCCCGCTTGTGAGACATTCACCCCCACTTCCAGCTCCTGCAAGACCCGCTGCAGCCCCACTCCATCCTGGGGGCCGACTGTGCAAGTCTTCCCGGCAAGACCCCTCAGAGCCTGCTCAGTGTCTGAGACTGGGAAGCACCAACGATCCAGAAAGGCACAATCCCGTTCTCCTCGTGCTGCTTTCTGGGTTCCAAGTTGTCTAACGAGTCCTGCATAAACCCCGGGCTGGGGAGCCAGCCAGGGCCCAGCAGCACCCAGCTCATGCGCTCCACTCACCCCACAGAGGACCACGGAGGCCCCAGCATGCTCTGTCCGTGGGGCAAGACACCAGAAACAGCCACAGTTCAGGGTTCTGCCACCCGCCCTCTGCCGTCATTACCTGCTGTGATCTGAATTCTCATTGGTGGGAAAAGTGATCCCACAGCTCCGCTGCCTTAATTACCTGCTGGGATCTGAAATTGCATTGCTTGGAAAGGACATCTCACTGGTCAAGCACTCCTTGCTGCCTCCTTGCAAACAACATTAAAAATCCAAAACCCCTCTTAAAGAACGTTTACTATAACCTCAAAACAAGACCCATCCCGAGACCAAGGAAGATACACACGCACATCTGACACCTGGTGGACGTCCTTGACCGACGCCACAGCTTCCATGTGGCGTGTGAAGCAGGAGGCCTGTCACGGTGACTCAGGCTGAGGTCTGAAGAGGGGTCTTCCAAGCAACTAGGCAACCAGGACGCACACCCCAAAACCCAAGTCCCCGCACTCATGTACCTGGCAGAAATGCTGCGTGGCCATCGACACCAGTTGTGAACCAAGACCGATCTGTGTCCTGTGGCCCTCACAACGTCCGTACATGCCTGGGCCCAACACAGGCCCGCACGGCACCCTGCTTGCCTCCAGTGGGGCTCTCTCCTGCCAAGGGGGATGGCCCTGAAGTCCGTTGAGATTTCCAAAGCTCTACAACGTCGTCCTTCCTCCTGCTTGTTCAGAAGGCCTAAAGCCCTGAAGACACTAGTGAGAATTGACCTAGCCTCCTAAGGCAGCTCAAACGCCTAAACACAGGAACGCTGGACCTCTCTGCCCTCGAGAGCAGCCGATAACACACTGGGCTAAGCAGAAGGCACAGATGTCACATCCAGAAGCCAGTGGCGCTCAGGATTGCATTCCAGGAGCCGCCCATGTGAGTCCCTCCAAGGCTTCCAAGTCGCACTTGATTGTTTTCATCGTATCTCTATAACATCAGAGACATTATATCTCACGGTATCTATGAGATCGTCTCTACTTTTATGAGCACATATGCTCCCTGACTTACCGTGGGATGAAACTGTTCCAATAAACCCAGCGTAAGCTGAAAATATCCTAAATAGAAAGTACATTTGACATAATAGTTTCAACTTACAACGGGTTCATCCAGAGGCAGCCCATCTTGGGCCAAACAATGCACTGAGTGTGACTAGTTCACACCATCACAAGATTGAAAAAAAAATCACAAATGTAACCATTGGGAGCCAGGGACCATCTGTATTGGGGCTCCTGCCTTCAGAGACAACGGAAACCTCTTCTTAGGCAAGAATCACAATTTATAATCCTCAAAATGTTAAACTTAGTTTAACAATCTAGAGGTTCAAACAAAGCCAAAGTAGGCCCACAAGGCCGTTTGTGCCATTCGCTAAGACACACGACTCTGTAATAACCCTCACCACAGCCCCTCAGGGTGGGTCCCAGAGGCGGCTGAGGCTTGTGGCTACGGACACTAACGAAACCAAAATCAGAGTACGCAGGTGCAGTCAAGTCATATGACTTCTCCACTAGCATGTGCACAAATGTTCATCAGCAAATCTCATCTTTGCTTTACCTCCCTCCCATGACCTAAAAAGGAGTCCACCACACACACCCACACACACACACGCACCACTTCAAAAACATAATTAGTACTTGCATTCAATTCTGGGCATTCAGAATAGACCTAATGGGTGATAAAATCTCTCCTCCAACCCATTGCTTAGTCTTCTTAGAGGATGAAGGATTTTGCATAACACAAGTCAACATATAAAAGATCTGCTATAGAAACAGACTTTCAAGTGGTCCTCATTACAGTGATTCAACTAATATACAAAGGCCCAACACACAGCACAGTGTATGTTAGAAGAATGATTAATTTGTTCCCCTAAAAATCCTAATATCTACACAGAGAAAATACCCAATACACATTTTATCATTCTTTACCAGTATAGTCGTACAAAGGAGTATCACAAAAGCAAAAGAACACATTTGGTTTGATTCACAGTTCTAAGTTTAATATACAATTGCTAAAACCACCAAGACAAACATGACTATGAAATATTTAATGAACTTCACCTAAATTCAAGTCACCATTCAACCACCACTACCTCTACTGTCCTTACGGGAACTTTCCAAAAGTAAATTCTGGAATTAACAGGACAAAATTTTCTGGTGATAGAAATTAGGAAGAAATTGGTTGAAGGCCGTTCCTTGGCTGTCAAACTTTTTCTCAATAATATTTTGTAAAATAAAAGCATCAAACAGATCTTTACATTAACTTACAATCTATCAAGCAATACTGGAGCAAGCTTTAAATATTAGCCACATACTGTCAGGGCTGACTAACATTAAATCAGTATCAGTCTCATGTCTTGCAGCAACCACAGCTCATCTTCTTAAAACCACTTAAGATTTCATAATTAACTCAAACAATGTAAGTCATCTCCTTGATCTTTGACATGAAGGGGTCATTTTCCCCCAAAATAGTACCTCTTTCCTTGACATGATTTAATCTGTGATTAGAGTATTTAACAGGATTTCTTTCCTTCTAATAAAATATACACCTTTCCAATATGAAAAACTCTAACTGATAATGCTATAGCTTAACCAGGTCAAAAGCATTTTTTTTTAAGTTAAAAAAAGAACCTAACTGCATCTTTGGACCTTATGTGAGGTAGTGTCCAGGGTCACTGGGACCCCTGCTTGGCCAGTGTAGCTGGGTACCAATTAAAGACAGAAACCCAAGCATTCACTCAAAGCCCCTTCCCAGCTGTTCATCCTAGTGGAAGAAGCCATGGGTACAAACGAATGCGGCATTCTACGGAGGGCTTTGGGGATAGGCTGCTTGAGAACATCAAAGTAGCTCACGTCCCCCGAGTATAAAGCCAGTGACTGCTCTCAGCTTCCATCCACAGTAGCCAAGGTCTAGAATCACCTCAGTGCCCGTCAACAGGGGATGAAGGGAACGTGGCCCGAATATACACAGGAGCAATACTCCACCACACAGCGGAGAGCCCTGTCATCCGCGGCAGCATGGATGGAGTTGGAGGACATTACGTTAAGCAAACAAGCCAAGCAAGGAAACGGCGCATGTTCTCACTCATAAGCAGGAGCTGAGAGCAGATCTCGTGGAGGCCAAGAGTAGGTGGTCAACAGGGCCCAGCAGAGCCCACTCATAAGCAGGATGGGCAGAGGCTGGTAACGGGCACAAACACACAGCCTAATGGGAACACGAGACCTACTACTGATAAATCAGCAGGGGCATGGCAGTGGGTCATCTACTGTGGATTTCAAAACAGCTAGGAGAGAATAACTTCACATAACCAGCACAAGGAAAAGAAACTATTTAAAGTGAAAGACATCCCAAGTACACAGATTTCATCAATATAGGGGTGAATCAAGGTATCACATGCACTCTCAAAATATGTACATATATTATGTATCAACAGAAATAAAAACCAATGACAGAACCATTTGCGAAGCGCGTGCAGGAGAAGAATGGGAAGCCTGACATGGTGTGGCTGTGTGTCCCCACCCAAATCTCATGCTGAACTCTAACCCTGTGTTGGAGGAGAGCCCTGGTGGGAAGTGATTGACTCATGGGGGTGGTTTCTAATGGTTTAGCACGATCCCCCAAGTGCTGTCCTCATGATAGTTCTCCTGAGATCTGGTTGTTTGGAGGTGCATGGCACCTTCCCCTTCACTCTCTCTCCACTTCCAGCCATGTGAAGACATGCCGGCCTCCCCTTCACCTTCCACTCTGATTGTAAGTTTCCCCAGATGTAGAAGCCTGTACAACCCACAGAACTGTATGCCGATTAAACCTTTTTTTCCTTATTACCCAGCCTCAGATAGTTCTTTATAGCAGTGGAAGAACAGTACAGTCCTCAGGACCAGCAATGTTTTCCTTCTACCCAGCAGCCAACAAGGTCCCACACCCTAGCTGGTTTTCCAAAGCTTTGCCAGAATGCTGAAGCTGTTTTGGGGATACTAACTTTCCCCATCTCTGGCAAACCAGATGGGGCATCCTATTTGCCTCTTACCACCTTTCTCAGAGAAACCCCACCTCTGAAACAGCCTCCACCAGGGGCCTCCTTCAGCAGCAGCAAAGCTGAGTGTTCCTTGCACTTCCCTTCTTCTGAACAAGTAAACATCTTGAGCTTGTTTTTCCATCTCCCCAGCTCATTGAAAAAAATATCTTATGCTTTCTATTTTCCTAACACACACACATGGAAGAGAAGTGCCGTGAGGGCAGGGGCTCTTGTTTTCCCGGATCTGAGCCTGGCCCTCAAACACTAGCCGAATACTAACACGATATCCAGAGGCAGAAATGCAAATATCCACATGACTTCAAATACCCTAAGGATCTAACAGGCCGAGTGGCCCATGTAACTATGGTGTGCTGGGCCATTCAACAGGTGTCCAAATCCCTGTCCAAGTGAACTCTTTAATTTCGAGACTTCAGACAGCTGTTTTTTTTCTTGTGGTTGTTCTGTTTTGTTTTTATTAAACGGATATGTTACAGTTATGATCAAGAATATCCCAGGCCGAGTGTGGTGGCTCGTGCCTGTAATCCCAGCATTTTGGGAGGCCAAGGTGAGCGAATCACCTGAGGTCAGGAGTTCAAGACCAGCCTGGCCAACATGTTGAAACGCCGTCTCTACTAATACAAAAATGAACCAGCCATGGTGGCAGGCACTTATAATCCCAGCTACTCAGGAGGCTCAGGCAGGAGAATGGCGTGAACCAAGAGGTGAGGCTGCAGTGAGCCAAGATCGTGCCACTGCATTCCAGCCTGGGCAACACAGCAAGACTGTCTCAAAAAAATAAAAATAAACCAATACTCCCAGTTAGTTCTTCACCAATGTCAGATACATCAGTTTAAAGAAAAATATGAAAGCATGTTTTTAAATTTCAGTGTTGAATTTAACCATGTCTTTTAAGAAGATATGAAGATAGAAGTTCCCCAAGGATCGGGAGAGAAAAAAGCAGTTAAGAAAATGTTAAAACCTCAGGAGAAAAACAAGTATGTGTTAAGACCTCAAGGCAAAACTTTTTCTTTGCACTTTGATTTCAAAAGAACAGAGATGCCCAAATTATGAACTCTCCCATCTGCATTTTATATTCGTCTGTGTCCTTTGAAAGGCTGGAGATGGGATCCCAGGTTCCAAAGTGCCTGGCCATGGCTCACATCAGGCGGCAGCTTTCACAGCCGTTTACTCCCCTGACTGTGCCTAGAGAGCTCTGTGGCCCAATTTACAAAAAAAAAAGGTCCTAATTTACTCACGTTCATCACTTATGAGCAGAGTCTCAAGAAATGAGACAAATATTGACACTCCACAGAAGCAAGTACTCTCTTCCAAAAGGTCAAGTGCCAGGTTCCCATGACTCAGGCAGCTTGCTTACAGAAAGCACTGGCTGACTTGCTGGTTTAATGTTAAATGCATTTAAAATATTAAGTGATCAAACCCCCCTCCCAGTGGGTGTGCGCGTTGAGCTGGCTGCAGTAGTGATGCAGACCACGTTCTTTCCTTTGGTTTTGCTTCAAGCAGAGCACCCCACACCCAGGAAGAGGCCAAAGGACGGCATCGAGGTCTAGGACAGATCTAATGAGAGCTGCAGGCTGACTGCCTCATCTGCAAATAGTCTCTCATTTCAGAGGCAATCATGGAACAGAGTTCATAACACGTGAATTTTTAAAATTCATATTTCTAATTTCATCCCATTAGAACTTTTGAACCTCCACCTCCCACCTAGAGAACGTCAGCTCAAGCCGATCACAGCGCAGTGCGATTTTCTATAAATAATGTGCACGCCTGCATCTGAGCTGAGATGTGAATGTCTGGAATGTGCCTGCCAGGCCCAGGAGGAACTGCAGCAAGTGTGGGGACACAAGCCGCTAAGGAATCTGATTTGGAGGGAGCTGGAGGCAACTAAAACTAGGTCCACTGGTTTTTCTTGGTAAGGTTTGACCAGGCAAACTGTTATCACTGTTGCTAATTTATGGTAATTGGGATGGGGACTTAACAGTAAGTAATTAGAGCAATTACAGAATTTTCTACTCAATTACAATGGCACAGATTCCTGAGGATGGAAGAACTGTTGCCCAGGAATAGAGTTCAAGAGGTCCTCCACTTGCTCCGAGGAACATGGCATTTCCACGCACCCCTGCTTTGGTCCCTGGCCACCACCATCCTGATCTCGGCCATCTGATGGCATCAGTCCCCAAAGCTGGAAACACCTGACACCTCTTGTCACCCTCCCATCTGCCCTGCCTTCCTCCAGTCCGGGATATTCAGGGATGCCCACATACAGGTCAGGAAACCAGGGTTATCCCAAACCAGTGCCTGCATTCGAAGTCCTCCACGGCAGCACAATCACCAATGGCCAATACTCCCAGAACATTCCACCTCAAAACGGGAGCACATCTGGATTCAAGCTGACAATGCTGCCTTCTCTTTGCCATGTACCCATGGAGGCATGTCAGGTTCCACCTAAAGGTATCAGGTTCCACGCTGGCCAGGAGCCCAAACCTAGTCACTCTGCATGATCTCAATTCACCATCCACAGAGAAGCCTGCAGTTTTCCTCTGGTGCACGGTGTGGATGGTGGATGGTGGATGCATTTCCCCTGAAGACTCGGAGACAGGAGCCTGGCCAAGGAGGCCAGTCACCCCAGCCCCTGCAAGGCCCGGACGTGCCCCTCTGCTGTCTGCACACAGTACCCAAGTCTAGCAGCGCTGGCTCTGTGGTGGGATCCATCTGGGCCTGCAGAGGACCCGGGCCACAGGAACCGTGCAGCCTGGCTGCAGCCAGAGGCCTAAGGGATCCCCACGAGGCTCTCCAGCCTAGGTGCCCTCACCACAGGCAGAGCCATGCAAGAGAGTTGCCTGCTGAACTGGAAACGTCCCAATCTGCTCAGCTAACACAGAAAGACAACAGCCACCTACAGCTGCTGAGCCCCGAAACGTGGCCACTGGGCCTGAAGTGTTGAATCGGGAATTTAATCTGTGAAGTTCTTTTCAAATGTGTTTAGCTATGTAATCAAATCTTTATTCTAATTCAATTTAAAGGAGCCTCTGGCTATGGGCTCCCTTGTCGGGCATCACAGCTCCAGGGAGTAAGAATGGGAGAGAGGGGCCCAGAGCCTTTCTGCATTCTCCACGCTAATTCAACACGTCATCATAAGGAAAGGCACTCCAGCAGGAGAGGTGTGCACGGGAAGAACTGGGTTGGCCCTGACAAGCATGACCCCCATGGCATCACAGCTGCCTCAGCCAACAGGCAAAAAGACGATGCCCACCTGGACAGGCCACCGGATGTGATGATGCACCCCCAAGCCCTAGTCCCACAGCAGCCAGAGACCACCCGCTGCTCATCCCGGGTGAAACAGGCAGAGCTACCCGAGCCATCAAAAGCAGGAAGAATTAAGGAGGCGATTCCCACGACACACGTGACACTCCTTGGAGACAGACACAGGCTTCGCTGTGAAAGTGCAGAGGACGGTGGAGTCCCTAGGCGGGCTGCTTCTTCCAACCATCGGGAAGAAACCAGATCCATTTCCTTGTAGGAGAATCATTTGTACTGTGATTAGACAGAAGACAGAAGGTGGCTGATGTTATCAAATCATCAAGCACCTCACGGCTGCTTCTCCAAGGAAGGCCTGGAAATTTGCAGCCACCCGCGTAGGGGCCGCAGTGTTTACAATGGAGATATGGGTGACTGAGGTCTGGCTTCCTCACGGAAGCTAAATTTGAACTTTCACCACTGAGGAATCGGTCATTTACAGTCACTCACCCTCAATGCAGAAGAGGGCTCAAGACACTGCACCAGACTTCAACACTCAGGGTTAGGGTCAAATTCACAAGTTTTACAAGATGTATTTCCTTGGGATGCCAGAAGAGATGCAGCTTCACACCCCCCACCCCCCACCTGCATGGTTTGCTTAGCCCCTTCACCAGTGGATCTCACCTACAGATGACACATCCACACCTCATCCATGGCAGCACAGAAAACCACTTGGAAGACAGCCACTCCCACCAAGCTTCCTGACTTTGGTGTTTAAAATCTGCATCTCATACGTGAGTTTACACTCCTCCAAACAACGACATTGCCACTGTCATTTCACCCAAAAGGGCTTTAGGAAATGACACGCGGTCCAGACGCCAGAGGACGCCGGCCGCCTTACTCTAGCCTAATTCCTTTGTGTCTGTATGGAGGCTTCACAGATACAGCCCATTAACGACCCTATGAGAAGCTCAGGGCATAGACGAACTCAGTGCTGAATTTTTTCCATTTATCACCCTTTTGTTTTGTCCAGAAGACAGCTGAGAAAGGTGGGGGCAGATCATCTCCTCGAGTGTAATGACTCTAGCCACTTCTCTTCACCCCAGGTCACCCCTCAGTCAACACGCTCTTGAGAAACCAAAGCAATTCTGTTCCCTTCACTCTGGGTTCCAAGCACTAAATTCCTCCATTTTATCAATGAGATTATCAAGCAGCCGTTTGTAATCTGGACTGCAATCTGATACAAAATTTAAAGCTAATTTAAGTTGCGGTAATAGCTCCTAATTACATTATAGATAAGGCATGAATGAAAACTTTAATCTGTTCATAGGACCAACTTTGTAAACAAACCAATTATTCGAGCAATGATTGTTTTCAGTTAGATGCAAATTACTTTGCTCATAAAAGATTTACCAGTAGGAATTTTTAAATCCATGGTCTGTCTTTTCTGAGCCTGTCTCTACACCTTCCCCTGAGTGCACAGCAGGACTTCTCAGGACATCCCATCAGCAGGCCCACTGAAGAGAATAAGCCCGCAGCCCCCAGCCCAGGAATCAAGTCCGAGCCCCAGCAGCCCCTCGTCCAGCCGGGGCTTCCTCACCAGCACAGCGCCCAGAGGTCTTCCAGGTTTAACGCCACGTGTGCGTGGAAAGTAGAGTGCTGGAAGGAACACAATAGACATTCAACAATGCAAATTCCCCCCTGGAACAGCTCAGCAGCCCTCTGTACCTTCCCCAAAGTACCCATGCCAGGCAGGCATAGTGTCCAATGGGGGTGCCTAGGAATCAGCATTTAACACTATTCTGATGAATAAAAGAGTTTGAGAGGTCGGTCAGCGAGAGGCTGCCGTGGCCTCCACTCATTTGCAGGCTCTGAAGACACACAGATTCAGGTAACAGGCCAGACAGGACAGGACAAGGATGGGGAGGTGGAGGACAAATTCCATGGACCACCAACCACCCCGCCATCCCCACTGAGACTCCGTGATTTAAGGAGAGGCAAAGCCAGGGAGAAAAGATGCCCGCACCACACGAGCGACTGAGATTTCACCTAAAGCACGCAGCACGTGGCTGAGGGCCAAGGTTGGGCAAGCCAGGAGCACAGAACGGGATTCACAGGCCCAGAGGTGCCCCCCACACCCAGACCCCCTGCAGACCTCCCAAGCACTGCCTGTGTCTCCTGCCTGGTTTATTTCCTCCCCCCCTTCTACTGTGTTGGTTTCTCAGCCACCACCCACCACCACACAACCCTCTCTACAAGCTTGGTGGACTGAAAAGAGCGGGGGCAGGTAAGATCTGGGCTCTGGGGCCAATGTCCTGCCTGAGACATTAGTTCCAACCCACCCAGCTGTGATGTGAGCCACCGAGATTTCTCAAATGTGAGATGGGAAGGTAACTGAACCCACTCACCAGGACGGCTGTGCAGACTCAGATTACATATAGCCACACCTCGGCGTCCAGCACACGTGGGACCCCAGTCGTGTTGCCCCTGATGGGAATCCCTCTATCTATGCCCCTTCTGCTACCAGAGCCAACTGCCAGCAGTAGCTGTGGAGGGTGCATCCTCTATTCCCACTCCACTCATCTCCCATCGCTCCACTCAGTGACCTACCACGCAGCGGCCACCAGCAAATCCGGCCCCACTGGATAACCGACCACCAGCCACCCCTCACTTTGGGGCGTCTTCCACTTGCAGTTCCGAAACAGGCCGAGAAACCGCCCTCAAAGGCAGTCACCTGTTCCTTAGTGCATGTAATGACCTGCCACGCAGGACCACCAGCAAACCCAGCTCCACCATCCAGGCTCCTGTGGATAACCGAACCCCCACCCCCCACCTTGGAGCGTCTTCCACTTGCAGTTCTGAAGGGGGCCGAGAAACCGCTCTCAAGGGCACTCACCTGTTTCCTATTGCACGTAATGACCTGCCAAGCAGGGCCACCAGCAAACCCAGCTCCACCGTCCAGGTTCTGGTGGGTAACTGCCCCCGTCCCCCGCTTCCTCCTGGGGTGTCTGGGAGGCTCAGAAACTGCCCTCCAAGGGCACTCATCTGTTCCTTATTCCACTAATACCTCATTTACAGAAATCCACTTTGACTTTCCAGCACTGCAGTTGTGACAATTTAGCAATCCTGCTTGCAAGCTACAAGAGCTTGAGGTCAGGTCCACCTCACCAGTATCCCAGAGACCCAGCACTATCCCACTGTGTTTAAAATTCCAAAATACTCCTTCGAAATGCTACTGGCATTTGCTTTGCACATAAAATGCTAAAAACCTTCAAGTGAAACAAATATCTTCAACAGTTTGATACAATGACACATCTGCCAAGTTGTAAAGCCTCATGCATTTATAACATTTTATTTATGGTCAAATGGTTCATTAATATAAATTATGAGAATCTCTAAGAAACAGGTTTCTTCTGGCATTAGATGACCAAAGGAAAACTGGGTTCGGGCTGGCTTGCGGGCCTGTAGAGGCAGACATATCTGCTGACACAACCAAGCTCCTTCCCACTGACGTGGCCTCATCTCAGGCCCCTCACCCGGATGCCCGCAGGCCCCTGGAGGAGCAAGCTGACCTGTCCACATTTCTCAAATGCACAGCTGTTGCTCACACTGCAGATAGCGTTCAAGGCACGAGCAGGCCACCACGCTAAAAATACCACGCAGCGTCCACGCCAGGTGACGGTGGTTTTCACTCCATCCCAAAGCCCCAGGTATGAGTTTACAGCCATGATTACCACATGGATTTTTAGACCCTCAGGACATACTTTGTTTACTTTTATGCAACAAAGTTAAAAGACTATCACTCAGATATAGGCTCTGAAACTGTGGAACAATTATTTGGGAACAGAGCCTCTGCCGGATCAGGATTAGCACTTGGGACAACATTCCATGACCTCGGTCCACACAAACCCATCCAGACCAGAAGCCTCCCGCACTGTCATTTCTGTGGATTTCTGTAAACGAGGTATTACTGCCATAAGGAATAGATGAGGGCCCTTGGAAGGCAGTTTCTGAGCCTCCCAACCACACGGCCATGTTCAGGCTGAAGCCGCACCACCCCCAGAAACACTGTCCCTCGCCGACGTGTGCCTGGCCTCTCCCTTTTTCCAAAACTTAACAAAACCTGAAAAAGACAGGTCTGTGTAGAAAAACACAAACTACTTGCCATTCCTCTTCCCAGTTGAGGCTGTAGGAAGCTCGTCTCGGCCCTCACCGTGTTCTGACTGTGGCTTGGTTCCCATAAGAAATAAAGTCAGAATTCTAGTCCCTGTCTCCTGGGCAGTGTGGCAGGCATACATACCTTCAGTTACATGAGGAAAGGCGTGGCGAGCCCCCTTCCTTCAGTAAAACTGCACAGTTCCCAGAACCCCGATGCCATCCCCCTCACACCACTGTGAACACCTGGACAGAGCACATTTCAATGCGTGCACCTTTGTGGGCTAGTTTTCTATTTCTCCACTAAATCACCCCAAATTTAGCACCCTAAACACTGACTTATTTTCTCCCATTTCTGGAAGCTGGAGTCTAAAACAGGTCCCACCAGCTAACGTCGAAATGTCGGCAGGGCTGGCTCTGGGGAAGCGACCGTCTCCTTGCCTCCCGCAGCCTCTAGAGGCTTCCGCATCCCTGGTCCATATGGCACCCACTGTCTTCAGGACCCACAGCGGCTCTGACGGCCCCTCAACTGGAAGACGCAGAAATGTCAGGAGCCCGGGATCTAGTGCTAGGGCCAAACCGCCCCACCCTCCCAGCTCCTCACACACTCCCGTGTGAGCTAATATAGATTCCACTTTAACTAGTGTCACCTGTGTAAGGGGTAAGTGCCCAGCTGTGAACTGCTTAACCTCGCCCACACAAACCCCGAGAAATAACTCACAGGCCATGGACCACGCCACAAGCAATAAGTGACCACCTGCTCAGGGACCTCCACGCCCCAGCAGAGCCCTCCGGTGACTCCTTGTGAGCTCAGACTGGCGGCAGGGGTCTGCAGCGCCAGAGGGCCCTGGATAAAAAAGACAGCTTCCATGTCGGGAGGCAGCCGCCCGCGGTTGGGTTCCCAGTACTTTAATAGCCCAGGTGGACAAGCCGCGCCGCATGCAACCCCATCACCAGAATAACGGCTACACGTGGCGAGTGCACGGGTGGCCACCACTCAGCCCAGCTGGCCGCGCTAAGCACATCACCACCGTGACGCCCAATCAGACTCAACTGCTGGAACAGTCCCGGCATCGGCCCCCAAGAACATTCTGGATCACAATTCAGAGTAGCGATTGCGATCAGGACCACACGTGGCTGAATGTTTTCACAGGAGGACGCCACAGCTGGACTGACGCCACAGCTGGATCTGGGTGGACTGAGAGCATTTCCCACTGTACATTCTTACAACACCATTTTATTTGCGCTTTATTAAACTCCTATGGCTTTTTTCTGCTTATCTACTTTATGGGAGTGTTTCTTGTTCTTATGACTGCGGTGATACTTCACGCTACAACTATCAATGTGTAAAATTAGTTTGGAAGTCGCCCTATCATTAAACATTTCACAAGCAAGCAGTCAGAGGCACCTAACCCGGAGGCCTCTTTTCTTCTCTGAGCCAAACCTACCTTGGACTCAAAGAAAACGGCACACGGAGAGGGGCTGGATCTCCAGTGTCCATTCCCAGGGGGCCTCCTGGGGAGCAGATATGGAGGGAGAAGCCCTGGGCTATGGCACTGTCGTACTAAAGAAAACTCTATTTGGGTAATGTAAGCACCAGACTTAAGAGATCAAGCAAACCATGAAAAGAAACCACTAACCACAGCTTCTCCAAAACAGAACTAAACACCCTTTAGTTTGAATTGGAAAAGCAGAAGTGATGATCAGGATACAAAAAAAAAAAAAAAAAAAAAAAAAAAAAAAAAAAATGACACAGTATCTGAACACAGGAGAATAATCAAGGGCCACTGTCTCTTCCTGTGTCAGTGGGAGCCTCGCATCTAAGCTGGATTTAGAAGGTTGCTACTTTGGACTGAAAGGTATCCCCAACCCTAGTTTGTAAGCAAGTGGAGCAGAATGCTTCAATTATTTCAAGGTTTAGCGGTAAAGCTCTGCAACTCTCACAACCATTTTAATTGGTGTAATTTTAAAGTGACTCAATCTGTTGGCTGGAGTATCTAACGGCTTAACCACGGGGTCACGTTGGAAAATTTTTCCAATTGCTTTTGTTTTTCCTACTGAAGATGCATTTGAACGTTCTTGTAGCTTGCAGTTGGCTGGTTCTGATGTTTGGTCCTGAGGAGGCCCGAGTATCCGTAGAGGAAGAATCTGAAACCTCAAGCCACGCGAGTGCTGTCTGGGCAGATGGAGACCCCAACCCGAGGGCCACTGACGGACTCAGCATGGGCGCAGGGCCGCCCGACGCAACGGGCCACGTATTTGCCGGTTACAAAACAACATAAGCACACACCCCCAGGTGTGCACACACGCTCTGTACACATCTGTCCCTGTCAACACCAGCACACACCCCCAGGTGTGCACACACGCTCTGTACACGCTCACGTCTGTCCGTGCCAACACCAACCCACAACCCCGAGGTGTGCACACACACTCTGTACACATGTGTCCCTGCCAATGCCAGCACACATTCTGTACGCACTCACATCTGTCCCTGCCATTGCCAGCACATATCCCCAAGGTGTGCACACACGCTCTGTACACACTCACATCCCTCCCTGCCAATATGAGCACACATTCCCAGGGGTGCACACAGGCTCTGCACATACTCATGTCTGTCCCTGCAGCCTGAGTCAAACAGTCACAGAGAGGCAGAGGAGGAGGAAGAAGGATGGGATGGACACTAAGGTCCTGGGCCGGGTTCCCCTCCCTACCTCGGGAGAGACCCCTCATGTGATCCTGCCATCACTCACCCTTCCGCCTCCATCCTCCATCCTCCCACAGGGATCAGGAGGATGCCCACTGCACAGAGCTGTGATGAGCATGAACAGAAGATGGCAGGAGCTCACGCCAAGGTGCTGAGCACGGGGCCTACGGAGTGCTTCTTTCTGCTGTGGCTGACATCATCAAACAAGAGACTGACACAGCTTCTGCAGAGAATGTCACTTGCTGAGAAACTGAAACGTGTGACCTAGGAGCCTGTGAAGGTCTAAGAACAAACCAACAAACCAAACGGTTTTGTTTGTTTTTCAAACACCATAGCCTGTTTTTTCTTTTTTTTCACGCTCTACCTTCGGTATCATTTAGTTCAATTTCAAAGTAAGTCCAAAAATTACACAAAATCACAGGACTGAGCATGGAGCATTGTTTCACTTCGTGTCCTCCAGCCTTTAGGACACATTAAGGAAAGACATGATTCCAGGATTCCCATTAGAAAGGCTGCCCTGAGGCACCTGCTGGGGCAGCCAAATTGCAGCTGTTGATGCTGCCCCCAAGCTGCTTGGATGAAGGAGAAGATTCCGGAGGTCTCCTCTCTTCTGCCCCTTGTCCAGGAGAGAAGGTGGGGGGGAGAAAGGTGAGAGAAGATAGGAAGAAGGAGGGGGGAAGGAGGGAGAGAGGAGGAGAGAGGGAGAGAGAGAGGAGGGGGGAGGGAGGGATGGGGGAGGGAGGGAGGAGGGGCATGTTCCATCCACCAAGGCAGCTACACTGCAGAGAGAATGGAGGGTGTGTTGCCTCTCAGGACAGCAAGTTCAAGCTGTTTATAATTGTTAGCGTAAACAGTGACCAGCTGAGGACAGGGCTGTCATTGGAGTTGACGTTTTATTTTCATAGTTGATATTGGGGACCTGGACCTAAAGCACCGTGCCTTGCCCTTTTGCCAGGTGGGCCTATGCTTCTCTATACTTGAGTCTATTTGACTAAATGCCCGATATTGACTAGGAATTATGACGTTTAGGATACCCCTTACCACAGTAACATCAAACTCATGTTCTAAATGCAATTTATTCAGGGACTGGCTTCTAACTCTGGGTGGGAATGTTAAGCTCAGTCCAGTTCAATTCAGTAAGCATTTATCAAGAAACTCCTAGACCAAGAGCTCTGTTAGACACTGGGTATGGGGTGATGGGGATACGAAGATGTGGAATTAGAACTCGAGAAGCTCAAATGCTTCCATTTAATTCCCTAATGCAATTACTAAGCTTCAACCTGATGGCTGTAATGTCTAAATTCACTTTTTCTTTATTCCAGTTCTACATAACAAAGCATAAATAATCACAGAGGAATGATTCTGTGTTGGACTATTCAGTGGACAGAGAAGAGCATTCTGACCGGCGTGAGACACTGTCTCCGTTCCCAGGGAGCCTGTGAGGTGGCTGCACAGAGCACACGCGTGAAGATTCAGGAACATGAGCGTCAGGTGATGGGAGGGGCACGGAGGCAGCACCAGAAAGATGCCTGCCGAGAGGCCGCTGCAGCCAGGCCGGCCGGGAAGGTCACGGGAGTGGGCGCAGGCATCTCCCTCCAGCCGCACTTGGTTTTCATGAGGACGCGTGCACGGAAGGGGATGACACCGAAATGCTGTGGCGCTGAGGCGAGGAGGGGAGGGACACAGGGCCGACGGCTGGCCCCCACCCCTTCCGTCCCTGCCCCTATGAACGCTGCCAAAATCAGCCCCAATGAGGAGAAATGAGGTGGGTGAAAGAGGTGGACAGACTTGGCTTCCATGGAATTCACAGATTCCAGTCATTAAAAATCCCTTCTGAGTTTTCATCTGGAAAACTTTGCCAGTGTACTTAGGGACAAGAGGCAGAAGACGAAGCCAACACAACTGGGCTCAAACTGCCACCCTTCTCCTTCTCTCTTCATCCACCACCCTCCCTGGGCCCCTAAGAGTGAGAACCAGGAGTTGCACAGCCCAAGGGTGCAGCCCCTGACCAGAGGAGGGAGCCGCACGGCGGGGCCCCCAGCACGTGGATGGCAGGATCTGTGCTATGTCAGTCCCAGGGCCCCAAGCAGAGAAGGCCTGGGGCTCCCAGCTGAAGTTTTGCTGTCTCCTCTCTCACCAAAGTCGAGAAGGACTGAGTGGGACCAACGCCGCACCTGGTGGCTCCTCGGTGGCTGCCGATGTGGTCCTCAGGCTGCGGGTGAGACCCTCTAGGGAAGCCCAGACAGTGGAGAGAATCACAGCCACGAGTGCTCCAGTTGCCCCACAACTCAAGCATAGCCTGAGGAAGGCAGCGCCCGCTCAGATCCCCGTGCAGGCTTGTGTGGCACACTGGTGAGGCACACGGCACCAGAACATGGCACTTTAAGTGGTTTTGTGGGGTGTAGGAACACAAAGTGTGGTCTGGAGTGGCTCAGAAGTCACTCCCACCAGCCTGTGGGGACCCGGACGGCCCCTTTGGACGTGGCTGGAGTCTCTCCAGGGCGGGCTCCAAAGTCCCAAGGATGAGGTGAGCGTCGGTCTTGCTCTGAGGAAGGCCCCTGACAAGTATCCTGAACATGCAGGTACACAGCTGGCTGACTCATCTGAAGGGACCTGCTGGGCTACGAGCCAGGGACGGCTAGAGAGAACTCGACTAACACACGAACCCTGCCCAGGCGCCCACCTGGGGTGCCCACGAGAAAACTACGGAAGCTGTGAAGACGGAGGTGTGCACGGGGCTGGGAGAATCCTGGGAGGAGCCGCACTGGGGACCAGGAGGGACGGAGGGCTGGGCCCCACAAGCAATCGAGGGAGGCACTCGGTGCCCTGTACACCCCTCTGCACCCACAGCTGCAGGCCTGGCTGGCAACACGACCTTGTCTGCAGGGGCCCAGGAGCGCGTGTGTTTGGCAGGAGCTGCCCTCCTGGAGCCGCACTACCGGTACCGTCATTTTAGAGGCAGGTACCTGATATCAACGATGACAATCAACCATGCCACCCTGAATTGCAGCCATGTCCTCAGCCGGTCAGTCTTTATGCTGAGAATCACAAAGAGCTTGAACTCGCCGTCCCAAGAGGCAACAAGCCCTTCATTATCACGGCAGCAAGCCTCTGTGCAGCCCTCCACCCACGCCGTTTCCCGTCGGGGCAACATGAAGTCCCATGACGGTGACTCAGAGCCAGCCCAGTGCAGGAAAAATCACAAAAACTCAAAAACATCCTAAACGTGGGCAGTTGGTAGGAGCCGATTCCTAAATTCAGCCTGTTCAGAGGCTTTCGGGGCTAGCACAGCTCTGATAACAGGCTTGCGCTTTCTGCTCCCGGTAAAGGGCGGCGAGGAGGCCAGGCTCTGCCATTCTGCAGGCTCCCCTACGTGGAGCCTGCCCTGTGGCCTCGGTGGCCTGTGCCAGACAGCGTGAACGTTGCCCGCAGTGAACACTCGGCACAGCGCAGCAGGCTTGGGGAAGAACAGAAAGTGACCTCTCAGCCCGCGGAAGATGCTAAGCCACGCACGGCCTCACGTGTACTGCGTGTCAATCGCCGCTGAAGCAGGAACGAGCTCTTAATAGTTCCAGTAAATGCAAAGGCCGCCCTGGAAAACTGCGTGAACCTTTGTGACTACTCACAGGTAGGTAGCTACTGCCTGAGACACAAAGGTAAAGAATTAACCTGAAACTGCATATTATAAAACTTATTTTTAAATGATGGCGCTTAATTGAAAAGACTCCCAAAGAATACTGCATTAGAAAGTGACAGAGTGAAACCGTGAGGCTGACCGCAGGAGTCCCTGGAAATTTCACCAAATGTTGTGTCAAAACCGGGAAACAGAAGAACTGCACCTGATGAAACATTCGATTAATCCCTCGAGTCCTCCCCACATACGAAGCTATGTAAAAAGTGTTCCCAGAAGGTCAAGTGAGCAGGAGGGCTGTGAACACACAAAGAGAGAGCCACTTCGTCCACGGACCACAACAAAAGAAACGCTAATGAGTGCCGACGACACGCTGGAGTCCAGGGCTCTGGGCGCAGCTGGGATGGGGACACTCAGGGTCCCACTGTCCAGATGGGAAACCAGGGTGGAAACACCAGGGAGCCTGTCCCAGGGTGCAGAGCTAGTGAACAGTGGTTCATACTGCGACAATCCCAGCTGCCAGGCTCTGGGGCTCCTCGGGACAGAATCCTGTTGACTTCACTCTGGGGTGCGAGAAGCGGCAGCATCCCCCAAAGGCACCTGGAGAAGTGGTGTTACCCTCCATCCACTGTCCCCGGCGTTACCCTCCATGCCCCTGTACCCGGCGTTACCCTCCGTCCCCCTGTCCCTGGTGTTACCCTACGTCCTCTGTCCCCAGTGTTGCTCACCATCCTCCTCACCTTCAGTCCCCTCTCCCTGTCCTCCCTCATTTTCCTGTTCAGCCAGAGCACATCACATGTCTCTTCCCTTTTCAAGAGGCTCAGCTGCACCCAGAGGCATTCCAGCCTATTCGGGATGGGACACACACCCTGGGGAAATGCCAGCACAGGGCCGGAAGAGCCTGAGACCGTCTCACTGTCGCCCAGGAAGGATGGAACAGTCCACGGTCACGCTGATTGTCAGGCAGGATGAAAACTTCTGTGTCCGAAATGTTCTTTTCACTGGAACTCTTCGGACCATTCGTGAACGAATCAGTTAAATACCAGCAAGGGCCATTCCCACTTATTCTCTGGCTACAGTTTTCCACCCACCAGCAACCACACTCCTAGGAATTATCCCTAACGCAGAATCAGCGTCTTGTGCCTTTAGGAAAACCTCTTTCTCTCCAGCTTTGTCCTCCTTCCCCAAAAGGTGCCTCTGACTGCCTCACTCGCCGTACCAGGATTTCACTCGGCTATGGAGGAAAATCTGTGTGAGGCTCAGAGGTGGCTGGTCCCTGCATGGGCAGCAGGTCTGTGACATCCTCCGAGGAGCCTGGCCCAGGCCTGCCTCACACGCCAGGACTCTGCCTTCTGGCCCTCAGGCCCCCGAAGCTGCTTTCCCTCCAGGTGTCATGCCCCGGGCAAGAAGGCCGGACCAGGGCCCAGGGCTGCTGTGGGTCGGAAAAGCCTCCTGACACCTCCCACTCCAGGACCCCCCATCAGCATCCCAGCATCTGGACCTGTGTCACCAGCCGCTCCGCCGTACAAGAGAATTGGATTTTCAGCTGGGTGTGCTGCTTCCCTAAACAAAGTAGGGTGTTGTTACTCAGGAAAAAGGAAAAATTGACATCTTCTTGGCAACCCCGCGACATCCAGCCACCGGTTCTCACCACCCCAGAGATGTCCACCCAGGGCAGATAGTGTCTTCAACCGAGCGCCACTGACCCAGAAGTGCAGTAATTAGTACACTTTCACCAGAATCACCCACTCCTTCACCTTTACACCCAAGAAAAACATGCTTGCCAGGCAAACTAGATGTCCAGGAGGTGTAAGGAAACCCCAAGCCTGCTTTAAGCCTCAGACTTTTGAGACCGCTGAGGGCTGTGCGCACAAGGACAAGGCTGCACCCGAAAGCTCTGCTACTGCCGGACGTCATGGACAGACCACACGGCTCAGCCACATGGACCCTTCCAGGACTTCACGAGAGGGACCTCCATGGTACATGCAATGATGTGCACTTCGTTCAGCCTCGAACAGACCACGCCCTCGTTACAGGGTCGGTGGTCCACCTCCTGCCATCAGCCCCCCACCTCACCGAGGGTCTGTGTCTTCATCTGAAATAACTTTGCTGTTTTACCTGGGTACCAAAATGCAGCATCGCGATGTTTAAAGGGCTTTAAATATCAACACTCCGGGTGCAGTCCTTGTCACTTTAATGCGGTCACTCGATGCAGGCCTCACTCACAACTCTGAGGTAGCTCATACCTTCCCTACCTAACCAAGGAAGAAACGAAGGCACGGAAGGTGCAGCTCCTAAGGAGCAGAGTAGGATTCAAACCAGTGATCTTCGTCACATGCTGACCTACCTCTCAGGCTGAGATAACGTTGAAAATTAACCAGGTAGAACAGCGTTCCATAAATCAGCTGGAAATGGTCCTCGTGGATGGGCCTGTGGTTACTCCCTGAAGAACAAGGCCATTAGCCCAAAAATCCACCTGTGTCACACTCAAATGTTTACATATACAATTATTTTTAAAATAACCCAATCAAGCATGTTCACAGCCATTTAGAGCCATAGAGATCGTCTGCTTCGCTGACAATCAACCCAAGACCTCTGTCGGCAAAGGGCACGGTGCCAGATCCAGAGAAGGCGGGACAGAGACACAAGCAGGAACCTCTCCATCCCTGGGAGCCTCGCTCTGATGTGTCCGTGAGGACACGGTACAGACCGCGGGGCACAGGCAGACGGCAGGCCAGGAGAAGGGGCTGCATTGCCGGGAGGCAGTGCTTTGAGCTCGAATGGATGGAACACTGCTAACCAGTGAAGGTGGAGAGACGCCACCCGTCTGAGAGCATGTAGAGGCAGCAAAGCACAGCCAGCCTCGGGGAACCAGAAGCCACAGGGACATCAGGTTGGGTGCTGCTGTCTGCCGGCCACCGGCTGGGGGACTGTACTGGGCCTGGAGGGACATCCCTGACACTCCCCACCAGATGCCAGGGGCACCCCCGACCCCAGGTGAGAACCACGGATCCCATGGCGAATGAGGCCAGCCTGTGGGAAGTGGGGCTGGGACAGCTCTGTACAGCTTAATAGGAAGTTGGGTTCTATTTTGTGGGGTTTTGGTCACGCCGATGGCTAGTCACGGCTGTCCGTCAGGAAGTGATTTGAGGACAGACTAGAGAAGGGGCTGCCAAGACCAGCGGAGCATTCGCTGCCTGGGTCCAAGGAAAAGGAAATAAAGGCTGGCGATGTGACAGTGGGGGGAAGCACAGAGCGAAGGAACTGGTGGAGACACAGGGCTGGCCCCGCACAGGGCTCTGAGCAGCTACCCGGGGGTCGTCCTATGAATTTTCCTCATGGCCCCAAGAGGCGGCTGTGAGGATCCATCTCCTGAGGACAGAACTGCTCCAGAGCCACACAGCGAGGATCCACAGAACCAAGATCCGGGCCAGCTCCAAAGCGGGTGAACTTGACCCCTCAGTCATGGTCCTAAGACAGGGATCGGAGCCCCCTGGACACACAGACTCAGGAACTGCAGGAAGGGGAAACGGATGCCCCGGACCAGTGGCGGGACCCAGGGTTTCAGCCCTCCAGGGCCACTGGGAGGAGCCACTGCACAGGTGGACACACGGTGCTTTAACCCACGCTGGGGGTGGGGAGGAGCCCTCACTCTCAGGGTGGAGACCGCAGCTCGATCGGGCCAGCCTCCCTGCTGGGCACAGCCTGCGCCACACAGGATGCTGAGGTGCCCCAACGTTGGGGTGCTCAGAGCCACTCAGCTGAGATCGTGGTGCTTTCTGTAACCACTCTCGTTTCTTTATGCTATAGATCTGGACTCCACCCTTTGCAATGTGTGGGGTTCTAGGAAGAGGCTGGCCAGCCGGGGAAGTGTCCTGGGCTCTGTCCCAGTGATGACGAACTTGGCTCCCCACAAGGGGGGCCTGTTCACCACAGTGACCCCCGGGGACCACGCCTGCACCCACCTTGTTGAAGATAATTCACTTCTCATCCGTGAAAGAATAAAGCTAGACTAACTCAATTTCACACTCACTTCCAACTTTAACAACTTGTGTTAGGAAATCAAAGGCAAGGACTCTGACCACGTCACAAACCCAGGAAGCAAAATCCAAGACTAACGGAAGGATGCCACCTTCGCAGTTCCGAGCTTTACTAGTTGTTTTTCTTTTCTGGTCTGTTTTTCTCTTTTGGTTTAAATAATTAAAGACCCTCGTTGAGAAGAAAAAAAAATTCTCTATGAACCTAAAAAAAGTGGTTCTAATTAAACATTTACATATTCTTCCATATGCTTCATAAACAGTTGAAATTACAGCTCTAGGCCGGGTGCGGTGGCTCAAGCCTGTAATCCCAGCACTTTGGGAGGCCGAGACGGGCGGATCACGAGGTCAGGAGATCGAGACCATCCTGGTTGACACGGTGAAACCCTGTCTCTACTAAAAAATACAAAAAAAAACTAGCCGGGCGAGGTGGCGGGCGCCTGTAGTCCCAGCTACTCGGGAGGCTGAGGCAGGAGAATGGCGTAAACCCGGGAGGCGGAGCTTGCAGTGAGCCAAGATCACGCCACTGCACTCCAGCCTGGGCGGCAGAGCGAGACACTGTCTCAAAAAAAAAAAAAAAAAAAGAAAAAAGAAATTACAGCTCTACTTACTGTTAAGTACTTTAACCAAATGAAAGGTTAATTATACAGACTGGCAATTATAAAAAATAAGGCTACATATTCGTGGCATCACGAATAATTAATAAGAACCGTTTGATTTCATTCAGACCAGGGATTCTGTGCTAATAGGCTCTCAACTGTCTTGAAATAATGGTGAAATTTTAAAATTACTTTTGTACTTAAATATGTCCCCAAAGTGAAGCACAGCGGCTAACATCCATCATGGTCCCCGGAAGAGCGACCCGCCCTACTATGGCCGACACCCTGATTCCCGAGGGCTGCATCCCGGGGCTGTACTGGTGCAGAGAACGTTCAGGAAACAGACCAGGTGGCAGGAGGGGGTCTTGTCCTCAAGAAACCTCATGAGTCTTGCTAGGGGGACAAACAGCGAGAGAATGAAACCGGCAGCCACGGAATCCGGACAGCGATGCCCAGGCCTCGCCATGTGTACCCCCTGGCTGGCACCTCCCTGAGACCCATCTGGCACAGGCAGCGGCAGGGTCCGGCCCTTGGAGCGCAGGGATGGCAGAGCAGAGCCATCAAAGCGGGTGGCATGCTGACAGCGGCTTCTCCTCAAGAGCTCCTGGCTCTCAGGGAGCTGAGGGCTCCTCAATGGGAAATTCTGGCTGAGCTCCAGGGGAAAGTGGGTGGGAGGCCCGTCTCCTCTGCCCCCATCTCCTCTGCCCCAACCCTGGAAGAGGGTCAGATATCAATGCTCACTCTTGTGCTGACTCAATTAATTCCAACAATTCAGAAAACAAACTTGCTTTAAGTATTAATTTCCTAAAAAGAACGAACACGAATTCAAATAATTCACATAATTAAAATGATTTTAATTGTTAATTTAATTAAAACATCTCCGTTTTCACAGCATCATGTACCTTGGTACTTTCTCCTTATTGCATTTCCCATCTTCCAGGGCAGGTTTCCTTCCACCCAGGGCAGCAGCGACTCTGGTGTCTCGGGTATTCCCAGGCTTCCGTCAGCCCCTGGGGGGCTTACAGTTCTGCAGCGGTCTCCATCCTCATTAATCTGCATAAGAACATCCGTCCGCAGGGATGTCCTGTGGCCCCGTGGCCACATCTGACGTGCAGCTAAACGCTGGGCGTGTCGCCTGGTGACAGCAGATGACACAGCTGTGGGCAAGGTAGCACCTCTGGGCGCCGACACTCTCGATGAGTTTTTTACAAGACCATTCTTTAATGGATGAACCCCGACAGGAAACACTAAAGATTGTTTTTAACTATTTTTATATCAAGACATATCTTTATCAAACGTTCACTCAATGCTAAATGTCACTTCTCCAGCCAACCCCTTTAAGAATACCTAAAACTTAAGACTGGAATGACGCTTTCAAACACATACTCTACTCATGCATTCCCGGGAGCAGAGAGCAGCTTAATGTTTTCACGCTACAAAGGCATGAAGTTTGGCGAAGGCATTTTAATATTTTTACCTGAATATTTTAATAAAATCAAAAGATCATTTTCACTCTAATATTCTACTTAGAATGTAATTTTCCATTAAATAAACAGTCAGTGTTCAGTAACCCACATGCTGATAAACTTTTGAAAACTTTAGAAAGTATTAAGTATAATCAAAGATTACTTTTAATTTTCGAGCTGGTAAGAGCCTGTGTCAGGGAACAGTGTTGAGATTGAAGAGATAAAAGCGCGATTATTTTCTTAAAGAAAAGCGAAATTCGTAAAAGAGACCACGTGATTATATAAAGAAACACAGAATCCGTTTTCAGAAATGGCAAACATTGACCACAGAACACCAGCGTTGCCCGTGATGAGAGAAACAGTTAAAAGGAAGAATTCACGGCGGCCCAGCATAGATCAGGTGTGGGAGGACAGAGAGGTGATGAAATGATCCTCCTTCTAACTTCCCAGAAAGGCACAAATGGCCAGCATTGTAACTGAAGACCAGGCAGGCAACAGTGTGAACTCAGACTCCATGGCCAGCACCGTAACTGGAGACCACATGGGCAATGGTGTGAACTCAGACCCCACGGCCCACACCGTAACTGGAGACCACACGGGCACCAGTGTGAACTCGGACCCGACGGCACCTGCCTGGGCTGCTCCAGCCACCACCAGAACCTGTTCTGCAGCTGAACTGGAAGCTGATTCTGGAAGGAACTGAGGAGCATGAGGACGAGATCCTTCTACCTCAACAGGGATCAATTTTTTAATGATTTCTTTCTTTTAGAAAACTGTTAATAAACTACTTTGTTCCAAAATGTCCAGGATTTCAGCAGCCTCTATATTCCTTCATGTCAATCAAAGCTTAGGCACGTGGGTTACTTCACTGTTCGCGACACCCTTTTCAAATAAAACCTGGGGCCGCCTGTGTACCCAAGAGCCTGGGCACTGAACATTCAGAGAAAACGTCCAGGGCGAGAGTGTTCACGTCCCAGCGGTGCGGTAGAGTGGATGGGGGGAGTTCGAGCCACAGGTGGCCACGCCTCCCCTGCCTCCGGCCAGTGCCCACTGCTCACGCACTCCTTCCTCGGCCCATCCTGAGCCACGGGGCCCTCGCATAACCAAGGCCACTGCGGTACCTCCAGGAACAAACTGGTTACAGGTGGACTGCTCTCTATGCAAGATACAAAGATTGTTTTTAAAACTGCTCCTCTCTGGAACTTATCCCAGTCACAGGCTAGATTAAGAAAACTGACTAAAAACAGCAGGAAGAAAAACTCACTCTACCCATTGAGGCACAGCCTCTGAAATAACTGCAGAGGAGTTTTCCTGGGTTAGGTACGCGGTGGGGTGACCCTACCCCATAGCGGGGCGATGGCACATGGTGGGAACCAAGGAACATCTCCGAGTAAATGTAGGAAAATGCACTCAACTCCCAAACAGAGAGAGAAACTGCTTTTTTCCTTAAAAGCTTCTCTCTTTTATTCTCAGAAAGACTCTCTTTGGTGTCTTGACTGCTGAAGGGACAAGCCTGTCATCCCCAGAAAGCAGCCCTGGACAGTCTCCAGATCCTATGGCCCTCAGGCCCACCTTGCCTACTGATGATCCCACATTACGAAACCTAATCATCAGAAAAACCTCCCAGTCCGCAGCTCACCAGTGACATTTTATTCAGGGAAATGCTAATAAAAACCTGGGGCTCTGTGTAAACGCTGTCCCCTAGGTACTGAGGCTCCACACAGATGGCACACAGGGAGACAGGCCTCACCCCTTCCTGGTGCCCCATGTCTCTCCTCACATTTTATTAGCTGAGTTTTGTGGCGGTTTGTTACTTTTAACCTGCCTGTCCAAGGCAACTGCACTAAACTAATTGTCCGGGGCAGATCCACTCATAATGACCCTCAGCTCAGAGTTGGAAGTAGCACTGGAGAATGAGGTGGTTTCAGGGCACTATGCTTCCCTGCCCTCTTTTCCAGGGATGCCAAGTAAGTTTCTGCCATGGCCGATGATGTCAGTACTACACTAACATTCGTTCAACGGCAGGCCACCAATTACTGCTTAATGAACAATGCCCTTAAGAGCAAAACCCCATCTCTACCAAAAATACAAAAAATTAGCTGGACATGGTGGTGAGCGCCTATGATCTCAGCTACTGGGGGACTGAGGCAGGAGAATTGTTTGAACCCAGGAGGCAGAGTTCGCAGTGAGCCGAGATTGCACCATTGCACTCCAGCCTGGGCAACAAGAGTGAGACTCCATCTCAAAAAAGAAAGAAAGAAAGAAAAGGAAGAAAGAAAGGAAGAAAGAAAGAAAGAAAGAAAGAAAGAAAGAAAGAAAGAAAGAAAGAAAGAAAGAAAGGAAGAAAGAAAGAATTCTCACAACACTGTCAACATCTTCAGTTCTTCCCAAGGATAGCGTAAAATTATCACACACAACGTAAACCCAATTAGATCAACGTTCTCTCCTCACCAATCCAAAACTAAATCCTTATTTCAAACTGGCCCCCAATTTTTCACAATTTAAGAAGACTGAGAGGAATAACCATGAACAAGCAAGGTTTACACAGACGTCAGACTTCCCAACTCTCGCTCAGGAGCTCACCCCAAACTCCTCCTGTGGAATCAGCCCGGATAACAGTTCCTGGTGGCCGCACAAGAACAGAGGGTCCCACGAACCCACGACAGACCCCACCATTCAGCCCCAGGCAGAGGAGAGAGGTGGAGGGTCACGAAAGACAGAAAAGCAGGGAACTGTGATTCTTCTGAGTTAATGCAGGTGATTGGGCCAAAAAACAAGGCACATCCACCTGTGAACGGGGTGAGCTCCCAGCTGGCTGTGCAGAGGCTGTAGATATGAAGGAACTCACTTCGCTGCACACTGAAGTGCATCAGCATCTCCACATCGACCGCACCTGGGCTCTGCTCGCCCCTCACAAACTAGGATGACAGTGGCTGCTTCTGGACAGAATGTCAAGGACGGATGGACAGACATCCTGGACAGACACTGTACAGAGACCAGGGGCTGGGCAGGGGGAAGCGGCACAACCTTGGGGCCAGCAGGGGCGAGGCCAGGAAGCCTCGGTGAAGGCCTGCATCTCCTCATCCAACAGAAGCAGGAGGGGCCACCCAGTGAGGGCTGCAGCTGCGGTGAAGTGGCCAGTGGGACATAGCAGGAGGCCGTGGCCAGCCTTACCCCCAGCCCGGGAGGAGGGGCCCAGCTGTGGGCACTGCCCCGGGAGCCAGCATCCTGAGCCCCCAGGGAAGATGGGAAATTGCCCCTGGGCACTGGGTGCTCAGGCTGGAGGTGGTGAGACCTCGAGGCCCTGCAGTCGGGGAGGCGAGGGCAGAGGTGGCCAGACTGCAGCTCAGTGAAGGGCTTTGTCAGGAAAGGCCCCCAGAGGCTGCCTCACCAGCCCGGGGGAGGTTACTTCCAGCCCAGAGGCTCAACAGGGCCCTCGGTGGTGATGCTTAACCTTGTCCTCTGACAGAGGACCATCGAGACAGAGTCACTTAAAACTCTGCCAAGTTCTGCACCCAAATGAAGCTCATCATAAAACACCTCATTTCACCCTACAGAGTCCACAGACTGCTCCACAGTCTCCCAGGTAAGAGTTGGTGCATCTCTGCTGAGCTACTTCTGACTTCATCCTTTCTCAACTGCTTCATGTTTCACCCTACACAGAGTCCACAGACTGCCCCGCATTTCACCCTACAGAGTCCACAGACTGCCCCGCATTTCACCCTACACAGTCCACAGACTGCCCCACATTTCACCCTACACAGTCCACAGACTGCCCCACATTTCACCCGACACAGTCCACAGACTGCCCCACATTTCACCCTACACAGTCCACAGACTGCCCCACATTTCACCCTACACAGAGTACAGAGACTGCTTCACAGAATACTACCAAAGGGGACCATCAAATGATCCCCAAGAAGTAATGAGCGCCTTAAAAGTAAGAAAGCCAACCTCCTCCCCCTCTCCTAACTCCCTCTCCTCATTTCCGCAGAACCAAAGAAATATGAAGGGCCAGTGATGCCCCACTGAAGAACGCTCTCCTGGTGGTTACACTCTGTACATAGGGAGCACAACACTGCTCCGTGCTGCCTGAGGCTACTAGTCTATACTACACTAATACGATCTGTTTGTTCTATTCTATACTATTCCATTCTCTATGATAGAATACTACAGCTTCATTCCATACTATAAAATACTGTACTATCTGTTCTATTCTATTCTATTTTCTTCTATACGGAAAGGAGTTAGCCAGCTTGCTTTAGGCAGACAGTAAGGGAAGGGTCCCAGAGAGCCTCCAGCCCATGTTTTGTGCAGATAGGGGGACTTGCACGGGGGGCTCGCCTAAACATGCTCACATCAGACTAAGGATCCCCATGCACACGGGGGAATGGGGTGGAACCACCAGATATTTGCTCCTTAGACAGGGAGCCTAGCCCCATCAGCTTCTATATAAAAGCCCTTGTAGTCAACTGGGAAGGAGGCGACCATCAACTTGCTCTCAGGACCCCTCTTTTCGCTGAGAGCTTAACTTTTAGCTTAACAAGCTCCACTGCACTCACTCTTCGATGTCCCCGTGCCTGTTTCTTCCTGGTCATGAGACAAGAACCTGGACCCAGCTGAGCTAAAGAGCAAAACTCCTGCATCAGTGCTACAGAACACTATCCTCTCTGTTCTGTGCCATGCGACCCTACTATTCCACACCACACTACGTAATATTAATACTATGCTGTGTGTTCTAATCTAGATTGTATTATGCTATGCAATACTACATCATTAGTTCAACTGTATACTCTACAATACTATCCCACTTGTTCTATTCTAGACCATGTAATACTATTTGTCCTATTGTATACTATACTACATAATGTTACACCGTTTCTTCTATTCTATGCTACCCTATATAACAGTATGCTATTTGTTCTTTTCTGCGCTACTCTCTGTAATTCTATTCTGTTTGTTCCATTCTATACAATACCTTGCATCATTTTACCATGTTCCACGATACAAGAGTAGAGTCAGTTATACTTTCATAATCTCTTTTCCAAGCTCTTACCCAGTAAGAAATGTGATGTTTTACTATGCCTCACATAAATGCACATTTCATGATAATCAATGCCATTTCCTATGGTTGTAGAATTCTGTCTCTATGATTCTATTGATACGGCTTCTTTGGGCTTTTCTGTAAGTCCTTTGCAGTGTCTGGTTTCCTAGTGAAAAGATGACTAAGGTCCCGATAAGATCCTACAAAACCAGCATTCACACAGGCTCACCTGTGTGCACACTGCTGGACTCCGTGTTAAAGGAGGGACAGGAAGACAGACGGCTGTCGGTGGATGGAAGGCAACAAGCACAGAGTAGATTCCAGAACTGAGACAGGTACCAAGGCTCTGGCACAGCTCAGGGTCGATCCCAATTCTAGCCTCTCACAGAAAGGCAGAGGAGACTTAGCACAAAGAGCACGGAACTTTGCTTTAATAAAGCAAATGCTTACCATCCACTGTGAGGAGCTCAAGGAGAAATGGCAGTAGGCTCTACTAATAACTACTGCTTTAAAAAATGGAAGGGAGAGGGTACATTTTCACATGGGCCATGTGGAAAGTTGGCTGGACCTGACACTGGACCTGATGCTGGACCTGCCGCTGGACCTGATGCTGGACCTGACGCTGGACCTGCCCCTGGACCTGCCACTCGGTCTGCTACTGGACTGCTAACAAATGCTGCAGATTTTTATGGCGAGAAAAGTACAATGCGTCTGAGAGCAGCTGTCCCAGCTCTGGATGAAGCCGGCAGAACAAGGAAGCAGCAGAGACGCTGGTATCATTCAGTGGGCAGAGTCAATGACCCTCCTCTAAGTCCAGCAAAGCTCAATCTGCATGTCTGCAACTAGAAATAGCAATCGTAAGCCAGACCTCCTGGCAAATACCATTGACCCGCTGTAATTCTGTGTGGTGTATTATGTCCCATGTACGGGAAATCATTCACAGAGCCTTTAACCAGGAAGTACTAACATGACTTTTAATGCAATATAACAGCTTAGCACCCATTTCACATATATTTAACCCCAGTGGTATATTTAAATATATATTTTATAGAACATCAGGCATGTTTATCTAATGGCTCGAACTTTCACAATGTCTCTCTCCCTGAGAGGACAGTGGAGGATCCCATGCACTGTCTCCAGGAACATGCCCTTCCCAGAGAGGATTCACAAATCAAATGTGCACATGCATGCATGCACAGACACGTATCACACACACACATACACATGGACACGCACACCTACATGCAATACATACATTCACACATGCACACACATTCACATAATCACATAATACCACCACATAACACATGCATACACATACACACAACACTCAAACACACACGCACAAGCATACACACAACACTCAAACACACATGCATATACATACACATTCTGACACATACATATGTAAATGCGTAGACATAACATGCACAAATATACATGTATAACTATATACACACGAGCATCCATGCATGCCTACTTGCACATATGTGCAGTCGTGCCTAAACATGTAACACATGCACACACATACATGCAACACAAATACACATGCACACATATACACATGCATGCACATGTACATTACACACAAAGGCACACATACATGCACAACACATATACATGCAATATACACTTTCATACACATAAATGCAAACACACATACATATACACCCCTCAAAGACCCCATTATTCAATTCATTTTTTTTTTTGAGACGGAGTCTCGCTCTGTCACCCAGGCTGGAGTGCAGTGGCCGGATCTCAGCTCACTGCAAGCTCCGCCTCCCGGGTTCACGCCATTCTCCTGCCTCAGCCTCCCGAGTAGCTGGGACTACAGGCGCCTGCCACCTCGCCCAGCTATGTTTTTGTATTTTTAGTAAAGACGGGGTTTCACTGTGTTAGCCAGGATGGTCTCGATCTCCTGACCTCGTGATCCGCCCGTCTCGGCCTCCCAAAGTGCTGGGATTACAGGCTTGAGCCACCTTGCCCGGCCCCCATTATTCAATTCTAAACAAAGTGGTTTATCCCCCAAATGTACCTTCTCGTAATTAATAAGCTCTACTGCACATTTCTTGTTTCTAATAATGAGGTCTCACATACAGCACACACACATTTATACTCCAATACGTGTGAACATATAAATAGAAATAGGCACACGTGCACGAAGACCCTCTTCTGTAAAGGTATTCTCAAACTTGAACTGAACGAATTCTGCTAATTATAGTCAGAGTCAGCAAAGATATATATTTGACCTCGGAATGAATATACTCGTTCTTTTCATTACCCCTGGCAACAGCAAGAAGGTAAAACAGAGTTGTGCGATACCCTGTCACTTATTCAATCCCACTTCCTGGGATCTGACCCACTTGGAATAGCGTTTCTGTCTGAGTGATTTCCTTCTGACTAAAATCATGAGACAATTCCTTCTCTTCCTGCTTTCTCTTTCCCAGGCCTTTTCACTGCCCTTTCATCATCTCGGAAACTAAATCATACTTGTCAAAATGGAACGCAAAGAAACAGCCTTAGGAGAGAATCCCACAATGGAATGGACCCAAGAGAGGAAAAAATATTCTTTTTGAAAATGTACAAAAGGAAAAGTCAAGAGGCCTGGGTTCCCTCTCATGAAGGAAACAGACGTCAGCATAGCAGGTCACTCAGCACAGTTCAGCTCTGTGTATGAAACAGAGATTCTAGTCCTTGTCTCTGTTTCAAGCTCTGTGTATGAAACAGAGTCTAGCCCTTGTCCCTGTTTCATGATGTTGCAGTGAAGGTAACAAAACAGACAAAGGGCACAGGCTGCAGAAAAGGATTTTAAAAGGATGACTTTTAAAATGTGAGCCTGCTTTTCAAGGGCACAATGAGGACATTTTCAAGTATATTAAAGCTGATTTATAAGAGATGGGTATAAAGACTCTACAAGGTCATTAGACTTTAGACTTACAAAGAAAACAAATCACATTCTCCTAGCATCACCAGTCAGGTGTTCCACAAATACTAAGAATAGCCACCGCAACGGGGTCCACTATGAGGGGTCAAAACATAACCCATGAAGCATGGCCGAGAGCTCCTATAACCTGATTTCTAGGAATCTAATTTTAAACATCCTCACAGCTAGCACATCACAAAAATACAGAGCTCCAAATGCTGTAACACAAGTGCTAACAACACTTAGCCAAAAATATACGAGGCATTTCAGGCAAAAATCCCAGAATCAGAAGAACACAAGTTTTCTAAGTTCTTCAAAAGCTGGTGCTGGTTGAGGCTCTTCTGCAGACTTCAACAAAAGACACGCTAGAATTAGCCATTGACGGTAACCCTGAGTCAACACGCACAGTGTTCGGAAAAGCACAAGGCCTGCTCCGGCTTGAGACCCTGGGAACTTTCTCTGGACCACACCGAGTGGACGACTTTGAGGACTCAAAATAACCAACAACCAGTCCACGAACAGAGAAAGAAGACTGCAGCCTCCCTGGGGACCTGGCTCCATGCCTGTCCCCTTTCTTCCGGATACCTTTGCCCTTCCTGGCTCCCTCCTCCACCTGGAGATGCTCTGGGTTCAGGCCCCTCTCCAGTTGTGTCTCGGTCCACAGCTGGCTACCTGTGTGAAGCACCAGGCCTTGAAGGACCATCTCCACCTGCTTCCTGCACTTCCCACCCACTTCCGCGAGACCCCCAGGCTCTGGCTGCTCTCAGGGATCAGGGCCGCCAGGCTCCCCTCACAGGCTCCAACTGGAGTCCTGCCCCCTGGTTTTCAGCAACACTTGGGACTTTCTCCTGGAAACTTTCGGCTCTGGGCTTTAGAGAACTGTGCCATCCAGCTCTTCTCTGGACTCTAAGCAGGGCCTTTTCTGGGTCTTCTAACCCTTCCTCCATTTCCAAATGTGGGCTTTCCTTTGGCGTCCTCTCTCCAGACATGCACGCCTCACACTCTGGCTACTTCACCTGCACGTCTACCTAAGAGGCTCCCAAATGCACCCTGCTCCAGATTTTCCCCAAGCCTCCTCCTGTATTTCCAGACTCGCAGCTTGCAGTGGTGTCTGTAAGTATCTCCGAGTCAGATCCACACTTGCTTCTCCTGATTTCCAGCAAAGCGCAACGCCAACCTCAGGGTGCAGACTCGCAGCTTCTTCCGCCTTCCTGCACTCCCTCTTCCCCTCCTGACCCAGGCACCGAATCGCTCAGCTCACTGGCTGCCTTCTGTCCTCCTCTCGCCATGGCGAGTGCCCTGCATGAGCCTGCTCTGTCCCTCAGGCTCCACGGCGTGCCGCACATCAGAGGCGATTCTCTCCGGAACCCTCAGTGGCTCCCTCGTATCCGACAGGTAAGGACTTCCACATTCTGGCCCCAATCTAACTTTCTGGCCTCAGATATGCACATGCATATTTTATCTATGCAAAGAGAGTACAGGCCTCACACCTGCTCTCATTCCTGGGCTCCTAGCTCCTCCTGAAGGTGCTGTATGAGCTACCTATGCACTTTCCAAACCCTAATTGAATATGCGCTTGGAGAACATTTACTTGATAATTTTGTGGCATTGCCGGATAACGTGGACAAAGTGAGAACTACGCAGGTGTGTGGATGCTGCCTTGCCCAGACCTCACTTACCCAGACACTCCCAGATGCTCAAGGTGACCAGCCCTATTGGCGCACAGGCAGGCGCAGGCTGCACCCCCACAGCTGGGCCCGGCGAGCTGAACTATAATCATGAAGCAGCTGTTTGCTCCTAAATCTGTGTATGCCGGTGCACTTGTTACACATTACTGAAACCAATAAAGTATGACTCCAAAGAGAGAATAATTGTATGAAAACTAAGTTGGATGCCTTTCAAAGACTTAATATGGGGGAAATTTTTTTTTTTCATTTTAATCTTTTCTACATTGCTATCACATTAGGTATGGGCAAAAAATATACACAATGTTTGAGGAAATAATTTTTAAAGGTTTCAAATGTAACATATCTTGTTTCTCTTGTGTTGCCTATTCTCTTCTAGAAGAATCAAAACTGTGGCAGGCCTGCGATGGCTGTGGTTGAGGAAAGAGGCCACACCCACAGCCAGCAGAACCACGCTCAGCAGCAGCCTAGCCCCGCGTGGAAGAGGCGTGAACACTCTCGGGAGAGGTGGATGTGCACTAACCGTTCCCAGCTCTGACCTCTTTGATTAACTGAATATGGTGATTGGTTTTATCTGAACATCAGACAAAAGGGTGTCTACGCCCAGGAAAGACTCTAAACACTCTGGACCCTGCTGGGGCAGATGGTGACCTTGACCCAGTGATACCACTCTCCAGTGGGCAGCCAGCCCAGTCTCCTAATCGTAAAGGACATTCATAGCAACACTACGAAAAAGAAACACGACTGTTCTGAGCCGGAAAAGTGAAATTTAAAACATTAAATATACAGGTTCTAACTAAGAGGCAGACGGACCGGGCGCGGTGGCTCACGCCTGTAATCCCAACCCCTTGGAAGGCCGTGGTGGGTGGATCACTTGAGGTCAGGAGTTCGAGACCAGCCTGGTCAACATGGTGAAACCCCATCTCTACTAAAAATGCAAAAATTACCCGGATGTGGTGGCGGGCACCTGTAATCCCAGCTACTTAGGAGGCTGAGGCAGGAGAATCGCTTGAACCCGGGAGGTGGAGGTTGCAGTGAGCCGAGATCGCGCCACCGCACTCCAGCCTGGGCAACACTTTCTCAAAAAAAGTAAAATAAAATAAAATAAAATAAAATAAAATAAAATAAAATAAAATAAAAGGCAGACAAACAAAAGGAGATTTCCTCTGATCTTAAAAACAGAAGTATTTGATTCACAGCCTGGATAATTGAAGATCTGCATAGAAATCACCTAGGGCCCCGCCCTCCCTCACAACAGACTGCGATAGAGGGGAGGAGGGCAGGAGGTGGGCCCCTTATCCACGAGAGGCTCCTCCCACCCCATCCCCTTCCTCAGGAGGGCGGCCTGCCCAGTGCAGGCTCCCTTCTCCCCAGGTAAGACCCTGGTGTCTCTACAGGAACACCCACCTCCCTTCCCTGCAATCCACTCCAGCTGCTCACGGCCAGCCAAGGGGGGCGCTCTTCAGAGAGGAGCAAACGGCTTCGGGGAGAGCCTGAACTCCCACATCCCAGGTGTGGCTTGCCAGGGAGCACAGAGGAAGGATGCAGGTCCCGAGAAGGAGGAGGCGCAGGAGGACGATGAGAGAGACAAGAGAGACAAGAGAGGCAGACCGCCTAGCGACGCGCTGAGCGCAGGACCTGGCGGAGGCCTCCTGGGGAGGGGCAGAGGCAAACAGGCTGCTGCTTCTAGGCTGCTCCGGAGGATACAAGCTCGGAAGGGGCTGCAAGGCAGGACTCGCTGAGGAGCAGTCATGTGGATGCCCCGCCTCTCACACGGCACACACTGACAACATGCAACTAACAAACAACACAACACGCATGTACAATGCGCTTATACAACACTGACAACACACAATGCACACAAACACACACAACCTATACAACACATACCCAATACATGCAACTCACAACACAATATGCATTTTTAACACTCAGGCAACGCATAACCAATACATGCAACTCGCAACACAACATGTACGTACAACACACTCATACACACATACAGCACACGTAACTCACATACAACACAACACGCACGTACAATGCACTCATACAGCACACACAACACACAACTCACATACAACATGCACATGCAACACACTCATACGACACACAACACTCATATAACACACAACACACACAACTCACAACACAACATGCACACACAACACTCACACAACATACACACAATACATACAACTCACAACATACACATACAACACACTCATACAGCTCACGTACAAAACATGCAACTCACGTTCAACACAACATGCACGTACAACATACACGACACACTCAAATCCACGCAACATTCACATACTCACAACATACACATACAATACACTCAAACAACACATACAAGAAATGTAACTCACGCACAACACAACGTGCACATACAACACACTACACAACATTCAACACATACAACATACACAATACATGCAACTCAACACAAATACATGTACAATGCACTCACAACACACAACACTTACACAACACACAACACATGCAACTCACAAACACACGTACAACACACTCATACAACACACAGCACTCACAAAACATACACACAATACGTGCAACTCATATACAACATACACATACACACGTACAATGCACAACACTCATATAACACACAACACACATACAACATACAAAACATACAACTCACAAATACACGTAGAACACACTCATACAACACACAACACTCAAACATACAATAAATGCAACTCAACACAATATGCACATGCAACACACATACAACCCATGCAACTCACATACAACACAACACACTCATGCAACACATTCATACAACACACACTGTACAGATTCTAAGTATGAAATAGAAAACAGCACACGCACGGTTTCTAAAGTATGATGAAAGTGTTTTCAAGAAGGTCGTCCAACATCCAAACTGGTACCATGTCCTCATTTTCAGCTGCTGCTCAGATTCAAGCATTTTTATCATCCGCTCTATGAATTATAATAATACAGCATAAACCCAGTTTTCATTTTACACCCACTTTGGTTTGGGTTGCTCCAAAACAGGGGCCAGGAGCCTCAGAGTCGTCCTTCAGAACAAAACACAACCCACACTCAGAGGCCAGGAAGGGAACTCGGGGGGTGACACACACTCTCTCATCTGCAGAGCTCTGCTTCAATTACTTCACACGCAACCAGGGCTGGAACGGGGTTGCTGAGGGTACAGACACGGCAAACTGAGAAGAAACTGGCAGGTGGAGGAAGATCGGCCAAAACCCAAGGAAAAATGCTGAACATTTTCCACAAATAGTTCACACGACAGATGATACTCGGGCTACTGAAAGTTTATTGAGAGGGGTCTTGCTCCAAAGAAAAAGTTCTCTCCCAAGGTTATCGAAGATTCACAGCAGACACCTGCCCCCAACACACCATCTGCCGAGGGCCTAGGAGTCAAAAAGAAAGTAAGACAGAAGTAAGGGTACAGGGGAAGGAGAGCAGGAGGGGACCGAGTACTCGGAACCAAGTGAAGTGATGGGCGGACACTGAATGCCTGACTCCAGGGTTATCACCTCGGAAAACAAGTCTGTTGAAGTCCGTAGTAACAGTGTTAGTGCTTTCACTGAACCTGCACTCAACACTGGAGAACCTCCCTGTGTTATGAAGACGATCTGAAAAATAACATTAATTCACAAGGTAGAGTGACGATTCAGCCACAGAAAATAAAACTGATATAATCCACTGCAAGTCACACTATGTCTTTCTTTAAGACTGGTTTATGACGCAGAAAAGAGGCAGCTTGAGATCTAAAATACTGAAACTGGCAGACACCTTGTTTCCCTGAATTCTCACAACCGTGGCACCAGCTAGGGTAAGACAGAGTGGCTTTCAGAGCTTCCAGAACAACAGAACAGATCAATCATAAATATGCAAAGGTGATCTGAAGACAGAATTAATATTCCACGTTTTGGCTTAAACTAGTCATGTGATTTCCAATAAGTGGGAAACATCCACACCAATTTTTATAAGAAAGTTCAATGTGAACACATAGTACAGAACACGATCTTTGTTTTGGAATTTATTTATTTAATATGACAATTTCAATTGTCTTTAGGGATTCCTGATATTGAATGCTCATCTTTACTAATGATGAGCTACCCATTTTCTGACTGAGGAAATGGAAAGTTGTCACTGCCTAACACCAATACTCAACACAGCCTGTATGAAAGGGAAAGCTACACCTGTGTGCACACACATGCATACACATACCTACACATGTACACGCACACACATACACGTGTACGCACGTGCACACACATGTACACATGTGTGCATACATCCATATGCATGCACACATACGCACATACCTGCATACACACGCATATGCGCACACACATACATATACACGCGTACACATGTACATACATACATGCATATACACGTGCACATGGACACGCATACACGCATACAGACGTGCACACACATGCATATGTACATGCATACGTAAGTATCATCTCAGGTATGTGGATTCAAAATTCTGATGCAAACAAGAATAATCACAAAACAAGGTAGGGTGTCAACAAGTGAGAATTGAGATGGAAGTCCTGGAATGTTCCAGAGACGATAGGAGGGAGGTCTGCACATCACGTAAACATCTTACCCATTTTAAACGTGACCATTCCTGCCAACATCGGCCTGGATTAAGAAGATTTCATTTACATAAGGAACAGAAAATATGATACTTGTTCTAATGAGGTTCTCTAATCATTAGATTATTTTCATAATTATAAGTAATCACTAAATAACTTCCTTTCAAGGGTCTAAAAATAAAAATAAGATTACAAAGTCACAGTCCTGACAGTTTTATCATGCAAATCACAGCTGTGAAAATAAAGCATGGCTTTGAGACTATGCCCTCCTCAAATACCCTTCATGGAATTTTGTACCAGTAATGGCTGGTAATTAATTGTTACACCAGGTGGAAAAGTATACCATTTGGGGTATATGAAGTAAGCATGTAAAGAGAAATGACCACACACACCTGAAACCAGGTCTCATTTCACAACTGTTTCCTACTTTCGATTTGCTTAATTTACTTCATGAGGTGCCTTGAGGAGAGAAAGCAGAGCTGGGATCCGCCCCGAGGCTGCTTCGGGGAGAGCTGGGTGGGCACCAAGCCCCTCAGACCGAGGGCTGAGCTGCGTGGCTATGACCCCATCACTGCGGCTCCCCAAGCGTGTGTCCCTGTGTGTCACGCAAACCCCTGCCACACAGGTGACACACGCCACACGCCTGACACAGGCTCAGCACACAGGGAGCGATCAGTAAGGGGTGACTAGAGAGAAGCGACGGCCTTCAGCGTGGACGGAGAAAACAGGTCACAGACTCACAGAGGAAACGCCGCAGATCCACAGACGGAGAAAACACCACAGATGCATGGACGGAGGAAACAGACTACAGACGCATGGAGCGAGAAAAGCGCCACAGATGCACGGAGGGAGGAAAAGCGCCACAGACGCACACATGGAGAAAACGCCACAGATGCACGGACGGAAGAAACGCCACTGACGCACGGACAGAAGAAATGCCACAGACGCATGGACGGAGGAAACGCGCCACTGAGGCACGCATGGAGAAAACAGGCCACAGAAGCACGAAGGGAGAAAACGCCACAGACGCACGGACGGAAGAAACAAGGCAGAGACGTGCACACACCAGCGTGGAACATGGGACAGGAACGTCTCGGCCATGCACCTTCCACTCCCACTAGGGACTTCCCACCCCAGAGCACTCAGGATGGCTGTGGAGCTCCTGCCACCTACCCCAGAGGTGAAGCTGGGGAGCCAGAGATGAGCAGGTTCACGTCCATCAAATGCGGCTGCAATCCCTGTAATAACAGGAGGTCACCATTAAACAGAAGGGCACTTCACTTGGAATAAAAGCACTCTGCATAAAAGAACTAAAGATTGGCCGGAGACCGCTTAGAAACCATCACAATCATTCTTGCTAGTGACAGTGAAGCTTCAAGAGTGGTCACTTTTTCCTGTAGAAACGCCACAGAGCTGATTCCTGGAACTCAGTTAGAATATTTCTTTCCCGGAAACCACACAACCAAGAGTTTAATAATGCCATCTCTTGAGCAGAAAGATTAAGATTTCTGATGAAACAAAACCCTGGCAAGTCTCCTGATTCTAGAAGATGCTACACAGAAAAGCTAACTCAAAGGGGTTGCATTTCTTTTGTCGTCCATGACACACACGAAAAAAATTTAAAATATACAAAAAATGTAGGATTTGTACAGTGAGTACCAATGTATCTACCCCCTGGATCACAGATTAGATTTTAAATGTAAAGTTCTAAATGTTCCCAGCTAAGGAAATGTGCGGTGGAAGCCTCTACCTGGTTAGAACCAAGGGGAATGGAATGAGCTTTCCCTGGCCTTGCTACTCAGCTGGGAGGGGCTGCCACAGCTCGGCCACCCCACCCCAGAGCACTCAGGATGGCTGTGGAGTTCCTGCCACCCATCCCAGAGGTGAGGCTGGATCCCCAATCGAGGTGTTAAGAGTGAGCCAGCTGGGCGCGGTGTCTCAAGCCTACAATCCCAGCACTTTGGAAGGCCAAGATGGGCGGATTACGAAGGCAAGAGATCGAGATCATCCTGGCTAACACAGTGAAACTCCGTCTCTGCTAAAAAAAAAATACAAAAAACTAGCCGGGCGAGGTGGCGGGCGCCTGTAGTCCCAGCTACTCTGGAGGCTGATGCAGGAGAATGGCATAAACGTGGGAGGCGGAGCTTGCAGTGAGCTGAGATCTGGCCACCGCACTCCAGCCTGGGCGACAGAGCGAGACTCCATCTCAAAAAACAAAACAAACAAACAAAAAGAGTGAGCCAGCCTTTAGAGGCCATGTGGTCTATACTTGAATAGAAAATGTTCCAGGAAACCAAAGATTCAAATGCCTGTGATGAATTCCTAACCATTTGAAACCCAGGCTCCTCATCTATATAAAGAGAACAATGCTCTCTCCTGAGAAAGCATTTCAGAAGGACGAAAAAGGATCCACATGAGAGCAGCTGAAAACTACAAAGCACCCTGCAATTATAAGATTTTTTCCAGATCTTTGTTTCAAGGAATGTCAGCATTCTAAATATTGCGCTTCATCCCACATCACCTTTCAGGAGCAGATCATAACGATCAAAAGTATCAGCAGAATCCCTACCAGCTCAGTCGCCGTGTGCTTCTTCTCCCTGCATGAGAATTCCTGCAGAACGATGGGACCATCCAAGAATGGCTCCCTGCCATCATGTGCCCATATTCCTTCCCCAGGGAGCTATTCCTGTACTCATGGGGCATGGGAAACCTGTATAACACCACCAGAAAGTCCTTGTTTGATTTACACACTTCCCAGAAGGGCTGATTTTATCCAGAATCCGAACTGTGTCAAACACTAAACCTAAGAAATCATTAAAAACCAAGGAAATGTAAGGTCATCTCCTGCCCCAGGTGCATGGCTACTAGGGGAGAAATAGAAAATGAGACACGAAAGCAAACTTTTAAGATATTCAGAACACCACTGGATGATTCCGGGAACTCATTACAGATCATTGCTGTTCCTAATAACAGGAAAGAAATTCTAAAATTCCAACAGGCATGGTGAGTCCCTCACTTGCATGAAATCAAAATAATAATCCATCGCTATCTTTAAAAGACAAAAGAAAAACTCTATTTCCTCTTCATATTAATTTGTGTACAAATAACTTAAGTGAGGAAATCTTAATGTCTGGACTGTGATATCAATAGCAAAATAACCCCAAGCTTCCCAATTAAAGGATATAGACGGGCTGAGTGGATTTAAAGAAGAAAAACCAACTATATGCTGCCTACAAAAAACTCACTTCAGCCGTAAAGACACACAGAGACTAAATGTGAAGGGATGGAAAAACATGTTCCACATTAATGGAACTCAAAAGTGAGCAAGAGTAGCTATATTTATTTCAGACCAATCACAAGTTAAGTCAAAAACTGTAAAAAAGTAATTATGTAATAAAGAGATCAACATAGCAAGAGGATATAACAATTACGAGTATATGTGCACCCAACAACAAAGCACCCAGATACATAAAGCAAATATTAGTAGAACTAGAGAGAGAGGTTGGGCATGGTGCCTCATGCCTGTAATCCCAGCACTTTGGGGGGTGGAGGCAGGTGGATCACCTGAGGTCAGGAGATCAAGACCAGCCTGGCCAACATGGTGAAACCCTGTCTCTACTAATACAAAAAATTAGCCCAGGATGGTGGCACACGCCTGTAATCCCAGCTACTTGGGAGGCTGAGGCAGGAGAATCATTTGAACTCGGGAGGTGGAGGTTGCAATGAGTTGAGATTGCACCTCTGCACTCTAGCCTAGGCAACAAGAGCAAAACTCCGTCTCAAATATATATATATATATATATATATATATATATATATATATATATATATATATATATACATACACACACACACACACATACACACACACATACATATATATATATATATAGAGAGAGAGAGAGAGAGAAAGAGAGAGAGAGAGAGAGAGACACCAACACAACAATAGTAGGGGCCTCAAAACCCCACTGTCAGCACTGGAGATCATCTAGACAGAAAATAACAACAAATTATCAAGTTGAAAGTAGAGTGTAGACCAAATGGACCTAATAGACATTTACAGAACGTTTCATCCAACAGATAGAGAATGCACATTTTTCTCATCGGCACATGGAACATTCTCTAGAATTAACCACATGCTAGGCTGCAAAAGAAGTCTCAATACATTTTTTAAAAATTGAAATAACATCTGGGATATTCTCAGACTGTAACAGAATAAAGCTATAAATCAACAACAAGGAACAGATATATCTCAAAAGAAGACATTTGTGCAGCCAACAGACACATGAAAAAATGCTCATAATCACTCGCCATCAGAGAAATGCAAATCAAAACCACAATGAGATACCATCTCACACCAGTTAGAATGGCAATCATTAAAAAGTCAGGAAACGACAGGTGCTGGAGAGGATGTGGAGAAATAGGAACACTTTTACACTGTTGGTGGGATTGTAAACTAGTTCAACCATTATGGAAAACAGTATGGCGATTCCTCAAGAATCTAGAACTAGATGTACAATATGACCCAGCCATCCCATTATTGGGTATATACCCAAAGGATTATAAATCATGTTGCTATGAAGACACATGCACACGTATGTTTATTGCGGCCCTATTCACAATAGCAAAGACTTGGAATCAACCCAAATGTCCATCAGTGACAGACTGGATTAAGAAAATGTGGCACATATACACCATGGCATACTATGCAGCCATCAAAAAGGATGAGTTTGTGTCCTTTGTAGGGACATGGATGCAGCTGGAAACCATCATTCTCAGCACACTATCGCGAGGACAGAAAACCAAACACCGCATGTTCTCACTCATAGGTGGGAAATGAACAGTGAGATCACTTGGACACAGGAAGGGAAACATCACACACCGGGGCCTGCAGGGGAGGGGGGAAGGATAGTATTACGAGATATAATTTAAATGACGAGATATAATTTAAATGTCATAATGTAAATGACAAGTTAATGGGTGCAGCACACCAGCTTGGCACATATATACATATGTAACAAACCTGCACATTGTGGACATGTACCCTAGAACATAAAGTTTAATAAACAATCAAACAAAAAACAAATCAACAACAAGGAGAACTTTCAAAACTGTATAAATACATAGAAATTAAACAATATGTCCTTGAATAGCCAATGGGTCAATGAAGAAATTAAGAAGGAAATTTAAAAATTTCTTGAAATAATTGAAAACAGAAACACAACATATCAAAGCCTATGACATACAGCCAAAGCAGTATTAAGAGGAAAGTTTATAACCATAAACTCCTACATTTAAAAAACAGATTTAAAATAAACAACCTAACAATGAACTGTAGTGAGCTAGAAGAGCAAGAACAAATCAAATCCAGAAGTGGTAGCAGAAAAGAAATAACAAAGATCAAAGAGGAAGTCAATAATATGGAAACTAACAAATATAAAAGATGAAGAAAAAAGTGTTGGTTTTTTGAAAAGATAAATAAAATAGACAAGCCATTCGCTACACTAAGAAAGAAAAAGAAATCCCAAATAAATAAAATTAGAAACAAAAAAGGAGAATTACATTTGATACCACAGAAATACAAGGGATCATTAGAAACTATTTTTAACAACTGTATGTCAAGAGATTGGAAAACCTAGAGGAATGGATAAATTCCTGGACATGTACAACCTACCAAGATGGAACCAAGAAGAAACGGAAATCCTAAACAGACCAATAATGGGTAACACGTATGACTATATAATAATAAAATGTCTCCCAACAAAGAAAGCCCCAGAACTTGGTGGCTTCACAGCTGAATTCTACAAATTTTTATTTCAATTCTTCTCAAACTATTCCAAAAATATTGAAGAGGAGGGAATTCTGCCAAGTTCATTCTTCAAGCCAAGCATTACCCTGATACCAAAATAAGACAAGGACACAATAAAAAGAGAAAACTATAGGTCAATACCCCTGATGAACACAGATGCAAAAATCCTCAGCAAAATACTAACAAACTGAATCCAACAGCAAATCAAAAAGATTATACACCATGATCAAGTGGGTTTTATCCCAGGATGCAAGGATTGCTCAACAAACACAGATCAATAAACACGCTACATCACATCAACAGAATTAAGGACAAAAACCATATCATTTCGACAGATACAGAAAAAGCATTTGATAAAATTCGACGCTGCTTCATGATAAAAAGTCTCAACAAACGAGGCACTGAAGGAAACATACCTCAACACAATAAAGGCCATAGGTGACAAACCCACAGCTAACATAATGGTGAATGGGGAAATACTAAGAGCTTTTTCTCTGACACCTGTAACAAGACAAGGACGCCCACTTGTGCCACTCCTATCCAACACAGCAGTGAACGTCCTAGTCAAGAGCAGTTAGGCAAGAGAAAGAAATCAAGGGCACCCAAAGTGGAAAGGAGGCACTCTAACTGTCTGTTTGCAGACAATATGCTCTTATATATTTAAAAAAAAAAAAAAAAAGGGCTCCAGCAAAAATCTCTTTGAACCGATAAACAAATTCAGTAAAGTTACAGAATACAAAATAAACATATAAAAGTCAGTAGCATTTATTTTTTTTTTTTTTTTTTTTTTTTTGAGACAGAGTCTGGCTCTGCCACCCAGGCTGGAGTGCAGTGGCCGGATCTCAGCTCACTGCAAGCTCCGCCTCCCGGGTTCACGCCATTCTCCTGCCTCAGCCTCCCAAGTAGTTGGCACTTACAGGCGCCCGCCACCGCGCCCGGCTAGTTTTTTGTATTTTTTAGCAGAGACGGGGTTTCACCGTGTTAGCCAGGATGGTCTCGATCTCCTGACCTCGTGATCCGCCCGTCTCGGCCTCCCAAAGTGCTGGGATTACAGGCTTGAGCCACCGCGCCCGGCCAAAAGTCAGTAGCATTTCTATAGACTAACAATGAGCCAGTGGAAAAAGAAATCAAGAAAGCAATCCAATTTAGTTACAAAAATATAAAATAAAAATAAAAATACCTCAGAAGAAGTCTAACCAAGAGGGTTAAAGATCTCTATGAGGAAAATGATATTCTACCCTCTGAAGGTAGAACAGTGGATTCTAGAGACAGGAAAGGGCGGCGGGAAGGCAGAAAGGGAGAGGTTGGCTAATGGATACAAAATTACATCTAGATAGTAAAAATGAGGTTTAGTGTGCTATAGCCTTGTAGGGTGACTGTAGTTTGTAATTTATTGTATATTTTCAAGCAGCTAAAAGAGAAGATTTTAAATATCCCCAGCATTAAGAAATGACAAATGTTTGAGAAGACAGACATGCTAATTATCCTGATTTGCTAATTACACATGATAAACATGTATTGAAATATCACACTGTATCCCATGGATATGTACCATAATGTGTCCATTAAAAATAATAATTGTTAAAAACCCAAGGGCCATTTCTCATTTGTCCTATGTCAATGTCGTGGTCCATTGGTGGAGACCTAGCCATTTGCAAGTTAGACTATAGTCACTTGAGCTGAAAGCAAATGAATCGTCACAAAAACTACCACTGGCACCAAGTCTTCTTTCCAGAATTTCCTGGCCACAACACTGCCACAGTCACTGCGGGCAGGAAAGACACACTAGCAACCAAGTTTCAACCCCAGCACAGTTGATGCTTTTATTTCTCTGGTTTGGAATAAGTGTGTGTTCATAACTTACATTTACTCCAACTGTCCCCTTGCTTAAATAGCTCCTTAAGGATGATTTCCTGTTACTAAATTCCAACAGCTTCTGAGCACCCATTATATTCTCCAAAGAAAATAAAAAGAGAAAATGTGTTGAAAGCCTGGTAATGTTCACTGAAGAATCCAGCATGATGTACTGCTTGAAATGGCCACTCCACCTTGTTCCTTTACATGACTTTTATTTATTTATTTATTTATTTATTTATTTATTTATTTATTTATCTATTTTTTGAGACGGAGTCTCGCTCTGTCGCCCAGGCTGTAGTGCAGTGGCGCGATCTCGGCTCACTGCAAGCTCCGCCTCCCGGGTTCACGCCATTCTCCTGCCTCAGCCTCCCGAGTAGCTGGGACTACAGGCGCCCACAACCGCGCCAGGCTAATTTTTTGTATTTTTAGTAGAGACGGGGTTTCACTGTGGTCTCGATCTCCTGACCTTGTGATCCGCCCGCCTCGGCCTCCCAAAGTGCTGGGATTACAGGCGTGAGCCACCGCGCCCGGCTTACACGACTTTTAAAGTAGCCCCAGTTATTACACATAATTGAAGCCATAATTTCTGCAATACCATTAGGTCCACAAAGGGTGGGGCCAGGGGACTTCAAAGTCTGTCTCTGAATTTTTTTTAAAAAAAGGAAAGCTTATGAGAGTAGGTAATGAAAATAAATATTCACAGGCCGGGCGCGGTGGCTCAAGCCTGTAATCCCAGCACTTTGGGCGGCCGAGACGGGCGGATCACGAGGTCAGGAGATCGAGACCATCCTGGCTAACACAGTGAAACCCCGTCTCTACTAAAAAATACAAAAAATTAGCCGGGCGTGGTGGCGGGCGCCTGTAGTCCCAGCGACTTGGGAGGCTGAGGCAGGAGAATGGCATAAACCCGGGAGGCAGAGGTTGCAGTGAGCTGAGATCCGGCCACTGCACTCCAGCCCGGGCAACAGAGCAAGACTCCGTCTCAAAACAAAACAAAACACAACAAAACAAAACAAAACCGAAAATAAATATTCACACAACTCAGAACAGGGGATGGTGACACATAAAGCTCCAGCCTGGCACAGGTTTCCGCCAGTGAGGGTGGGGACACAGACTCATATGGTCCCCACAATCCCCCAGAAGTGCCACAGACAGGTGGATGGCCTGAGGTAGAATCAGGCTCTGAATTCCGGGAGCTGTCTGGCTCATGTGCACCGCATGTGGTCCACAGTGCACGAGGATGTCCCATGTCAACAGTCCCGGTGCAGAGCACAGAATGCCCCATGTCACGAGCCCCCGCTGCAGAGCATAGCCCGAAGGTGCCAGCCCAGCCTCCTACACACTGGCCACCAAGGCACTGCCCTCCAGGAAGGAGGACCCCAGAGGTCGTGGCAGGATGAGGTTCTGCTCTTCATCATCCCCGAGCAGAGGGGAAAGTCCCAGCAGACACTTGGGGAGCCTCTACAGGTGGCTCTGGGACCCTGAATGGAGGTTCAAAGTTGTCCCCAGATACGCTAGACTCAAACCTAAAACAGGTCATTCTTCCAGATATGCCCAGACTGGGACTTATATAGGCCATCCTTCCTAGCTTTCCTCTGGAAAAGCAGGCTTAAAAGAGTATCGACTAAAAGGGGCCACCAGGAAGAGGGAAGTCCTATCTTTAAAAAAAGAAATAATTTTTCTAAAAAAGAGGCACTGAGGCTCTGACCCATCTGATCACTGAGTACGTGCTCAGCAGCATCTGTCAGAGCAGAACAAGTACACACATGCTCTCCATACCCTGTGCTCCGGGTCCCCGTGCTCCCCGCTCCCATGCCCCCCGCACCCGTGCTCCCCACACCTGTGCTCCGGGCACCCGTGCTCCCCGCACCGGTCCTCACCACGCCCATGCTCCCCACACCTATCTGTGCTCCCCATGCCTATGTTCCCTGCACCCGTGCTCCCCGCACTGTGTTCCCTGCACCCATGTCTGCTCCTCGAGCTCTCTTCCACTGATTTCCTCTGTACGTCCCTCTTGATAGTCACTGTCACCTCGAATCACCTGGCTAAATGGAGGTAAAGAAAAAGTCTAGAGTAGCACATTGGAGGACAGAGTGGAAGTGGCTGTTTACCAAGCAGGGCTATGAGATGAGCGCATCTGATCCCCATTAATCCTGACGGTCAGTTGATTAGCCCTGTTCAACAGCTGGGGACACTGAGGTGTGGAGGGACGGGCTTGCTTACCCCGGACGATGCCGACAGTGTGGGCCCAGCCCGGTCCCACAGCCACCAGGAGGAGGCTCCTGAGTGGGCAGGCGCCGAGGTGCAGCGCAGAGAACGCCTGGGACCCTGGCATAGACTCCTCAGGAAGGAAACAGAGAAAGGTCCACAGAGACTCAAGCAGCACAGAAGAAGGTCACCCACAAGTTAAAAATAGATGTTTGTGCTCTATCGTCCCAGCGTGCTAAAAATCCAGCTCGCTCACACGCACGGCCTGACGTGAGCCCGGCCTCCTTCAGCACTGGGCTAAGCGAGAGAGGCACCTGCCCCTCTCCTGACAATAGCAGGCTCGGCAGCTATTCTTCAATGTACTTGACACCCCTCCGTGAGGATTAAGCGACACTCTGTCGACACTGGCTAAGTTTAATCCCGACACAGCTAACCGTGTCGATCTGCAGTGAACAAACAACTTTCTTTGGATGACTCTGTCACTGACAAAGACCCTGAATCTCCCAGCAAAGCTTAGTGACACGACTTACCTTTCTGTTTTCATTCCAGGTACACTGGCCCATACGGTCTAGTTTACCTGCTGATAATGCCTTGGAAAGACCACCAGGGGGCCCCACACCATTTTCGGCTTTATAGGGATGTGAATTTCCCTTTGATGACAAAGGTAATGGGGAAATAAAACAAGGATCCAAAACAGATGCCTGTGTGTTTCCTGGGAGTGATAAGGTCAGGAACTGCCGCTCTGTGTCAGGTGAGGGAGTAACAGAGAGAATGGCACCCACTCCTGAGACAGGACCTGATGCATGGTGCAGCCACCGCCTGTGGCCATGGAAATTCCAGGGAATGCAGGCCCCAGTTGCATGGTACAGCCACCATCTGCGACCACAGAAATTCCAGGGAATGCAGACCCTCAGTCACATGGTACAGTTACCATCTGTGGCCACAAAAATTCCAGGGAAGGCAGACCCTCAGACACATGGTACAGCCACCATCTATAGCCATGGAAATTCCAGGGAACACAGACCCTCATGCACATGGTACAGTCACCACCTTTGGCCACGGAAATTCCAGGGAACATAGACACCAGTTGCATGGTGCAGACACCACCTGCAGCCGCAGAAATTCTGGGGAACGCAGACTCCAGTCGCACGGTGCAGCCACCACCTGTGGCCATGGAAATTCCGGGGAATGCAGGCCCCAGTCTCTAAAGTGTTATTTGTTTTAGGAACTTCACCGCAGTGAATGTGGAAGAGTTTCTCTCTGTGCAGAGCTCAGTATCCAGAAGGGAAGTCGGCTCTAGGAATGCCTTCCTCCTCTTCAGAGCTCAGGGCCCAGGGCTGACGCCCTTGGGAGGGGTCCTTGTTCGGCAACTGTGCCTGTGGAGGGTTCCCCAACACTCACCGTGCACCTCCTAGGAGCGGAGGCTACAACAGGGAGCCAGAGACCAAGCTCTGCTCAGACAACAGTGAGCTGATGGCCCTCCACTCTAAGTTCCAACTGCATGGAGTGTATATTCCATGAATGCTTGCTAAATGAATGATTCATATAAGGTCGTCTGTGCTGACCTTTGCTGGTCTGCTGACTGTGGGCTTCAGAGCATAGACCTCATTCCTGGAGCAGCCAGTCCTTCCCAGAGTGATGGCTGCTGGAGGACAAAGCCCAGGGCTTCTGTCCTGCAGCAACGCGCTCAGGACCCTGCGCTGGGCACGCTGGGGGCCTCTCCAGCAGGAGATCCCCAGTCCTGACCTTGCAATATCAGTGAACCCCAGGGGAGTCCCAAGTGCTCAAAATCAAGTAAATGTCCATTGTGATTTAACATATCAATTATAGAAGAAAGGGCAGATTGCCACCTCCCTCCTCAAACTAGGGACCATAAATCGATCCACGGCCCTAACTGAGGCTCTGCCTTAAATCCTGCTAAAACTACCAGCCAAATACTCAAATTTACATTAGAGTTAAAGGAAAAAAAAAAAAAAAAACTAAACCAAACACCTGTAAGAAATGATCAAGCAACCTGTGATACATCAACCTAAAGATTAAACATTAAAACAATGAAGTCGCAAGATATTAAAAGAGTATAAACTCTATGTGCATCGTGGTTCACGGTTCTAAAATTACACACAGACAAAGACTGGAATGGAAGGGGGATAGGTTTACAGATACATTTTTTATTTTTTGTTTTTTATTTTTAAATATTACTTCTCTAATGTATGATTTGACTGACCAGATAATTCGACAAAAAAAAAAAAAAAATCAGTTATGCCTATAGATAAATATGCACAGAATCCTTCTCTCTGATGCCAATGGAATTAGTTTGGGTCTGGCCCACAGTCTTCAATCTTTTAATTAAGACACAAAAACCAGGGCCGGGCGCGGTGGCTCAAGCCTGTAATCCCAGCACTTTGGGAGGCCGAGACGGGCGGATCACGAGGTCAGGAGATCGAGACCATCCTGGCTAACACAGTGAAACCCCGTCTCTACTAAAAAATACACAAAAAATAGCCGGGCGAGGTGGCGGGCGCCTGTAGTCCCAGCTACTCGGGAGGCTGAGGCAGGAGAATGGCGTAAACCCGGGAGGCGGAGCTTGCAATGAGCTGAGATCTGCCCACTGCACTCCAGCCTGGTCGACAGAGCCAGACTCCGTCTCAAAAAAAAAAAACAAAAAACAAAAAAACAAAACACAAAAACCATCTGTCAGGCTATTAGAAAAAAAAAAAAAAGATTTATAACCAGGAGCCCAGAAGAAAAGGACCCGCTATGTATCACAGTGTCTCTCCACGCCTCTCCACCCCGGACAGTGCTCCCTCTTTCCCCATTTTCATACCTACAGCACAAAGCACTTAGTAAAGAACTATCTCAATTCATGAGTCGCACAGCACAAAGGTCCCATGTCGCTGCCAAACATACCCTGCAGCCCCAAAACGAAGCGGCAACCCCCAGTGAAGGAAGAATGAGAGGCTGCTGGTTGTCATGTTAAATCTCGCAACTCAATGTCTTTGCACTTTCCTGCTTTGTTGGTTTCAAGGGCTTATTAAAATTAACCCCCCTACTAGATATTGAAGAAAGAAAGCAGGATGGTTGTGCAGGCTCTGAAGAGGCAGAGCCCCGGTTCCTCGGCCACCGCTGTCTTTCTACCCACAGCAGACGGGTTGACCAATTAGTCTCCCTTAGAGGGCACTGTTTATGATCATCGCGAACAAATGGATGCAATTGCTTCTTTTGAGATGTAGCAAGTTCTGGGACCTCCGCAGAAAAAAAAAAAAAAAAAAAAAAAAAAAAGGGCACTGGCGCAATAGTCATAACCTCTGCGTGACACACACAGAAGGAAAATTAAAGCCCTGGAGGCGGAGGCGTTCGGAAAAGGAAGGTGGAAGCAGGAAGGGCGCCCACAGAATAGAGTGGTCAGAAACCGACCACGTCACTAAAGGGCGCCTTAGACGGTCCAGAGGACAAAATATCCCTCTTTCCAGGTTAAACACCCATTTGCCACACAGCCAGTGATGGCAAGCAGGAGTTTGCTTTTTTTTTAAGACGTCGAAGAGCAACAAATAAGCTTAATAATGGGACTGACAGGGTCCTGGGCTGGTGACTCAGCTGATGTGCACAGCATCAAAACCCAGGTTCCTCAATGCACTCCCTCTGCAGTTCAGGACAGCACTACAACTCACCCCATCAATCACTGCTTAAAAAAGCAGTTGTAAAGAAAGAGACGACCCATTTGAAAGCAGCTGGAGGAGGAAGACAGAGCGACTCGCAGAATCCAACCGCTTGTAGCCTCGGAACCATAACAAGAATATGAAACTAGCGGGTCCAGTGTGAGGCAGAACAGAGACGCCGTCACGGCTCTCAGGAGGCTGAACGGGAAGCCCATGGCTCAGGCCCCGCAACGCCCTAATGGTGCCTGGAGCAGCCCACAGGTCTGTGTCCTTCGTGTGGGTTCACCTTCCTAGTTTCCTGGGTGAATTCAATGTACAGCATTTATTCGCCAAGAAAAGAACATTCAAATCAAACTACTGTCATAACTCTGAAGGGCTCTTAACACTCCAGTCCGCACGTTCAAAAGCCCACAAATATCAGTGCTGCCACTGTGCAGGTAACAATGTTTTGGATGCATCATGCACGTAACCAGTAACGATGTTTTCATGTTTTCCGTAGCCATCTCATTCGGGATACATAAATATCTGTGACGACTTGACACTTAGTTATCTGTGACTTTCAGATAGATTTAACAAGTCTACCTGACGGAGAAGGCCTCACCCTCCTGATCCCGGGCACAGGCGCCCCTACGTGCACCCGGGGCCTGGGGAGCGCACTCTCCATCACCTCCCGCTCTTCAATGTTAAATGTCCTCCCGGCGCGCCCGCGTCGTGGGCCCAGGCTCGGGCCCCTCCTGGAGAGCCGCTTCCACATTGCAGGGCAGGGGAAGCCCAGAGCCCGCGCCGCGGCGCCGCTGACGTCCCGGAGTCCCAGCTTTCTGGTCCTTCCGGTCCGAGCGGAGGCTGGCGGGAGTGCCTGGGACCCATTTTAGTTTTCAGTTTTGTCACGAGCCGGAAGGCGACAGCACATGCGAGCACAAGAAACCCTTTTTGTAAATCTTCCAGCGGAAACGCGAGGGGCTGCCGGACCGCCTCGGAGACGCCAGGCGGGAACCCAGAGCACCCACGCCGCGTCCTGCATTGCAGCAGCCGGGACCCCGCCCACACTGCGCGGGGCACGAGGCTACAGGAGGCGTGCGGGGACCCGCCGTTTCTTCCTCGACACGCTGGGTGGTGGCGTGGGGCGGAGTTGGGGGGCGGGGGGCCACTTAGGAAGTGATCGCGCTGTACCCTCGCTTCGGAGGGGAAGCCCGGCCCAGTCCTACAGCTCAGAGGCAGAACGACCCCCGAGGGCGCTCCAGGCGACCCCTCTGCCAGGTTCAATTTAAAACATAAACCGGAGGGGATGGAAAGCTCACTATCTTTCGGATGGAGGTTCCTACGGCCATGTCCCTTCCTCCTCCGCCCCACCCGGCAAGGACCCCGGGGCTGCCTTGACGGTTCACGCTGCCCCTCAGGTACCCCTGCCCTGCCGCTCCCGGGCACCGGCTTCGACCCAGTTCTCCCGATCGCTTCCCCGCTCTTCTCCCCGGTTCTTCCCATCGCTTCCCCATCTTTCCCCGGGTCCTCCCATCGCTCCCCCCCTCTTCTGCCCTATCCCCCCATCCCCTTCGCCCTGTTCTCCCTCTCTCCGTCCGTCCCGACCTCGCCGCCTGGAGGGGGGCGCGCACCTTGAGCATCCCCGCCACTGGTCAGCACGCCGATGGCCTTGCCGGCCCCGGAGAGGTGCTCCAGCAACTTCCGCAAAGAGCCCTTGGGGGCCCGGGAGTCGTCCGCGTCCATGGCGAGGAGGCCGAGGGTAGTCGCTAGTCCGGGTGCGCGGCAGGCAATGGGGACCCTGCCCGCGGGCGCCGGACTCGGAACTGCTGCCCCGCCCGCGCCCCCGCCTGGCGTCAGCGCCCATGGGCAGTGACGGGCGGGGCCCGAGCGCACCCGAGGGCCTGCGGGGACGGGGGCGCGGCTAGGGGCAGGAGCAGGGAAAGGGGCAGGGAAAGGGCAGGGGCTGGCGGGGAGGGCGCGTGTGTAGGCAGGAGCACCTACGCGGGGGTCGTCGTAGGTAAGGGCCGCGCTAGCGATGGGGGAGGTCGCAGATGCGGAGGTACCGCCACAGGTGGGCGGGGTCCCTGTGGGTGGGGCCGCGTTGCTGGTGCGCGAGCCTCGCGGGTGGGTTGGAGGACTCTGGTTGGGGGCTTTAGAGATGCCCGGAGCGCCACAGGTGGGGGCAGGGGCAGCGTCCGGGGAGGGGGATACCGCAGGGGGGCGAGGTCACAACGTTTGCTGGGCGCGCCATGGCGGGGCGGAATAGAACGCGGGGAGCATCTCCCGGGGGGGGCAAGGGAGACCGTGAGTGGGCGCGAACGCCGGGGCGGGTGGAAACCCCGCACTTGCTGGGAGCGCCGATGGCGGGGCGGGATGGAATTGGGGCGCGGAGACCCTACCTGGACGCGGAGGCTCGCGGCAGGCCCGGCCGCTCCTGCTGTTGTCGGCGCCTAGCCCGGCCGCTCGCACAGCTCGTTGTTGCCCGCAGGATTCCTCTGGGGGCTGCGCTGGGAGCCCCGGGGCGCGGCTTCCTCGACCCCCGCCCCCAAGTTTTCTCTGCAGCCTGAGGTCGGGAAGGACGCACGGAGAGTGAGTGGATCATTCAGGTGGCGAGAAAAGCTGAGCGCGGCGGGCTTAGCTATAACGAAGCTGCGATTTCCCGGGCCCACGGGGGCTGTGGCGCTCCTGAGCCACCAGCCCGGCCCTTTGGGAGAAGCAGCCTTGGGGTGGAGGAGGATATCGGGGCGCGACCCTCAGAGACGCCTGGGCGCGCCGAAGTCAGAGTGGGGCAGGAGGAGGCGCAACAGGACTGGCCTGAAGGGGAGGCGGGACGACCCTTCCTCCCCACGGACACGCGCGCTGCTGTACGCTGTGCTGACCTCGGCTGACTTCACTGGCCAACTCCACGTACTGAAATACGCACACCCGATGGGATGTGTGGTTGTCCATCCACAGCTTAACAGCCTGGTGCCGGTTACCCTGCGACGGGAGAGGGGGCAGCCCCCACAAAAGCACGGGCCTATGGGGCCCCGGTTCCTTCAGTGCTCACCCCACGAAGTAGGGCTGCCAAACGGCCCCACTCGAGGGCTTACCGGAGGATGGTCCTGCGCGGTGGGTGTTTGTTGAACAGATAAGAGACAACAAAAGAGACTAAGAAGAGGTTTGTTCTATGAACCGGGGAATACGAAGCAATCGCAAAGGAGAGTCTCGCCAAAGGGCAATCCTGGGGAAGAGATGGAGAGGCATGGATTTTTCTTGGATGTGTGCCTCATCCTGGGGCTCATCCCGCTGAGCATCAAATATTCCTTGCAAAAGAGGAAAAAAAAAATATGCTGCGGACAATGCTGGATGGTCTGATCTCTCCCTTGGCCAGAATTAACGGGGAAATTCCTAACCCCTCGTGGTCCTCAGAATCACCTGTCCTATGCACACCCCCACTAAACCACTGAAGTCCAGTTTCAGCCAGCGCAGCCAGGGAATGTATATTTTTAAACAAACCACCTAGGTTACTCTGATGAATGCAAAGTCAGAGAGCGCTGCTCTCATGCACTGAGCCTGAGCATTATTCTATTAATAAAAAAGGAGAGGAGAATCCTGGGTGTCTTCAGGTGGCAGTTGAGTGGCCTTTGCCTTCTGGCGGGCAGAAGAGCAGACCGAGGCTCTGAGCACCTGCACCCACCGCTGGGCTCAGGATCTGGGCTGGAGAATAGAAGGGCTAATTTAATTATTCATGCCTTTTTAGAGCATATTACATGTGGAGAAGGTAGGGCACACTGAATTTTATTTTAGCCAAATACCCCTTATCTCCTTATACAATTGATATTTTTGTATTGAACATGAGGGGATGGGTCATTTGTCATGAAATTGTCTATAACACAGAAAACGATAGACACAACCTAAGAGTTCAAACATGATGAGTTAAAGAAATGATGGTAAAAATAGACGCTGCAATAATATTTAGTTGCTGTTACCGCTACGAAGATAAGTGTCTACTGACATGGAAATAAGTTCAGGACATACAAATCAGTGAAAAGGCAGGCCTAGACACAGTGCGAGCCTGTGCGTGCGAGTGTGCGAGTATGTGTGTGTGTCTGCATATATATGTAAATGTTTCTGAGCATTTTATTTCCTTTCTTTTGCTTAGTATAGGTAATGCCATTTTTTCTCTCCGATGAACAGGTATTGCTTAGGGAATAGAAATAGTTAATTAAAGCAATAAAATTTAGAGTGTCAAGACCCCCAAGGCTACAGATTATGTTCAAAAGTTTGTCTGTATATAAGGGCTGAGGTCAGGGTGGTCACTGAGTGGTCACTGACGGTCCTCACACATCTGTTCTTATGAGTTTGGCCCATTGCTCAGTCAGTCAGGGAATTAACACATATTAATATATACCTGTAGCTAAGATGGAAAAGAATGGCTATGGCTTTTTTTTTTTTTTTTTTTTTTTTTTGCAAGTCATGTTTTTTAATGGTGCTACAATTAGAGGTTTTCTTTTTTTTTTTTTTAAATCTTTGGCCTTAGCAATGAATCTTCTAATTCAACTGGAAGATATTGTCATGCTCGTCCCTGCGAAGAGACCACCAAAGAGGTTTTGTGTGAGCAACATGGCTGTTTATTTCACCTGGGTGCACGTGGGCTGAGTCCCAAAAGAGAGTCAGCAAAGGGAGATAAGGGTGGGACCGTTTTATAGGATTTGGGTAAGTAAAGGAAAATTACAGTCAAAGGGGAGTTGTTCTCTGGCGGGCAGGAGTGGGGGTCACAAGGTGCTCAGTGGGGGAGTTTTTGAGCCAGGATGAGCCAGGAAAGGGAATTTCACAAGATAATATCATCGCTTAAGGCAAGGACCGGCCATTTTCACCTCTTTTGTGGTGGAATGTCATCGGTTAAGGCGAGGCAGGCCATTTGCACTTCTTTTGTGATTCTTCAGTTACTTCAGGCCATCTGGGCGTATACCTGCAAGTCACAGGGGATGCGATGGCTTGGCTTGGGCTCAGAGGCCTGACAGATACTACATGCCCTGCTGACCGTACAGCTTCCACCCAGTAGGACCTGAGGTGTGTGTTTGTTCTTCATTGTCCCTTGACAGGTTACTCCAAACTGTGGCCCACACCAGCACACAGTTATACCCCAGGAATGATTACTCCTTGGGCCGGGAGTTCAGGCTTCACTGGGCCCTCTGCCCCAGGGGCTCTCCGTGGCTGCAGCAGGTGTCTGCCCAGGGCTGCTGTGTCTTCTGAAGGCTCAGGCTCATCAGGGGAGGAGCTGCTTCCACGCTCGCTTCTGTGTTGCTGGCAGGATTCTTTTGCTTGCAGGCTGTTGGACTGAAGGCCCCTGACTCTCCGTGGCATCAGCTTAAGGCCTCCCTCTGCCCTGGGCAGGTGACTGGCTATGCCAGAACTAGCACCTATGAAGACCCAGGGGGAGAGTACCAGTGGATGGAAGCTGCAGCCCTCCCAATCCAATCTCAGGAGAGACCGCCATCTCTTTTGCCTGCTTCTATTCATTAGAAGTGAGCCGCTGAGTCCAGCCCTCTTCGAGGGTCTGGCTGTGAACACTAGGGGCAGGGGCCAAGGTGAGCCACTTGGGAGGGGAGGTGCTGCCTGGGACCTGCCTAGGACCAAGTCCCGCTTCCCCTCTGTGGTGAGCGCAGGAGATGCCGATGTGCTCTGAAAGAGTTGTGGCATCCCAGGAGGGAAGCAGCTCCCAGCCATGAGGGCACCATGACCCAGTGCCCCAGCATGTCGGGCTGCACGTTCCAGGGCTACCTGAGCTGCAGCCTCTTCCCCTTCCCTGCCGTCTCTGCCTGTGCATGGAGTGGGCATCTCAAATCTGCAGGGGCCAAACTGAGCTCAGGCCTCTGCACCCCCGCACAACCCCCCACCGCTCAGTCTTCCTCACCTCAGCTCGTGGTGACTCCATCCTCCCAGGGGCTCAGGCTGAAGCCTTGCAGTGCTCCTCCGCCCCGGCATCTAAGTCCCTCAGGAAAGTCCCTCTTGGCTCTTCATTGAATCTGGAGCCACTGGGGCCAAGTCACTTCCACTGACCTGGACCGGAACAGGCTCCTTCCCCATCCCCTGCTCTGCCCCCACATCCACCCCACCTCCATGCCTCGGGTATGCTCAACTTCAAAGTCAGGGTGCACCTATCAGGAGGTAATTCAGGCATCTTCTCTGCTGACTTGGAGTCACAGGCCCCACACGTGGTACACTGGCCTGTCCTCTGGTCCCTTCAGATCCTGGTGTTGCCCAGAGGCCGATGCAGGCACCCGACAACCTCAGGCCCAGCCTGCTCTTTCCTCAGCCCAGGCCCTCCTCTCCCTACCCACTCTGCCCACCTTCCTCAAGTCTGTCCTGCAAGGTCTTCTGCAGTGGTGAGGTGTCCCCAGATCACCCTCTTAGAAATTCTGGGCTCCATGCACACTCCTGTTCCCTCCCTGCTTCTCTTTTTTTTTTTTTTTTTTTTTTTTTTTTTTTTTTGAGACGGAGTCTCGCTGTGTCGCCCAGGCTGGAGTGCAGTGGCCGGATCTCAGCTCACTGCAAGCTCTGCCTCCCGGGTTTTTACGCCATTCTCCTGCCTCAGCTTCCCGAGTAGCCGGGACTACAGGCGCCCGCCACCTCGCCCGGCTAGTTTTTTGTATTTTTTAGTAGAGACGGGGTTTCACCGTGTTAGCCAGGATGGTCTCGATCTCCTGACCTTGTGATCCGCCCGTCTCGGCCTCCCAAAGTGCTGGGATTACAGGCTTGAGCCACCGCGCCCGGCCTGCTTCTCTTAAAACATCCTCATCAGTGTCACACATGGGGCATTTCACCTATCTACTGGGCTTCTCCAGAGGTCCCCCTGCTGAACTCTGAATGCCATGGATTCAGAGATCTTTGACTATTCCCTGCTGCAGGCCCAGGGCAACAGCAGAGCCCACGACAGAGTGAACCTGTCATGGATGCTGCTGAATGAATGAATGAAGGAGTGAGTGAGTGAGTGAAGGAGTAAATGAGTGAGTACATGAGTGAATGGGTGAGTGAGTGATCCAGTCAGTGAAGGAGCGAGTGAGTGGATGAGGGAAGGAGTAAATGAGTGAGTGAGTGGGTAAATGAGTGAATGAGTGAACGTGAGTGAGTGAGTGAATTGCTAAGTGAGTGAATGAGTGAAAGAGTGAGTGAGTGAATGGGTGAGTGAATAAGTAAGTGAATGAATGAGCGACTTAGTGAATGAGTGAGTGAATGAGTGAGTGACTGAGGGAATGAGTGATGAGCGAGTGAGTGAGTGAATGAATGAGTGAGTGAGTGAATGAATGAGTGAGTGACTGGGTGAGTGGGCGAATGAGTGAGTGAACAAACGAGTGGGTGAGTGAGTGAATGGGTGAGGGAAAGAGTGAGTGAATGAGTCAGTGAGTGAACAAGTGAATGAGTGAGTGAAGAAGTGAGTGAGTGAATGAACGAATGAGTGAGTGAATGAGTCAATAAATGAGTGAGTCTGTGAGTAAAGGGTGAGTGAATGAGTGAGTGAGTGAGTGAATGAATGAAGAGGTGAATGAGTGAGTGAATGATTGAGTGAATGAATGAGGAAATGAGTGAGCAAGTGAATGAGTGAGCGAATGAGTGAATGGCTGAGTGAGTGGATGAGGGAATGAATGAGTGAGTGAATGGGTGAGTGAATGAGTGAGTGAATGGCTTAGTGAATGAGTGAATGAGTGAGTGAATGGGTTAGTAAATAAGTGAATGAGTGAGTGAATGGGTTAGTTAATGAGCGAGTGAATGGGTGAGTGAGTGAATGGGTGAGTGAGTGAATGGGTGAGTGAGTGAATGGGTGAGTGAGTGAATGGGTGAGTGAGTAAGTGAATGGGTGATTGAATGAGTAAATGAATGAGCGAGGAGTAAAACGGTGAGTGAATGAATAAAGGACTGAGTGAGTGAATGAGTGAGTGAGCGAGTGAAGCAGTGAATGAGTGAGTGAGTGAGTGAATGAGTTAACGAGTGAGTGAATGAGTGAGTGGGTCGCTCAGCGGAGATGAGGACCGGAGCTGCCCTCTGACTGCTACAGTAGACAGGAGCTGAGGGAGGAGTCTGAATGGTGGGATGTGCCCACTCAGTACATATACCCTGCTCCACACATCCCCAAGAAACCCAATCTCACCAGAGTGGTCTCTTGAGAATTATTAGTAATAACCTTTTTTCCCAATGTTTCATATATGCAGGATGACTTCTTACTGTCCTTTAAAATGCCAATCGCTTTTTGGACTTGGAATTCTCCACTGGTGGTCCATGCCACTGTATTCTCCCAGAGGGGCATCCCCCGAGTTGGAGAAAGCGTCATTCCCAGGAATGGATAAAAGCCAGAAGAGCATCATCAGATGGGGCACCTTCTCCTATCATCCTCTCCTTCCTGCTTGGGTAACCCTGAGTGACTTGGTTTGGAGGTCTACAAAATGCGGACATACCAAATTCGGATAAAAGCCTAAGCAGTTTAAGAGGTTGCAATGCTAGCAGGAAGGTCTTTGGCTCCCGGCACCCTCCTCCCGTCCAGTCTCTGCTGGACCCAGGACTCTGTCTCTACCTTCGGGCTTGGGAATTTCCTTCCTTCCTTCCCAGCCACTGAGCCGCCTTGGGCTAATCTGCAACCTCAGAGGCGCAGCCCTCCTCCTTTCCTCCCGCCTCTTCCACCCTTCTCAGTTGCCTTCTGCTTCTTTCGGGACTTTGGAAAGTCCAAGAATAAGCAAAACCGTAGACCAAAAAACGCTGCCTTCAGCCCATTCCCCTCCCACAAGCTTCCCTTCAGATTCCTTGATCTTTACACGTTATTTTGCTTTGTATCCAGATGCTAAACTTTATACAGAAAACAGGTGGAGCTGATTTCTTGGCCAGGTACAGTGGCTCACATCTATAATCCCACCGATTTGGAGGCCAAGGCGGAAGGATTGCTTGAGGTCACATGTTTGAGACTAGCCTGGGCAACACAGGGAGACCTCGTCTCTACAAAATTCAAAAAAAAAAAAAAAAAAAAAATTAGCCTGGAGCGATGGCACATCTGTAGTCCCAGCTTCTTGGGAGGCTGAGGCAGGAGGATCACTTTAACTCAGGAGTTTGAGATTACAGTGAGCTATGATTATATCACTGCACTCCAGCTTGAGTAAGAGAGTGAGACACTATCTCCTAAGAAAATAAAAATAAAAAGTGCTGGAGTTCATATCCAAGCCCACAGTCAATTGCGACATGTGGATCTTTTATTTTTATAATCCGCCTCTCTTGTCTAAGTGCCAAATGACACTCACATCGTGTGTAACTACTTCCACCTTTGTCTGGCTTCTATTTCCTTATGTATTAAGAATCAGGTCGCATAGTTCTGAGAAAATAAATAAATAAATCAGCTGTGTGCCGTGGCTCATGTCTATAGTCTCAGCGCATTAGGAGGCTGACATAAGTATTGTTTGAGACCAGGAGTTTGAGACCGGCTTTGGCCACATAACGAGATCCTGACTCTACACAAAATAAAACAATAACAATAAAACATTAGCAGGACATGGTGGCACACCTGCAGTCCCAGCTGCTCAGGTGGTGGAGGCCTGAGGATTGGCTTGAGCCTGGGAGGTTGAGACTGCAGTTAGCTGTGATCACACCACTACACTTTGGCCTGGGTGACACAGTGAGACTCTATTTCTAAATAAATAAATAAAATAAAATAAAATAAAATAAAATAAAATAAAACAAAAACAGGTGGAAGCTTCCCAAGACTTTGATGCAGAAACAGGTTGCCCTGAACCAATTAATATTAATATCTAAAAACTGGAAAGAAACGAAAGAAGAAAGTTGCATTATTTCTGTAAAGTATGAGGCCATTACAAGTTTTACTTTCTCTAGGACATTTTCTCAGTAGTGTTAACTGAAGTCCACTTCACGGAATGACTTCATCTCCTGAGCACCTTGGAGAACGATGGTTAAAGAGACTTCCTGGCACTCCTGATACTTTTAGTGTCACATGGAAGCAGCAAGAGTCATATGTGTGAAATGGGTGGTATTACAGCGGAAGACATTGGTTTGTTCTTTCACGAACATCATCGGAACATTTCCCTAATGACTAGCGTTATGTCAGAAAATGGGGGAGAGAGATGGTTCTTTATTGGCAAATCAGTTACATAAATTTCCCAGTTAGAAAAACAATCATGATTTTAGCCATGTCAGATGAGGTCAGATATGCCCTATGCTTCAGTTACGGAATGCTACCTCTGAATATTGATTGACAGGCATCTTCCACAGACCTGTGACCTGTCGCTGTGTACAAGCTTGAATTCGTAACTACCAGTCCTTGACGCTCCCTTGCTGCCCACGCTGAACTGAAGTGGCTCCCGACAGAGGCATTCAAGGGAGAACTCACTGAAATATTGGAAACCACCGCCATGAACAAGAATGCTCTTCCTGTGTGCCAGGATGTACACCCACAGTGTTATCTTGTTAGCTGTATATGCCAGCATCCCGCAGGAGCTTTTACCTTTTTTTGGGTGTCAGCATTGAGATTCTCAAGTAAGCCCCAGACCTCTTCCTCTGCCTGCAAGCACGCCCACCCACAACCACGTGTTGCCTGGGTTAGAGAACTCCTGAGCCTGTGGCCGCGGCCGCCTACAGGAGGAGGAGTGAAGCCCAGACCAGGGACAGCGTCAGAGCTGCGGTCACTCATCCAGGAATGGACAGCTCTGCATTCTTGGGAGGACCCAGATACCTCTTCTGTTGGAAGGCCAAGCCCAGAGCCTAGGTGATCTTTGAACCCAAATAGACTTTGTGGTCTAGGGAATGGGAGCCCCACTCACCAGATGAAGAAATTGGGGATCTTGGTCCTCAGTTTGTGGGGCAGACTTTTGCCATTTTCCACCCCCTTTCCCTGCCATGCCCTATTTGAAAAGAAGTCACTTCCATTTCAGTGAGCCAAGATCAAGCCGCTGCAGTCCAACCTGGGCAACAGAGTGAGACTCTGTCTCAAGAAAAAAAAAGAGGTCACTTCAAAACTTCCCTGTTCAAACAGTTGACCCTTGAACAACAGGGTTTAAACCGCGTGGGTCACTTACTTACACTTGGACTTTCTTTCACTTCTGTCACCCCTTAGACAGCAAGACCAATCCTTCCTCCTCTCCTCCCACCTCCTCCTCCTCAGCCTACTCAATGCAAAAATGAGGAGAAGAAACTCTATGATGAGCCACTTAATGAATAGTAAACACATTTTTCCTATGATTTCTTCTAGCTTACTTTACTCTAAGAATACACTATACAATACATACAACACACAAAATGTGCATTAACCGACTCTCTGCGTGATCACTGAGGCTTCCACCCACGAATAGGCTATTAGTAAATTCCTTTTGGTATAGTCAAAAGTTATTGTAGAAATTTCAACTGTGTGGCGGCTTGGTGCCCGAATCTCTGCATTGCTCACGGGTCAATTGTATTGCCTAAGAGGTGGTCATTGGAACACTCCTTAGGGGCTATTTTTTTTTTTTTTTTTTTGAGACAGAGTCTCGCTTTGTCGCCCAGGCTGGAGTGCAGTGGCCGGATCTCAGCTCACTGCAAGCTCCGCTCCTGGGTTTACACCATTCTCCTGCCTCAGCCTCCCGAGTAGCAGGGACTACAGGCGCCTGACACCTCGCCCGGCTAGTTTTTTGTATTTTTTTAGTAGAGACGGGGTTTCACCGTGTTAGCCAGGATGGTCTCGATCTCCTGACCTCGTGATCTGCCCGTCTCGGCCTCCCAAAGTGCTGGGATTACAGGCCTGAGCCACCGCGCATGGCCCAAGGGGCTATTTTTTTTGTTAAAAAAGTTTTTGCCACAATGAGCCACTCATTTAAGGCCCTAGGACTCCTCACTTCTGAGCTCCTGCTGCCATAGACCAAGTGCTGGTCATTTTTGTTGCTCAACATACTTGTCACTTCCATCCATCACAGGACCCACTCTGACCTTCCAGGAGCTGCTCCTTCCACTGCCTGTGATCCTGAGGGTCAGCACGTCCAGCCAGGCCAAGTAGCGAGATCAGTCCTCTCCTCTGCCCCAGGTCATGGATGGGTACAGGATGCGGGTGGTGGGGGTGGTCCACCCGGTTCCTGCTAATACTACTGGATCATCAGGTGGGGAAAGTCAGCTTGCATAGTGAAACCAAAGAGAGCTGCGAGATGGAGAGTGAGAGTGAGAAACCAAGAGAGTGAGACACACACACACGCAGAGAAAGAAAGAAAGAAAGAAAGAAAGAAAGAAAGAAAGAAAGAAAGAAAGAAAGAAAGAAAGAAAGAAAGAAAGAAAGAAAGAAAGAAGGAGAGTGAGAGAGACAGAGAGAGAGACAGAAAAAGTCAGAGAAGCAGAGACACAGAGAGACATGGAAAGATGGAGAAAGAAATGAGGGGAAGAGAGAGACAGAGACACACACAGAGTCTTGAAAAGAGACAAAGAGAGACAGAGCAACCAGGAAAGAGGCACAGAGAGGGAGAAACAGAGACAGACAAAGTGAGAGGCAGAGAGAGATGGAAAGAGAGATGGGGAGAGGGACAGAAAGAGGGAAGCAAAAGCACAACATTCCTTGAATTGCTTCTCCCTGAAGTCACCATTCTATTTCTGCACTTCCAGTTGCCACCAAGAATCTTTCTAAGTCACCTGTCCTCCTTCCTTCCCCATCTTCCTCACGCACTCTTACTAAAGCCTCCTGAAATCTGCCTTCCCAATCACAACTCCTCCTTGAAATGTCACCACTGACTTCCAAACAACCAACAAATAAAAAAGGTTTTTAAAACAATTACTTCCACCAGTTTCTCAGTTTAACTAAAGTTGTGGTGCTGTTTCTTAAATCCTCTCTCAAAAATCCTTCTCTTTGTTTTTTATTTCTTTGCATAAAGTAACATGAAGATAGAGCACAACATATTATAGTGAATATAGACTATAAATGATGTTTTGTGCATACCTTATTATTAGTGATAAACACTGTCTAAGTAATTTATTTTTGCCATTTCTTTCTTACTATGGCTTGAAAGTGTCCCCCAAATTTCAAGTGTTGGAAACTGCATCCCCCATGCAGTAGTGCTGAGCGGAGGGATCTTAAAGGGGTGATCAGGTCATGAGGGTTTCGCCCTGGTGAGTGGACTAATGTTGTTATTGGGGGAGCGGGTTCCTTATCACAAGAATTGGTCTGTTACAAAAGTGAGTTTGACCCCTCTTACTCCTTCATGCTCTCTTGCCCTTCCACCTACCTGTGGGATGACACAGCACAAAGGTCCTTGCCAGATGCCCATCACCCCTTAACCCTGTACTTCCCACTTCCAGGACTGTGAGAAGTGAATCTCTGTTTTTGTAAATTACCCAGTCTCAGGCAGTCTGCTAAGAGAAGCAGAAAACAGGCTAAGACAAAATGTTGTAGGATTCTCTTCCCTCACAGTTGCAGTGAGAAGTTTATAGCTTTGTTTTGCTTTGTGCAAGATAAAATGCTAAATAATAGGCATAATTTTGAAGGTTTCTCCTTCCATCCAAATATTTTATTCATTTTAAAATTTCTATTACACTGAGTTGTTGACCCTTGCTTCTGATGCCTCAGAGATGTCTGGAAGAAAACCGCGGAGGAAACCTTGAGTGCCATGTAATCCGTCTTAGCTAAGTGCCCTCTGGATTTCAAGAAGGCTCTTTCTGTGAAGCAGAGAGCTAACAATGTAGCCCAGCTCAAGACAGTTTCCTTGAAAAGCTTTCAGAACACAGCCATTCCTGGGGAGCATCACAGCTTTTAGACTTCACAACAGGCACCAGAGAGCAATCAGAAGACTATGGAATATTTTGCCTGAATTCCTTCCAGCATTTTGTTCCAGGAACCTTGAAACTCCCTCCCCCTGCACTTGGGTCTTAGGTTTCTCTTTCCCAACCCAAACAGACTAGTGTTTAAACAATCCCCAAGAAGACGACGTCTCAGCGTTACCTATAATTGAATTGTAAATCTTCTAAATTCAGAAAGAAAAAGTATGGAAATAATTCAGAAGCCCTTGAGTTTTTAGCAAGAAGAATCTGCAGCGAGGGGGAGACTCTTTTTATCCTCCGAATTCCCAGCGTGCTTCTTCCACACACGATCCTTGCTTGTGTCTCTCTCCAAGCCTGTCTGTGAATAACCCACTCATCCTTCCAAGCTCAACTAAAACGCCATGTGACAGAAACAGTTGGTTCAACATCCATTTCTTCCTCCTCTTCTGACCAAGGCTCTGCACTAAATGCTTCGTTTCCCAGCTGTCTTTGTGCACCCATGTGGCCATGTTGGTGCATTCTGGCCCATGTGATAGAAGTGGAATTGTTGAGTAGGACATCCAAAAGGACTTAAAAGAAGCCAAACTACTGAGTATGACGTTGTTTTATTTTTTCTTTTTCCTGCTGCTTTGAATGCAGCTGTGATTGCAGGAACAAAGCTGCTCTCTTGGGGCATGAGGTGATCTAGAAGATACAACCACCTTCAGTCAAAGTGCCTGAGGGAATGATAGGAGAAGCTGGGCTCTCTGATAAGATCACAGATCCAGTGCACAGGGAGGACTGCCTGCCTTCAGATTCCTTTCATGTGAAAAGACAGACCTTTCTATGTGTGAGCCTCTGTTAGCTTGTGTCTTCTGTTTTATGCAGCCAAACTTAACCCTAACTGCCACACACCGTCTACTTCTATTTTATGACGCTCTCTCTAATCTCTTAGGTAATTGTGTCCCCCCAGAAACCTATGGAGAGCTGAAGGGGTTTTAGGATCATGGAATTCACCCTCCTCCTTTGGTAAAAGAGGACAAAAGCCAGGGAGCTGTGTGATGGCTGAGGCATGCGATTGTAAACCAAAAGGTACCTGAGACCAATCTCAATCCATTTAAAAGGTAATTCTGCCAAGGTTAAGGACATGCTTGGAAGAAAAAAACACGGAATCACAGAAACAGTCTGTGATCTGTGCCTTCCTCCCAAGATGATTTTGAGGGCTTCAGTAGTTAAAGGGGAAGGGTGGGCTGGAGGGAAGGGTGGGCTGGAGGAAAAGGGTGGGCTGGAGGGAAGGGTGTGCTGGAGGGAAGGGTGGGCTGGAGGCAAAGGGTGGGCTGGAGGAAAGGGTGGGCTGGAGGGAAGGGTGGGCTGGAGGCAAAGGGTGGGCTGGAGGGAAGGGTGGGCTGGAGGCAAAGGGTGGGCTGGAGGCAAAGGGTGGGCTGGAGGGAAGGGTGGGCTGGAGGGGAAAGAGGGAGCCTGTGGTCGTCCTCAGGTTGCAAGAGAAAGAGAGCAGGTGGGGAATGGTCCGTTATGTCTTCATCTCACATGCGGTAAATCAGTCCTTTACATAAGATAAGGTGAACATAGACCAGCTTCCTGTGGAGATATGTAACCCTTTATCTGTAGCTATCCGCTTAGGAACAAAAGGAAAGGCAGTTTCTTGCATGATTCAGCTTCCAGCTTAATGTCTTTTTCTTTTTGGCTGTGAATTGGGGTCCTGAGGCTTCATTTTTCCCTGCATACTATATTGTATGTGAAAATTGTTGTTCAGGATCTCAAGTTGTTTACTTACTCCAGCTACATCCCTTAGCTCAATTTCCATTTGGAGTGGCTTCTGGAAGGCTGGAATTGAAATCCACCAGTGCCCATTTCAAGGTGTTCCCAACATCGCCTGGAAAAAAGGAGCCCAGATACGCTTCCCTGTGGATGCAGGTCAGTCATCATAATGCACAGAAACAGCGTTGACCTCAGCCTGGAGCCATTGTCCTGAAAGGGGATTCTTCCCAGCTCAGGCCTGAGACTGATCCCTGAGAAGCGGCCTCTCCATCCCTGAACCCTTCCTGCTTGTGTCTCCTCACTTCCTAGTGATCACGGCGTTCAGGTTCAGAATGCCACAAGCCTATCCCACTGGAAGCTGCCGAGGTGTGTCCTGCCACACAGGACGCCCGGGCACGGCAGCAGCATCAAGGGACGAGCAGGGAAGAGGCTGCACTGATTTGGGGGAACAGCCTGAAAATCACCTGGAGCCTGGTGGCAGGTGGCCCCACCTCCTCCCCAATATTGGTTCCCAGAGAAAATGACAATATGAGCACCTCATGTTGTCATTATTAGCAGAGTCTTTTTATTCTTTCTTTAAATTTTGCCATTCAATTGAGCTCTATAATAGGCCCATTTTCTTCTCTTTTCTTTCGTTTTTTTTTTTAGATAGAGTCTTGCTCTGTTGCCCAGGCTGGAGGGCAGTGAGGCGATCTCAGCTCACTGCAAGCTCCGCCTCCCCGGTTCACGCCATTCTCCTGCCTCAGCCTCCTGAGTAGCTGGAAGTACAGGCGTCCGCCACCATGCCTGGCTAATTTTTTGTATTTTCAGTAGAGACGGGGTTTCACCGTGTTAGCCAGGATGGTCTCAATCTCCTGACCCCGTGATCCTCCCGCTTTGGCCTCCCAAAGTGCTGGGATTACAGGCATGAGCCACTCCTCCACGCCTATAGGCCCACTTTCTGCTTTTAATGCCACCAATACATGAAATTCCAGAGCTGCTTCTGCAAAAAAAGTTTCATTTTCATTATTTTATTATTCATTACATTAATTCTAGTATTTTATTCTCTTTGTTTTTTTAAGAAGAACTTCAGCGAGAGAGGGGCTATCCCTGCTGCCTTGTGGCTGCAGAAGGAGAGAGAAGGAGCCTCTCCTAAAAAGGGTTTCATGAAAGCCCTGAGGCGAGATACCCACTTCAGAGGGTTGAGGACAAGGACACTCACTTTGTTCTGTGCGGTGTGGAGACACGGGGGAGCGTTCCTCAGTGACACCAACTGGTTCTCTCTCGTCCTCAGCTGCCAGTGCCCTGGGGCATGTCATTTGGACAGAACACTTTTCCATGTGCTGCCATCCATTCCACGGAGGCAGGAGAAAAGGATCTGCAGGCAGGAACATAAGGCCGATTCACCCTGACTTCGGAGAACGAAATCAAATGGAAACTCTTGGGCTATGACAGGAAATAGCCTCTCCATTTACACAGGGCATACACCGAGTACATGACATTGTAATTGTACTTCCTCCTTTTCATTTACATAGGGTGCACACCAAGTAACCAAAGGACACCTCTAGAGGGGATTCAAACTCCAGAAACTTCAGTAACGGGCTCCCTGTGCTCAGGCGCTCCCACCCTGTGGAGTGTGCTTTCATTTTCCGTCAATCTCTGCTTTGCTGCTTCCTTCTTTCCTTGCTCCATTTTTGCGTTGTGTCCGAGTCTTGCTTCAAGGCACCAAGAACCTGGAAACCTTCAACCAGTAACATTATCTTAATATCTTGCTTTAAAACTGAATTCTGTTTTTCATCTGTTCACCTAGTTTTTAGAAACTTACAGTGAAGGCCGGGCGCGGTGGCTCAAGCCTGTAATCCCAGCACTTTGGGAGGCCGAGACGGGCGGATCACGAGGTCAGGAGATCAAGACCATCCTGGTGAACATGGTGAAACCCCGTCTCTACTAAAAAATACAAAAAAACTAGTCGGGCGCGGTGGCGGGCGCCTGTAGTCCCAGCTACTCGGGAGGCTGAGGCAGGAGAATGGCGTAAACCCGGGAGGCGGAGCTTGCAGTGAGCTGAGATCCGGCCACTGCACTCCAGCCTGGGCGACAGAGCCAGACTCCATCTCAAAAAAAAAAAAAAGGAAACTTACAGTGAAATGCAACTTGGAGCTTACCACAGCTTAATACGAGGGTCACTATGAGCTATACGACAGGTTTGATGTTTAAAAGTTTGCAACATTTTTTATTGCTCTTTCATTTACAAACTACAGTAAATATTTTATTTTTTTATGTTTAATTTTGAAATATATCACACATAAGAGTCTATAAAATTTGGCTGGGCAAGGTGGCTCATGCCTGTAACCCCAACACTTTCGGAGGCTGAGGCAGGTGGATCATTTGAGGTCAAGTGTTCAAGACCAGCCTGGCCAACATGGTGAAACCTGTCTCTACTAAAAAAATACAAAAAGTTGGCTGAGGATCATGGCAGGCACCTGTGATCCCAGCTACTCAGGAGGCTGAGGTGGGAGAATTGTTTGAACCCAGGAGAGAGGAGTTGCAGTGAGCTGACATCATACCATTACACTCTAGCCTGGGCAACATGAGCAAAACTCTGCCTCAAAAACCAACCAACAAACAAAACTGAATGCATAATACCAAAGATTAATAATTGCACTGATGTCATCATCCATTAGCATCAACTGTCTTGAAAGGCTACAATATGCCCTTCCTTGATCACCTGGGTCTCCCTTCTTCACCCAGAGATAGGACTAATGTGTTAATGTTTGTCTCGCTTTTCATAAGGTTTATCATTTCTCTGTATATTATTAAGCAATGTCATATGTTATGGTTTGTGAACTGTATATGGAATAGCAGTGTATTTTTCAGTAATTTCCTTTGTTCACTGTAATTTTTCATTGTTGATGCTTCTAACTGCAGTTCATTTTCACAGCTCTATCATATTCCACAATGTGACTATGCCAGCTTTTTTCCTTGATAGGTGTGTGTTTGGATGGCTTTCAGGTGTTTTCTATTTCTGCAATCACTGCCTAAATTTTCTTGTCCCATACGTTTCTCTTGGAGAAGATAGTGCAAGGGCATTTCTGGGACAGACATGCCTGACAAGGCAAGTGTGAAGCTACAGAGGGGCGTGTCTAGCTTTTTATGAAATACAGTCTCTTAACAGGAGCAACAGCAGTGGATCCTTTGCCACCAGTTGATCTTTTCCACCTTTTGGATTTTTGTGGCTCTGCTGAATTTGTTTCTTGAATTATTGGAGGTATCCACAGTACTTTGTTGACTTATATTTTGTAACTTTTTGCACGCGGACTTATCTTCCTTGGAATTTTATGTGGGGAGATATTTTGAGGACAGGGTTGCATTGTTTCAGCAAAGATGTTCACTCACATGGGGTAGAGGTGAAGTGAGCAGCCGCCTGGTGCCACGTCGATTTGACCCATGCTCTCCAGGTCTTCCAGCATGAACTCCTGGAGGACTGTTTCTCGTCGGTTCTCAGGGTCAGGGTTTTCCCTCCACCCAGCACCAATGCAGGGACAGCTGCTCTCCTCGCTGCTCCTGCTCTGAGGTGGGCTTTCATTTTAAGTCTAAGATGTCAGATTTCTGACTTCATTTTGGAGAGACATACAGTTTTGTTTCTGATGCCCCATCCTCTGTGCAACTGTCTAAACAGGAAAAAAAATGCCACTTTGGTTCCTGCCAATTCTTTATTGACTGCTGTGGATTCCATCCTTCAATGCCAGCTCAGTAATGCACTTACAAAGATGCATTTTGGTAGGTTTTACCCAACATCTCAGTTGTTTTTGTTGGGAAAGCTATTTAGTGTCCCTTATGTTGAAAGTTGGAAGCACCTGGCAACACCATAGGTGAGAGAGCTGCTCTTACCCCTTTTCATCATCTTCGTGCTGGGTCCAGGCCTTCTTTTCCTCTGTGATTAAGCTGCCACAATGGGCCGGGTACTGTGGCTCGTGCCTGTAATCTTAGCACTTTAGGAGGGCAAGGTGGGTGAATCACCCGAGGCCAGGGGTTCAAGACCAACCTTGCCCACGTGGTGAAACTCCGTCTCTACTAAAAGTACACAAAATTAGCCCGGCATGGGGGTGCATGTCTGTAATCTCAGCTATTCGGGAGGCTGAGGAAGGACAATTGCTTGAACCAGGACCCGGCAGGTGGAGGTTGTAGTGAGCCGAGATCATGCCACTGCACTCCAACGTGAGATACAGAGTGAGACTCTGTCTAAAATATGTATATGTATATGTATATGTATATGTATATGTATATTTATGTATACATATATATTTGAAGGATTATCCAATGAGAGCAGGTGTTCTGGAAGACCTCATCTAAATACACAATCTGAATGGGGGCCCATGTCACACATGCCAATTTTTTATCTTTGCAACTGGGCTTTTCTCCTCTTCTCTGCTGGACTCTGCTGGTTTCTCACAAGATGTTCAGAGAGTCTGCCCTTACAACCAGGAGATGAGAAGCACAGAGTGACACCAGCAGAACATAAAGTTGTGGTGACAGTTATCCTCCTCCTGCAGAGTCCAGAGCAGTGCACTCCTACTGCTGGTGCCCTAGCTAAGCCTGGGGGCCAGCATGCCTGATGACTGTCTGGGAGAGCTGCAGTCAGGGTCCACAAAATGGGCACCCAGCCTGTGCCCTTGCACTCTGCATGAGTGTGACCATTGTCACCTCAGAGCCCCAGTGTACAGATCAATGCATCCTACCAGAGCTGCATGTGAGGAAGAACCACGTGAGTCCTGGGAGAGAGCTGAGGCCCTGCAGGGGGAGGTGGTCAGGACCGAGACCTGATGCCTGTCTGCAGAATCATCTGTGAGTGTGAGTGGTACTGTGGGGTCAGCGCCCGGGTTCTGCTGCTCCCCCTCCTCAAAGATCAGGACCCGAGCAGGGGCTGGCGTGTGTGTGGCACCTGGAACTGCAGGGCCACCACCCATGTATGAAGCCGTCACGGGGACCTGAACACGGTGTCGTGCGCAGACCCCACCCATCCGTTGGCCCCAATTCCTGGCCAGCTTCGGCCAAGGTGAGAGGGTGGAATTTGGAATGTGGATGCAAGCTGAAGCCTGTTCCCCGGTGGCTGACATACAGTGGTGACACTCTGTGTGGGGGAAAGAAAGAGAGATCAGACTGTTATTGTGTCTATAGAGAAAGACGAAGACATAAGAAAGTCCGTTTTGATCTGTACTGAGAAAAATTCTTCTGCCTTGAGATGCTGTTAATCTGTAACCCTAGACCCAACCCTGTGCTCACAGAAGCATGTGCTCTATTGACTCAAGGTTGAATGGATTTAGGGCTGTGCAGGACGTGCCTTAGTGAAAATGTGTTTGCACCGCCTGGGCTCCAGGCTGCCAGCTGTCTGCCCAGGGTCTGAATGTCCTACTGTGACCTGTTTCCTCACCTGGCCCAAAGGACAGATAGGGAAGGCTTGTTTTGAGGATTAGGCAGGGTAATCCCAGTCAGTCCTCATTGGCTTGCCTATCCTCCAGGTCTTTTTGATTTCTTTTTTCTCTTCTTTGTTAGGAAACTCTGGAGAACTGTCCGGCAGCCTTTCTTCAGCTGGGGAGGTGGAAAGACTGGACCATGCCCTTGACTTCAGGGCCCCTTCTAGTTGCCCCCTCCTCCTAGGGTTTTTAAAAGCATATACTTAGCAACATACGCTATACCTGAGAGAGTTACAGAGAACCTCCTTCGTGTCCAAACCAGAACACTTTGTTCCCTGACCCCAGGCCCTCATCACACCCCAAAGCCCAAATACTTTCAGGTGGCCAACTTCAGACAAGAGTCTGAATTCAATGCTTGTTTTCTGGGGTCTACACAGGCCTGTATGATGGGGCTACCTCCATTCTACTCCTGTGCTTCCCCCAATCCATTAGGGACCTCAACTCCAGTGATCCCTAACTGGGAGCTAGGTTCCCCAGGCAGGGAATGCAGCCCTCCCCAGGATGCTGGCCTGGCCATGTCCCAGTGGACATCAGTCCTGGAGCAAGAGGTCCAAGACAGGGAGTTTCACCGCCCATTTCACCAGGTGTGGTGACCTTTCTGGGTTCCTCGCCTTCAAGATGGGATTTTTACACTGTGCCACAGTGGGGGAAACCGAGACACAGGGCCGGTGAGCGGTAAAGAAAGAAAACCTCTGTGACTAGGAAACGTGTCCCTTGCGCAGCACAGCCGCTCCAGGATAGCACCCTCTGGGATGTACCGCTGAGCTCTTCCTGGCACGTGGCATGGCACTGTGGTGGAGGTCAGCAGCTTGTGGAGTTGGGGGTGGGGGTGCTGGCAGTAACAGGTAATTTTGGACCCGCCATGGGAAGGAAGGGGACATTGCCCCTTTCCCCACACCTTGGGCACAGCAGCAATTTTCTTCTGTGATGTGTGTGGGCACCAATGCCTATGTGGATGTGGGCGCGTCCTCCCCTTTTGTTGATGAAGAATCTTCCTGCAGCCGTTGGGGTGGATATGGACACCACACATGCCTGGCAGCAGGGTGGTGCCTGTGGAGGCTTGGCTACTCTATGTCTCACTGCCACCTTCCCAGGGGAAGCAGACCCTGTGCCCTAGTGCCCCTCATACCCAGTCCCTCACATTCTTCACTTGGCATCTCCCTGCCTGATTCTCCCAACTCAGGCCCTGTGGGCCCTGGGATGGGATCAAAGGAGGCAGCAACTGTGCTGTCTGCCTCTGCCTGACATCAGGGATCCCTGGCCGCTACTGGCATCTGGTGGGTAGGATAGGTGGGGAGGTCGGGGGTCAGCTTTTCCACTCCCCAACCTGCACTGGGTAAGTCACCAGGTATAACTGGTCTGGAGGCTGATCTGTGTCCCCCACAGTCCCTTGATGCATTATATTGAAGCCAATCCTTGTGTGAATGACTTGACCTGTTGTTACCGCCCAGATCAAACCAGAACCAGAAGACTGTTGCACTTGGGCCCAGAGTCTGGGGCTGAGGCTGCCGTGACCACTCTGTTCTCTTCCTTCTGTTGCGCTTGGGCGCAGAGCCTGGGGCTGAGGCTGCCATGGCCACCCTGTTCTCTTCCTTTTGGGGTCCCCAGGAGGCTCCCAGGACTGAATGATTCCCATAAAACACAGTGGCCAGGATGGGAGGGCTGGAGGTCAACACCCCCCCACCCCTGCCACCACAACCAGGAAAACCCCATGGAGGTTGGCCCCGAGATGTGGGTCCCTGTGGGATGCAGGCTCCACAGATACTTCAGGGGATGAGCACGGGTCCTCCTGGCTGACAGGAGCCTGGTGGGCACTGGGTGTGTGGGAACTGTGTAGGTGGGTTGGACAGCACTGGGTCTAACCAGGGAGCCAGGGACTGGTGTGGCCAAAGAGGGCAGCAATATGTCGCCAGAACCAAAACTACAGTGCCACCAGCCCAGCTGGTAGGGAGAAGGAGGCCTGCCTAGCAGGACCATCCAGCCCTATCCTGGCCCCAAGCCCAGACTGCCTGCCTGTACTGGACATTGCCTGGTCCAGGAGGCCTGGGCATAAGGGTCAGGTGGTGTGTCCCTGGGTTCCAGGCCTTCGTGGTCCCTTGGGAGCTGAGCATCCTCGGGGCAGGAGAAGGGCCCGCGGTCCACTGTTTGCATCGGCCCCTGGGGGTGTGCCCCCACCCCAGCTTCTTAGCCCGCATGGGGACTTTGCCAGGGCTCCTCCCCTGCTCTGTGGCTCCAGCTCTGAGCAGCTCACTTGGTGAATCTGACAGCTTCCTGCCCTACGCTCGAGTCCTCCTCTGTGGGAATGGGTTGTCCCAGGCCCCCTGCAGGCAGGAACCCACCCCCAGCGCCTCTGGTGGGCCCTCCTGGGATTTCTTACCTAGTGGCTTGTGAGACCCGGTTGTCCAAACTTGGTGTCCTATTTTTATTTTGGCCTTTTTCTTAGTGTGTGTTTTCTGTAACTACTGCTGTGTAGATCTTCTATTTGAGTTTTAGGTAGAAAATCTTGCCCACCCAGAGGGCCCCCACCCCAGAGAGCCTCCACTTCGGCCCCCCCGGGCTGGTCCTGCCTGTGCTCTGCTTGGTGTGAATGTTGAGTGTGATGGATCCACACAGTTGCTTGACCCTGCATCTCCTTCCTTCTTGTTGCTGAGGCCGATTCTGTTCTCTTTCTCCACCTGAACTGCACTTGAAGCCAAGAGGAAGGATGAGAAGTGGTTGCTACGAAGGACCCTCCTGCAGCCAATCCCCTGTGAGTAGGCTGCGCTGGCCCAGCCTGTCCGTTCCTTCTCTAAGCTCATTCCAGAGGTCGGCAAGGGGCAGCCTGTCCCTTCCTGTTCTTGTGGCCCGTGAATCAAGAACAGATTTTACATTTTCAAATGGTTGAACAAATAATAAATTAACACTTCATGACACTGAGAAATTTCCATGTCCATGAGTAAAGTTTGATGGGGGTGCAGTCATGCCCATCTCTTCACAGGCCACCTGCAGAAGGCTGCTGTCATGCAGCCATGGCAGAGTTGCATCCTTGAGGCAAAGATCAGTTGGCAAAGCTGAAAATACTGACTCCTGGCTCTTTAGGGAAATAGTTTCCAGTCCCTGGTATAAGGGCTGTGCGGCAGAACTCCAGGATCTTGGTCAGCTTGTTCCTCACTCAGGGCCTTCTGTGGCCTTCGCTAGTATGTCTGCAAAGTCTGCGTGCTATGGTGCCTCTCATGGGGGCGTTGAGCTCTGTCGTGCTAGATTTCAGGGTATCTGCCTCATGATCACCTGTCTCCCCAACAGAGACCCTGTGACCAGATTCAAACTAGCAGGAGCAGTTGGTCTTTGGCAGCAGGGATACCTTTGAGCTGAGCTACCACCCACCCTGAGGTAGTCCCATGACACCCACGGTCTGGGTCAAGTATGGGGCAGGGCTGGTGTCCTGAACTGCCGTGCGATGTGGATCGTAATAGCCAGTGGGGAGAGGGGGTTGCTATTATTCCCCATATCTTGGGGAGTGCCTCACCCCCTGCGATGTGGATTGTAATAGCCAATTACTCCCCCCTGCAATGTGTATACATTATTAGCAGTTTCTTTTGTTCAGGATATTAGGAAGAATTTCACAGGTTGTGTGTACACAGCCTGCGACAGGAGAACGAATACCATCCTCGGCACCTCCGGATATTAGCAGCCATATCACACAATGGGTGTACACTTTTTGGGAGATTTGGGGTAATGTCCTCCTGTGTGTCCCTGAATATTCGGAGACATATCACAGGTCGGCTGTACAGCCACTACTCTCCTGGCAGGAACATAGTACTTTATCTACTGGAAATCAGGAGCAGTATCACAGACTGGGTGTCAAGCCACTGTCATACTGGAAGAAATATCATGCTCTCCCCCACAACTTATGAGGAACAATATCACAGGGGGGTGTGTACCTTCTCCGGTAGTGGGAGTAGTATCATCATCTCTTCCTTTAGATGACAGGAACAATATCATAGGGTGAGCGTACACCTCATGTGTTTTTGGAAGCAATGTCATTCTCTCTTCCTCTAGGTTTTACGATTCATATCACAGGCGGGGTGTACACCCCTTGTTACATTGGATGGAGCCTCATCCTCCTTTAACCTGTATCTTTAGAACAATATCCCTTGGGGGCTGTCCATCCCTTCAATATTGGTAGTAATATCATCTTCTCCTTTCCAGGATATAAGAAACAATATCACAGGAGGGGTGTACACCCCTTGCAATGTTGGTAGTAATATCACCTCTCCCCTGTGGTTACTAAGGACAAAATCCCAGGGTGGCTGTACGGTTCCTACTTTATTGGGAGTAATATCATCCACACACCCCCTGGATAAGAGGAACCATATCACCGAAGAGGTGTCCACCCCCTTCGATATTGTCAGTCATGTCATCTTCTTCCCGCCTGGATATTAGGAACTATACCCCGGGGTTGGGGACGGTGTACACTCACTAGCACAAAAAAAAAAAAAAAAAAGGCAAGAAATGCCCGTTAAAATGATGAGTAACATAACCACATTTATTAAAGAGGGTATTCCAGTATCAAATAGCAAATTCCAAGAATGCAAAAACTGCCATTACTTTTGTACTCACCTTACAATAATTTGTGTGATTTCTTTTTTCTTTGTTAGCCTGGCTTGATAGTTACCAATTTTGTTGATCTTTATGAAGAAACAGCTATTGTTCTATTGAGTTCTTCTGTTGATTTTCTGTTTTCAGTGCCACTGACTTGTCATCTTGTTTTTATTTCATTTGAGTGAATTTGGGTTATATTGTTCTTTTTTTTTTGTTTTTTTGAGACTTAGTCTCGCTCTGTCACCCAGGCGACTTCGCTCTTTCGCACGAGGTCGGGAGATCGAGACCATCCTGGCTAACACGGTGAAACCCCGTCTCCACTAAAAATACAAAACATTAGCCGGGCGTGGTGGCAGGTGCCTGTACTCCCAGCTACTCGGAAGGCTGAGCCAGGAGAATAGCTTGAACCCAGGAGATGGAAACTACAGTGAGTCGAGATCGTGCCACTGCACTCCAGCATAGGTGACAGAGCATGAATCTGTCTCAAGAAAAAAAAAACATATTAGCAGGGTATGGTGATGCATGCCTGTAATCTCAGCTATTTGGGAGACTGAGGCAGGAGAATTGCTTGAACCAGGACCCGGGAGGTGGAGGTTGAAGTGAGCCGAGATCATGCCACTGCACTCCAGCGTGGGCTACAGAGCGAGACTCTGTCTCAAAAATAAATAAATAAATAAATAAATAAATAAATAAATAATAAAAATTTATTTATATAAATACACACACACACAAATATATTTATATTTGAAGCATTATCCAATGAGAGCAGGTGTTCCGGAAGACCTCATTTAAATACAGAATGGGAATTGGGTGCCCATGTCATACCTGCCAGTTTTTCGTCTTTGCAGCTGGGCTTTTCTCCTCTTCTCTACTGGACTCTACTGTTTCTCACAAGGTGGTCAGAGAGTCTGTCCTGAATCCTACAACAAGGAGATGAGCAGCACAGAGTGACACCAGCAGGAGAACATAAAGATGCGGTGACAGTTGTCCTCCTCCTGCAGAGTCCAGAGCAGTGCACTCCTACCGCTGGTGCCCTAGCTAAGCCTGGGGGCCAACATGTCCGATGATACTCTGGGGGTGCTGTAGTCAGGGTCCCCACAATGGGCACCCAGCCTGTGCCCTTGCACTCTGCATGAGTGTGACCATTGTCACCTCAGAGCCCCTGGGTACAGAGCAATGCATCCTACCAGAGCTGCATGTGAGGAAGGACCACGTGAGTCCTGGGAAAGAGCTGAGGCCCTGCGGGGGTAGGTGGCCAGGACCGAGACCTGATGCCTGTGTGGAGAAGCGTCTGTGAGTGTGAGTGGCACTGTGGGGTCAGTGCCCGGGTTCTATTGCTCCCCCTCCTCAAAGATCAGGGCCCGAGCAGGGGCTGGCGTGTGTGTGGCACCTGGAACTGCACGACCACCACCCATGTGTGAGGCCATCATGGGGACCTGAACACGGTGTCGTCTGCAGACCCCATCCATCCGTCAGCCCCAATTCCTGGCCAGCTTCTGCCAAGGTGAGAGGGTGGAATTTGGAAGGTGGGTGTAAGCTGAAGTCTGTTCCCCAGTGGCTGGAGCCACTTTTTTTTTTTTTTTTTTTGCCATGACTGATATTTGAAAGTACATGGGTTTCTACTGAAAACACAGCTACCACCTGCATGGCTATGACCAAAATAGTCACATTCATATACACAATTTTGTAGTACTATTTTCAGGTAAACTGTTTTCCAAACACTGACTGCTACACTGAAGTATGTTACATTTTGGGTGAAATTTTTCTAAAAAGAAATAAGTGTCAAGTGACTCTTATTTGTTTCGATCGCTTGTTTTTAAGTTTATGACATGTTAAGATTCCTTCAGAGGACTTAATTACCTCTTCTCAGTGCACATTATCTTATATCTTTCCCAGGTTTCTCGAAGTGATCTTCAATATTCTGGTCTTTCCATTTGTTTCCTAAAATGCAGACCCACAAAATTATCATGAATTATTACAAACTGTAGAAACATTACTAGATTTCATGTTCATTGTACACAGTGCCCATGCCTGATTTCTTCACCACATCATTCCCTTGCCCCATTCCAAATCACAAATAGCACTGATGATAGGGCAATACTCCTGTAATTAAGTGAAATGTGTTGTCATTCTTACCTACAGAAGCCAGTTTCCTGCAGGTTTCCTGCATCACTTCTCTGTAGAGATTCTTCGGAGAAGATTCTAGCAAAACCCATTCCTGCTGGGTAAAGTTCACAGCCACATCCTCAAAAGCCACAGAGTCCTGGAACATTCCACATATGTGGATAGAAGGATGGGTGAGACTGAGAGCACTGGGAATCTATATTCAATTCATAAGCTGTTTACATGATTCTCAAATTTCCAAGCATTTATTCTACGACTTGACTGTCACAACTCTAAACACTGTTCACACATGCTCCCTCCCACACAGCAGTACTAATGCTAGAAGTGAACTATTCAAAAAGGCAACAGCAAAGTAGAAACACCCATCTCATTAGAGAATCCAGGGAGTAAGATGTGCTGCTAGGAGTCACCTTTCAACTTCACTTTGTACATTTCTAGTATCTGTCAAAGTAAAATCCTACCTGATGTGCATAAGTGAGTTAATATTATCAGTCCTGAGTCTACTTATTCTTAAAAATGCCTGCTCGCAAACTTCCATCTTTGTTTGTATTTAGTAACTTACATTTTGAAAGGGATTCCACCAACCCAAGTTATAAGAATGACTCACTGCTTCTAAATGCCTTATGCAATATATTTGCCAAAACTTCTTCTGCTGAAGGTCTATTATTTTGTGTCACTGCAGTGGTGCTGAGGGAACCAGATACCAAATCACAGTCTGAACACAAAGTGTTCAATGAGTTTCCCTGGTACACAATATTTTAGATGTGCAGTCACTTGTTTACTGGGGAGTTGAGCCCATTGCATGTGATTACACCAAGAGACAATAGGCTGATTAAATTTAATTGAGTAGTAAATAAAACCAATAATTGATGTCTAACAATACTAATACAACAAATTTTAAAATTTCTAATTCACAATGTCAAGGCAGAAAGGAATAAGAGGAAATATGACACACGATTTTTAAAATGACATTAATGTCACCACTTCCAGATGCTATTCCTATGAAATCACATCAATTCCCAAATCAGGTGGTTTTAGGCAAGAAAAACTACTTTTTCATACGTAGTAAAAATGACAAATGTCTAATGATTTTTAGTCATCTAAAAAAGGAGTGATGGCTTGTCTAACATACTTCTAAGATTTTCAAGAGAAAATATTCAGGACAGCACAGTATTAGCAGAGAGATGAGCAAGCAGACCAAGGGGAAGAAAAGTCTTAATGACCCAGCATTTATATGGAAAGTTGATGAATGATAGAGTAGGCACTGTACAATAGAAAAAGAAATCACATGCACTTTAAGATATTAGGCAAACCGGCCGGGCGCGGTGGCTCAAGCCTGTAATCCCAGCATTTTGGGAGGCCGAGACGGGCGGATCACGAGGTCAGGAGATCGAGACCATCCTGGCTAACACGGTGAAACCCCGTCTCTACTAAAAATACAAAAAATTAGCCGGGAGAGGTGGCGGGAGCCTGTAGTCCCAACAACTCGGGAGGCTGAGGCAGGAGAATGGCGTGAACCCGGGAGGCGGAGCTTGCAGTGAGCTGAGATCCGGCCATTGCACTCCAGCCTGGGCGGCAGAGCGAGACTCCGTCTCAAAAAAAAAAAAAAAAAAAAAAGATATTAGGCAAACCAGGCTGGCATCTACTTGGGAAAATGCACTGCATTCTTCTCTATTCCATGAACCATAATCAACTTACTATATATCAAATATGAAAGATAAAACCAGAACAATTTTAGAAGTCACAGGAATTTTTTTTTTTTTTTTTACGAAGGATTAGGCAGAATTTTTTCATGTAAGAAAAAAGTGATAAAGGAACAGACAAAGTCAAACATATTAAAATTTAAGGAGTAAAAAGAAAATAGGCCGGGCGCAGTGGCTCACGACTGTAATCCCAGCAGTTTGGGAGGCTGAGGCGGGTGGATCACAAGGTCAGGAGATCGAGACCATCCTGGCTAAAACGGTGAAACCCCGTCTCTACTAAAAATACAAAAAATTAGCCGGGCGCAGAGGCGGGCGCCTGTGGTCCCAGCTACTCGGGAGGCTGAGGCAGGAGAATGGCGTCGGCCCGGGAGGCGGAGCTTGCAGTGAGCCGAGATCGCGCCACTGCACTCCAGCCTGGGCGACAGATCGAGACTCCGTCTCAAAAAAAAAAAAAAAAGAAAAGAAAAGAAAAGAAAAGAAAATAGAGTGGGCCGGGCATGATGTGTCATGCCTGTAATCCCAGCACCTTGGGAGGCTGAGGCGGGCGATCACCCCAGCTCAGGAGGTTGAGACCGGCCTGGCTAACGTGGCAAAACCCCATCTTTTTGTTGTTTGTTTCTTTGTTTTTTGAGACGGAGTCTCGCATTGTCGCTTGTTCTGCGGTGCAGTGGCAAGATCTTGGCCCACTGCAACCTCCACCTCCTGGCTTCAAGCAATTCTCTTGCCTCAGCCACCCAAGTAGCTGGGATTACAAGTGCCTGCCACCACGCTCAGCTAATTTTTTTCTATTTTTAGTAGAGACGGGGTTTCACCATGTTGGCCAGGCTGCTCTGGAACTCCTGATCTCGTGATCCACACACCTTAGCCTCCCAAAGTGCTGGGATTACAGGCATGAGCCACCGTGCCAGGCCTAAAATCCTGTGTTTACTAAAAACACAAAAATTAGCTGGGTGTGGTGGTGGCCGCCTATAATCCTAGTTACTTAAAAAAAACAAGCAACAACAACAACAACAAACCCTCAGATATCCATATAAGAGGATACACATGTTTCCACTGTCATAAATTCTTCACCATCCTACAAGAGGGGAACTGACATTTTGGTGAATCTTTGTAAATGATTAATTTATCTATCACACTTTTATTTCACCAGTAGCATTGACAAAGCTAAGTCCTACAATTCCATTTGAAATTACCCTTAAAAAGAACAGACCTTTAAAACTTACTACACTCATTCTGGGGAAGAAATAAATACAAATTTTTAGCAAGTAAAATATATCATTTTACCTTGCCTCTTTGAAATAGTATTTTTGTCTTTCAAGCTGTACTGACCAAATGTATCTTACAGTCAATTCAGAACTGAAACTCAAATAAGCAGACAAGCCTTTTCAAGGTAACAGACTCAGGGAGAGGCAGTGCTGACTCCAATACAGACCTTTCTAAGTGTCACGGCAGGCCATTCTATCCCTCGGGACACCCATCCTGCTCAGTCAAGTACTCAGTGACCACCTAGGAGGCACTGGCACTGCTCTTTGTCCTCCTGTGTGCCTTCAGTGCATTTTCCTATTCAGGTGCTTGCACATCCTCTCTGGGGTGGGTTTTCCTTGTCCTTTGGGACAGTTTTTCTCTCTTCACAAGTCTGAGACAAGCTAGAGAGCAGAAATCATTTCTGTCTTTTCCTCTCAATATCAGCATCCAATTGGCAGACCACCAATGTGTCTCTGAGGAATAAAACCTCGGGCTGGACGAACACTTTTAATGACCTAACTTTAACGACATTACATTGTATTGTCCATTCATTTTAATGTCCTAAAATTTAAATGACCCTCAGGGGTCACCATTTTAGATGAAACTATCCCAGGAGATTCTTCTAAGGCTAAGAGCATCCAGCTGCTCCCCTGAGAGACTCTACTCCCTACCTCAGGCTGTCCTTGGTGGTGAGATGACCCCGGGGCTGATACTCACTAGACCCTCCAATACGCATGGCCACTGTGGGTATCCTGGGTCATCCCCAGACGGTTCTAAAATGCCAGGACTAGGAAAAGACAGGAGGGTGGCTGAGGACACAATGCCCTGTAAACTTTTCACGGGGAGACCTCAACCTAAAGAGATTTTGGTAATATGTACACTTAGGAAAGATGAAAAGAAGAGACGCACGAACATTTTTTTTTTACAATAGAGTGTCGGGTGATTTATTCTCCACTTTCCTCTCATGTAAAATGTTTGGAAACAGAAAAATATTTTGGCCAAGGTGGCTCATGCCTATATTCCTAGCACCTTAGGAGGCCGAGGTGGGAGATCAATTAAGGTCAGGAGTTCAAAACCAACCTAGCCAACATGGCAAAACCCTGTCTCTACTGAAAATATAAAAATTAGCTGGACGTGGTAGTGTGCGCCTATAAGCCCAGCTACTTGGGAGGCTGAGGCAGGAGAATCGCTTAAACCCGTGAGTCAGAGATTGCAGTGATCTGAGACTGTGCCATTGCACTCCAGCCTGGCAACAAGGCGAGACTCTTTCTCAAAAAAAAAAAAATATATATATATATATGAAATATACATTTATAATTATTACATATAGATAGTGTTTTAAGTCAGGGAACTGACTGTAGGTAGAAACAAGAGAAGACAAGGAAAGTTTTTATATTTATATTTATATATAATTATATAAAATTAATATACATAATTATAACATATAAATATATCATATAGGCTGGGCACAGTGGCTTACACCTGTAATCGCAGCAATTCAGGAGGCCGAGGTGGGCAGATCACCTGAGGTCAGGAGTTCGAGACTAGCCTGACCAACATGGAGAAACCCCATCTCTACTAAAGATACAAAAATTAGCCAGCTGTGGGGGTGCGTGCCTGTAATCCCAGCTACTCAGGAGACTGAGGCAGGAAAATCACTTGAACCCCGGAGGTGGAGGTTGCGGTGAGCCCAGATTGCGTCATTGCACTCCAGCCTGGGCGACAAGGGTTAAACTCCGTCTCAAAATAAATAAATAAATAAATAAATAAATAAATAAATAAATAAAACAATAAATATATATATTTGTGTCTAAATATATAATTATAATACATAAATGTGTATATAAATATACATTTATTTATTAATTTATTATTTATTAATAAACTATTAATAAACTTATTAATATATGAAATATGTTTATTTCTGAGACAGGGTCTGGCTCTGTCACCCAGGCTGGAGTGCAGTGGCACTATCAGAGCTCATTGGAGCCTTGAACAGATGGCTCAAGCGATCCTCCCACCTCAGCCTCCTGAGTGGCTAGGATTGCATGCACACAACACCATGCCCAGCTAATTTTAAAATTTTTTGTGGAGACAGGGTCTTCCGTTTTTGCCTAAGCTGGTCTTGAACTCCTGGGCTCAAGTGATCTTCCTGCCTCAGGCTTCCAATGTGTTAGACGTGGGTCACCGCATGTGGTCTAATGCATTTGTTAATTTGCGAGTTTATATTATTTAATCTTTTGGAGGACTGAATGTGTTGAACAATCAACTTGCAGAATTCCCAAACAATGGACAGTCAGCTCTCATGTCCTGGTTCAAATCGACCCAGCACACCACGGCTAGAAACCTTTTAGCCAACTTCCACTTATGTCTCCTGGGGCAGGACAATGTCACTTGCCCAACCTCCACTAAGAGGGACTCTGGAAAGGCAAGAAACTATTCTTTTCTCTATAATGGAACCTGACCAGGGAGAAGGCAGCTGGGAGGGCCAGCTGGGCCCTCCAACCAGCAGCGTCCACCATCGACCAACTGCCCTAGGACTACACCGTGCTGGGCATTTGGGGCACTGTTATGAGCAAGAGTTTCTATTTTTCTTCTCATAGGACCTTCATGCTAGTGGCAAGAGACAATGTTTGTTTGTTTTTTTGTTTTTCTTGAGACAGAGTTTTGTTCTTGTCACTCAGGCTGGAGTGCAATGCTGTAATCTCGGCTCACTGCACCTTCTGCCTCCTGGATTTAAGCAATTCTCCTGCCTCAGCCTTCGGAGTAGCTGGGATTACAGGATTGCACCACCACGTCTAGCTAATTTTTGTATTTTTAGTAGAGATGGAGTTTAACCATGTTGGCCAGGCTGGTCTGGAACTCGTGAGCCACTGCACCCAGTCAAGAGAGAGATTTTAAGTCAATAAGTATAATTGTGATGAATGTCAGAAAGAAGAATGTGTGTGAAGGGGAGGGGACCTAAGTTATTGTCTCATATTTTAACACTTTCACAGGCAATAACTAAAAACTTAGAAGCTTAAAACACCACACACCTTTAAGCCAATTTTGGCAAGCTAGGAGTTGAGCACATTTTAGCGGGTCCTGTGCTTGGGATCTCACGCTAAGCAGCTGGGCTGCATCCTCATCTGAGGCTCCGCCAGGGCAGAATCCATTTCCACATCCGCTGAGGTTACTCACAGAATTCATTTCCTCGGACCCGCTTGGCGAGGGCCCAGGTTTTTGCTTCCTTGCCTACGGGGCCCCTCCAAAGGTCCTTTCTCAGCACAGCATCTCCCCACTGCAGCGTCTGCAGGCGGAACCTTTCTCTCTAATGTGCAAAAGTGATGCACCGTGACAGTGACATCCCATTGCTTTTGCCAGGCTCTGTGGGTTAGAGGCCAGTCACCGGTTTTGCTCGTACTCAAGGTCAGGAAGACTGCGCAAGGGCATAGGTCATTGGGGGGTCAGTCACTTTAGGGTGTGGCTGCCACCACTGAACTTGGTGAGAATTTAAGGGTTGGTAGGAGCTGGCCAGGTACAGGGGTGAGGGTGTGTCAGGCAGGGGTGAGGGCACGGAGGGGGATGCAGAGGCCTGCACCCTGGAATGTCCTTTCACTCCCTGAGGTTTTGTTCTCCTGATCCCTGAGTACATCCCAGAACACGGTGGGGCCCTAGCAGGGGAGAGGTAGGGAAGCATGTGTTGTTCATCTGGGGACCTTGTTAGGCAAATCAGATTAGGGGCCAGGCTTTCAGTGGTGCGTGTGAGCGTGGGAGTGAAGAGTGTGCAGGTGTGTGTGGGAAGAGCGATGGGGATGGGGTCAGCCCCAGCCACCATGAAGACCTTAACTGTGCATCCACCCATCCCAGCAGCCTCCCTGAGTGAGCGCCTTCAGGGTGCAGGTCCTGTTTTGCACATGGAAGTGAATCAGAGTGGGACACTGCCTTGCCTTAGAGAGGTCACACTTCTCCTTCTTTTTTTTTTTTTAAATTTGCGACAGAGTCTCAATCTGTTGCCCTGCCTGGAGTGCAGTGGTGTGACCTTGGCTCACTGCAACCACTGTCTCCCAGGTTCAAGCAATTTTCCTGCCTCAGCCTCCTGGGCAGGGTAGCTGGGATGATAGGCATGGATTACCATGCCTGGCTAATTGTTGTATTTTAGTTTCACCATATTGACCAGGCTGGTCCCAGTCTCCTGGCCCCAAGCGATCTGCCCGCCTCAGCCTCCCAAAGTGCTGTGACTACAGGCATAAGCCACCACACCTGGCGAGAGGTCACACTTCATGCCAAGTGGGAGACAGCCACTCAGACAGCACCCCAGCTGGTGCTGGGAGTGAGGGGTGCTCACCGTCCTAGGAAGGCAGAGGGCTGCATGAGAGGTTCGGGGAGGAAGGACTGGAGGAGGATTTGAGATTTTCACCTGAGCAGCTGGGTGGATGGAGGGGCTGTACACAGAGAATCACAAGAACGTGGATGAGCAGGTTAGGGCACTAATAAAGCACTCTGTTTTGGCCCGCGGAAAATTGGAGATGCTTCCCTGTGTCCAGCTGGGGCTTTGGGAAAGGTCAGGGCTGGGCATCTGACTGGGATAGATGTCTCTGGCAGACAGCAGAGCATGTGGATGGTTTGTGAAGCCCGGAAGGGCATGAGATTTCCTGTGGCAGTGCCCACTGCAAATGGAAGGGCATTTGGCCTGAGCCCAGACATATACAAGTTGGGCAGAGCAGCTATGGAGGTACAGGAAAACCGAGGGTGTGGGGGCACATGAAGCAGGAAGCTCAAATAAGATGAGGACAGAGGTTTTAAAGACGATCAGGGCTGCGGACAGTGGTTCATGCCTGTAATCCCAACACTTTGGGAGGCTGAGAGGAGAGGATAGCTTGAGACCAGGAGTTTGAGACCACCCTGGCCAACATAAGGAGACCCCATTTCTATAAATAAATAAATACCATTGGTACTTGCATTTCAGGCGGGGAACAGCAAGCACATGAAAGCTCTGAGGCAGGAAAGGGAAGTGATTAGTGCTCGCTCCTGGTTCCTTTATCAGACCTTAAAGAGATGCAGAGACATTTCAGGTACTCCTTGGCCGAGCTCCTTCAGGGAAAGCCTAAGTTCGCTTCTACTTCCCATCTATTAATTTTTTTTTTTTGAGACAGAGTCTCACTTTGTCGTCCAGGCTGGAGAGCATGCAGTGGCACCATCTCAGCTCACTGCAACCTCCACCTCCCGAGTTCAAACGATTCTCCTACCTCAGCCTTCCCAGTAGCTTGGACCACAGGTATGCACCACCACGATCGGCTAAGTTTTTGTATTTTAAGCAGAGATGGGGTTTCATCTTGTTGGTCAGGCTGGTTTCGAACTCCTGGCCTCAAGTAATCCACCTGCCGCGGCCCCACAAAGTGCTGGGATTACAAGCGCGAGCCACCGCGCCCGGCCCTACTTCACTCCTAACGCCCACCATACGTGCTTCCAAATGTTTGCTGAATGACAAGGGGAACGAGTGAATGGGACTACGTGACTTCGGGCAGCAGGCAATCCTATTCCTTGGACCTGAGTTTCACTTTTTGTAAAGCAAGCCTGTCTCTCGCTCTCTGTCCTAAAAGCCTGAGTTCTGGGCTTGAGATGAGCGCGTCCTGTAGACCAGACTGCAGGTGGACGTTGAGCCAGGTCTTCTAGGAGGCCAGGATCCAGCCAGCTCTTGGGTCCGGTCCTCCCGCGGGACCCGTTACGCCCAGTCCCAGCGCCGCCCCGCCCAACCTCCATTTGTTCCCCCAAGCCCCGCCCTCTCCGCGCGGCTCGCTCTCCATTGGCCGGGGGGCGGGCCCTGGGCGCCCGGCTCCGCTGGGGGCCGGGTGGCGGGCGGCGGGCGGGGCCGTGTGCACCTGCAGGGTGTGTGTCCCGGCCGCAGCCCTGCGCCAGCTGCAGCTCCTTGATCCCAGCCGGATCCTGAGCGGGAAACACTGGCTGAAGCGGCGTCGGCGGCCCCGCCCCGGGACTCCATTGTTGAGGCTGCCTCGGCTCTGTCGGCTGCTCAGCTGCGCTCCAGTCGGCCCAGGCGCCCCGGCGAGGAGCGAGCGCTGCGAGCCGGCGGCCTGAGGTGAGACCGGGCGACGGGTCTCCGGACCGGGCGGGGGTCTCTGCCTCGGGCGTGGCGGCTCCGAGCTGGGTTCCGCAGGGTCCGAGGTCGGGATCCGAGGTCCTTGCACCTGGGCTTTGTCTCGGCCTCGGGTGGCACCGGGGGCTTCGCGCCTGCTGCGATACCGCTTGGGCCCGCGCGGGGGTCCCGGTCGCCCTGCGGGTGGGGGCCGGTCCCCACTGCTCCCCGGCTCCCCGCGTCTGCCGCGGAGGGGACTGCATGGACCCGGGCGCTGGCTTCCGAGCCGAGATGGCGCCACTGCACTCCAGCGTGGGCGACCGAGTGAAACTCCCTCTCGAAAAAAAAAAAAAACTTGGCAAAGCGTTTTACCCAGTCTAGGTACGTGTGGTAGAGCCGAGTGAAAGCTTAGAAAAAGATGACTGGAGAACTAGCCCAGCAGAGGAATCAGGTGGGATGTGTTGTTACTGAGTAAGTGAAATTTGTACCTGCTTTCTCCCAGGCCTCGTTGAGTTGTGTACAACAGAGAGCTCAGGTGTTGGGGGCAGTTGACCGGTTGAAGAATGCATTGCTATTATGTGAGGAACATTGGGCTTTGAAAAAGCAGAACTGGATCCACGTTCTTGCCTGGTAACTCTAACTATCATCTAGTTTGTAAAGGGGAATGCAGTTCACTGAAAAATTCTTCGGACAGTGGGGAAAGGATTGGGGTGTCTGCATTGGTTTGTGTAATATAGGTCATATGAAAGAGCATTTAGGCTGGAGGGAGACTTTTCATCTCTATAACTTTATTTTCACAGGACAATTCCATCACGATTTGAAGATTTTTGAGTCAAAACTACATTATTCTGCTATGTGTTTCGGGGCACATTTATACACACAATTTGCTTAAATATTTCAGATGATACAAGAATATATGTGTGGGCCGGGCGCGGTGGCTCAAGCCTGTAATCTCAGCACTTTGGGAGGCCGAGAAGGGCGGATCACGAGGTCAGGAGATCGAGACCATCCTGGCTAACACGGTGAAACCGCGTCTCTGCTAAAAAATACAAAAAACTAGCCGGGCGCGGTGGCGGGCCCCTGTAGTCCCAACTACTCGGGAGGCTGAGGCAGGGGAATGGCGTGAACCCGGGAGGCGGAGCTTGCAGTGAGCTGAGATCCGGCACTGCACTCCAGCCTGGGCGGCAGAGCCAGACTCTGTCTCAAAAAAAAAAGAATATATGTGTGAGCTAAAAAGCTGAAATTTGCATTCCCCCTTCTCTAGAAGTAACCACAGTGAATAGTTAAGTCTGTATTCCAGCTATTTTGTATACTATAAATACACTGTGAACATTTGAGTGTGTATATATATGTATGTTACACACAGTTTTAGAGATGGAATATTGCTCTGTTGCCCATGCTAGTCTCAAACTCCTGGGCTCAAGTGAGCCTGTCGCCTCAGCCTCCCAAAGTTTTGGAATTACGGGCGTGAGCCACCACGCCTGGCCTGCATGAGTGTATTTAGTAATTGCTAAATTACTCTGTTCTATACGTGTTTATTGAACTCCCCCATGTGCAAGCATTGTTCTGAATACCTTATATGCACCAATTCACTTTATTTTTAGAGCAGCTCTATTATTGTGGCCCTTTTACAGTGAGGAAACTGAGCCACAGAGAGGCTGGGGATGTCGTCTAACATCACACAGCCAGTGCTGTTGGAATTGAGGTTTGAACCCAGACAGCTGGCTTCAGATCTCTTAGCTGTTATCATAGACGGCACACCCAAACCTTAGGGCCGCCTCCCAAGCCTTGCCTCTGATATGGGCTCGCCTGAGCTCTGCGAGAGCTGTGTATGTGAGGTTTCTTTCCTCTTTAAGAACACAAGTCTTGGAATTGTCCCAGACCCTAGTAGGACCTCTTGAGGTCCAAAAACAGGGATTCTTCAAGCCTGCCCGAAGGGCCACATCTCTGATTTAGGTACTTGGAAGGTAGATGTAGAAGAGAGTAATTTTGCCAGAACAAAATGTCAGGATGGCTGAGCTGACTCCGCCAGACGCAGTGGCTCATGCCTGTAATGCCAGCACTTTGGGAGGCCAAAGCAGGTGGATCACCTGAGGTCGGGATTTCGAGAGCAGCCTGGCCAACAAGTTGAAAGTCCGTCTCTACTAAAAATATAAAAATTAGCTGGGCCTGGTGGCAGGTGCCTGTAATCCCAGGTACTTGGGAGGCTGAGGCAGGAGAATTGCTTGAACCCGGTTGGTAGAGGTGGCAGTGAGCTACTATTACGCCACTGCACTCCAGCTTGGGTGACAGAGTGAGACTCCATCTCAAAAAAAAAAAAAAAAAAAAAAAAAAAGAAGAAGAATGGGGAAGAGGAATGGCTAGGCTGACTCATAGGGTAGAGGCCGAACAGCAGCTGTAGGAACTTGGCCACTTGGGTGGAAAAGAAGGAAGGAAGAGCTTCACTCATGGCGGTGACCTGCACTGCAGAAACCACACTAAACAGTCCACGTCCTGGAGCCTGGCCACCCCATTTGCTTCTCTTCTCCTTGGGTAGAGGGTATGGGGAGCTTTCTACCCCGGAGGCTGAGGAGCGCAGCTTCTAACCAGGGTAGGCGTTTGTCTGTCCCTGGGAATACAGACAGCATTCTCATAAGCAGCCCAAATACTCCTGAACAGCTTTTTGTAGGGTGGGGCGGGGCGGGGCAGAGGGTCATTTTGACTCCTAGGTGCCTTTTCCACTTTCACTGCTGATAACTGTGTTACAGATTAAAGTTTTGTTTTTGATACTGAAGAGGGCTTAAGAGAGTGAGCTATTATGGCACATCTAAGTCTGCTAAAATAGAACCACGGGGTAGTGTAGGAAAATCTCTTCTAAATAATGTATCATATATGGTGAACGTTAGAAGCCATGTGTACCTAAGTTGAAAAATCAAAACATGTCTTGCATTTGGGTGACCCCGGTAAGTCTGGATGCCACTGCGCCTTGTGTAAACACAGGATGCTGAGGTGTAGGGATCAACAGGCTTTTTCTGGACATCTTGCGCTTCTCCCTTGGGGTAAAGTGGGGCGGCAGTAGGAGCGCACAGCTGTTGGGCCCCTGATATTTGTCAGCTGGTTTACATGTGGGATTCCGTTTAATGCAATCTTGGAGGGAAAACTATTTTATTGAACATGAAGATAGAGGCTTAGAGAAGTTAAGAAAATTGTTCAAGGTCACGTCATTTGTTTTGCTTTGTTTTGTTTTGTTTTGTTTTGTTTTGAGACAGAGTTTTGCTCTTGTTGCCCAGGCTGGAGTGCAATGGCGCGATCTCGGCTCGCCACAACCTCTGCTTCCCGGGTTCAAGTGATTCTCCTGCCTCAGCCTCCTGAGTAGCTGGGATGACACACATGTGCCACCACACCAGGCTGATTTTCCTTCTTTCTTTTTTTTTTTTGTTTTGAGACAGAGTCTCGCTCTGTGGCCCAGGCTGGAGTGCAGTGGCCAGATCTCAGCTCACTGCAAGCTCTGCCTCCCGGGTTCACGCCATTCTTCTGCCTCAGCCTCTCGAGTAGCTGGGATTACAGGCGTCCGCCACCTCGCCCGGCTAGTTTTTTGTATTTTTTAGTAGAGACGGGGTTTCACCGTGTTCGCCAGGATGGTCTCGATCTGCTGACCTCGTGATCCACCCGTCTCGGCCTCCCAAAGTGCTGGGATTACAGGCTTGAGCCACCGCGCCCTGCCTGATTTTGTATTTTTAGTAGGGACGGGGTTTCTCCATGTTGGTTAGGCTGGCCTTGACTCCCATCCTTGGGTGATCCATCCAACTCGGCCTCCTCAAGTGTTGGGATTACAGGTGTGAGCCACCAGGCCTGGCCAAGGCCACGTAATTTCTTAAGTGGAAAGATGAAGTACTTGATGAACTCAGAAGTTTGACTCAAGGCCCTTGATCTTTCCATAACACGTGGTTCCTTCCCTGGTTGTTCGGAGTGACTAAGAACTCCAGGAAGCTGTGTTTTGTGGAAAGAGGACCTGAGGGGTGTATGGTCTTTCCAGGCTTGGAATCGGCCATGCTGGGCTTCTGAATTGTATAGCTTGGCCATATAGAGAGAAGCCCCTCATTGAAGACTTATTCTTTGGGGGAAATAAAGGAAGGCCGCCCACATGAGACAGGTAGAGGCGACTTTCTCAGAGCTGCTGTGGCAAGGGAGTCGGTACCATCACTTGCGTGTGGCAGAGACTGACATGCAGGTGAGTGGCGGATGAGGAGTGGGAAAACTTCAGGATGGAAAAGAACAGCTCTCAGTGGGGCTGTTGTGGGGGCTGGAGGCGACTGTGCAGAAGTGGGGTGTCCTATGTGATTGGTTAGGGGCATATTTGGCTTTCTCTAAATGATCCTAACTGGAAACAGGGGCCAAAATTAGGGTGGCTGTCAGTTTTGAGTCAAGTCCTGGCCACGTGGGACAGAGTCGTGGTTTAGTTTCTGGGTTGTGGAGAGAGAGCAGTCTGACTTCCTGTCTGATGTGCTAGCCTGGCTGGCCTCCTGGCTGTTGACTGTAGATAGGGGATTGGTTTCCTGGGTGGGCAGCTACAGGTTGTGGTCTGAGTTCTGTCTTTATACATATGATCAGGCATGGTCCGTTTGTATATTCAGTCCCGCATTCTTCTTGTCAGTAAACATATCAAATGACAAATTGGATACATTGGGAACATTTGAGATGTCTGTGTCCCCTGGAGGCAGTTTTCACGTTCACATTTAATCAGAATGAATATAAACAATTGGGCATTTATCTTGAAGATTTAAAATAGGAAATCTTCAACAATACTACCTCGGCGCCTTTGCCTCTCTGTCTGTCGTTAGGGAATGTGTTTTTATCCACCGCTGGCTCATCGTCCACCAGTTTCTGGTTGATCCACTTCTCTATATGTCTTGTCTTGTGTGCATCTCATTGTTTGCTAGTGTTAGCTTTCCCCTTCATCAGTGTAATTTATTTGTATAGCATCTGTTGGTAGGAAGTTATTTGTGGAATTTGTGAATGGGAGGGACCTTAGAGGTCTGCTAGGTCAGCCCAGTGATTTTCAAGATAAACGGAAATACAGGGAAATGTTCCAGCTTTTTTGGTGGCAAAATCAGGAATAGAAAGCAGTGTTCTTTGTGCCACAATGTCATTGAAAGGCAGCTCAATGTGGGTCTAAAATGCAGAGTAACTAACTTGCATTTATCTCTGCTGCTGACTCTTGTTATCAGACATTTTAAATTGACCTTAATGTGTTAGCAGAAATATGAAAAGTCCTGACTTGTTTACATATAAGGTACTTCTTTGCCTACTCATTTGGTTGTTTTTTTCAACAGGATTGAAAAGACATTGCTATACACTGAATGTTTATGTCTCCCCCAGATTCTTGTACTGGAGCCCTAACTGCCAGTGTGATGGTATTAGGGGGTAGGACCTTTGGGAAGTGATTAGGGTTAGATGAGGTCATGAGCGTGGGCCCTGGTCTGACAGGATTAGTGCCCTTAGAAGAAGAGAAACCAGGCCGGGTGTGGTGGCTCACACCTGTAATCCCAGCACTTTGGGAGGTCGTGATGGGCAGATCACAAACTCAGGAGATTGAGACCATCGTGAAACCCTGTTTCTACTAAAAATACCAAAATTAGTTGGCTGCGGTGGTACGTGCCTGTAATCCCAGCTACTCGGGAGGCTGAGGCAGGAGAGTTGCTTGAACCAGAGAGTCAGAGGTTGCAGTGAGCTGAGATTGTGCCACTCTACACTCCAGCCTGGTGACAGAGCGAGACTCTGTCTCAAAAAAAGAAAAAAGAGAAAGTAGAGAGCTCCCACTGCCCTGGTGTGAGGAAACAAGAAGAAAGGTGGCTGTCTGCAAGCCAGGAAGAGGTCCCTGTCCCGGCACTGAGTTGGCCAACACTTTGATCCTGGACTTCCAGCCTCCAGAGCTGTGAGAAATAAACTAATGTTTCAACCATACAGCCTATGGTGTTTTTGATGGTATTTGCCTATGGTATTATGGCCATCTGATTTGACTGATACAGAGATGGTTCCAGAATACTGTAGCCTGTTGGCATCTAAGTTGGTGATGCCATGAAAATAAATGTGGTAGTTCATTCCTTTATATAAAGATAGTGCTGTGAGCCCAGGGCCTTTGCTCATGTCTTAGTTGAGTCTTGTTTTCTTATAATAGCTTCCTAAATTCTCTTTTCCCCCTCTAATTTATATTATATATCTGGATTAAATCATATATGGTATGATTATATACTTTATGTCTATACAAACTTGTAGTGATTTCATTTCATTTGATTTGATTTTTGAGACATGCCCTTGCTCTGTTGCTCAGGCTGGAATGCAGGCGTGCCGTTACAGCTCACTGTAACCCTAAATTCCTGGGCTCAAGTGATCCTCCCGCCTCAGCCTCCTGAGTAGCTGGAACTACAGTTGTGCTATCCTGCCCAGCTAATTTTTAAATTTTTTGTAAGAACAGAGTCTTGCCGTGCTGTCCAGAGTGGTTTCAAACTCCTGGCCTCAAGCAGTCCTCTCGTCTCAGCCTCTCAAAGCACTGGATTACAGGGATGAGCCGCCACACCCGGCCCAGTGATTTTTCATTGTTAAGATCAAGGACGGGTTCCCTGGCTTGGCATTCAAGGCTCATGATCAGGGCGTGATACGCAAGTTTGGGCTTCAGTGTTTCCATTCCCGCCGTCAGCCTCGCGCTCCAGCTTGTTGCCTAAGCCCTGTTCTGAAGCCCAGCCTGAGAGCTGCACTTAGAATTTATACCTTCTCATCTCTTCATCGTCTTCGCCTATGTTCTTATCTCCATCTGGGGCATCATCTCCACACTTCTGCCTCTTTAAATCTTCTCCATCCTTCAAGACTTGAAATCCTCACTTCCTTTACATGATCCCCGCTCTGACATCCAAGCTAGAATTAATCTTTCTTCCTTTGAACTCTGATAGTGCTTAATGTTTTTCGTCCTTTAATTATACAGCAGTCCTGTGTGTTAGATATTATTATTCTCCCAGTTTTTCATAGTTACTTTGAAAATATTTACTGTAGTCATATTTTGAAGATGTAATATGAGTGACGTTCAAAAGGTCCTGGAGAGTGAAAGGCAGTCCTACTCCCATCACTGCCCTGTGACCACTGTTGCCAGTTTTTGTTTGTTTTTCCAAGGCAGAGTCTTGCTCTGTCACTATGGTGGCGTGATCTCAGCTCACTGCAACCTTCGACTCCCAGGTTCAAGCGGTTCTCCTGCCTCAACCTCCTGAGTAGCTGGGACTACAGGTGTGCACCACCACGCCCAGATAAGTTTTGTATTTTTAGTAGAGACGGGGTTTCACCATGTGGGCCAGGATGGTCTGGATATCTTGGCCTCGTGATCCACCTGCCTCAGCCTCTCAGACTGCTGGGATTACATACGTGAGCCACTGCGCCAAGCCTATGTGTCTTGTTTTTAAAAACACAGATGTTGGCATAAGATAAACACGGTTGTCCACCGGTAAGTATTTAGGTTGTTCCCAACCGTTTCGATTAATCAATGCTGAGTTCTAATTCTTGCATATTTGCGTGAATATGTTCATAGGATGCATTGCTAGAAATGGAATTGTGGGATCCAGGGTTCTGTGCATTTTAAATGTTGATGGGTGTTGCTGGATTCCCTTCCATTAGGGCCATACTGTTATCTCACTGTCAATGTGTAAGGGCGCCTATTTCTATTTCCTTGCCAACAGTTTCTTCTCAGCTGTTTTCTTTGACATCACACACCCACAAATAGCACCCTTGTTCCAAAAACATGGACATTCTACATTTCTCCTTAAAGTGTGCGCACACTGACTGAAGCTCTGTGTTGCAGTGATGTGTGCTGCTAGGATTGTGGCTCTGTTTCGAATTTGCTAGCCAGACTATGACTTTCCAGTCAGGTATTTTTTGTTTTGTTCATGCTGTTGCTGAGGTTGCGCTGTGTGAATTTCCCTCCACTGCCCAGCCAGATTTCCTTTCCGGTGGGTGGGCTTAGTGTCTCATCCGGCAGCCCTGTTTCCTAGTGACCTGGGTCGAGTGTCTCATCCAGCAGCCCTGTGTTCTGGTGATCTGGGCTGAGTGTCTCATCTGGCAGCCCTGTTTCCTGGTGATCTGGGCTGAGTGTCTCATCCGGCAGCCCTGTTTCCTGGTGATCTGGGCCGAGTGTCTCATCCGGCAGCCCTGTTTCCTGGTGATCTGGACTGAGTGCCTCCATGGGAAGTTGCACCCATCTTCTCCAGTAGTGCATCTTTTCACAGCAAGCAAAACATTTTCACCACGTTTCTAGCGGGACAGGCACTAGCTCTTTTCTGGGCATCAGGAGACCTGGCTTTGTTCTGGTTCAAGCAACAGCTGGTGAGTTACCAAAGACAAGTCGCATCTGGCCCCTGGTCCTTTGCTTTATAAGTAGAATCACAGTCCGAGTGGGCATCACTGCCCTGGTCTCTATACGGGGCTGAGTGTTGTGGGGATGATGGCTAAATGTCAGGGTGCATTTGCGCCACTAGGGGATTACAGGCCAGCCAAAGACACAGGAGGAAAGCTAACAGCCCCGGGCAGATATACAGAACCAGAGGAGTGTGGAAGGGTGGTTCCAAGCTCCTTGGTGTGATTGATGTGATCACAATAAACATTTTATCTCTAAGTCTTGGGCCATTGGACCAAGAGAAGAGAGAGCTGGTGTTGAGTTGTAGTGAGAGGTGTGTGGTTCGTGTGCCTGCCGAGCCTTGCTTGGACTCAATTCCATTGAGTCCCATTCCATTTTACCTTCTGTTTCCACCTTTTTCCTGCTCCTGCTTGTTTCTCCAGAAAAAAATGCAATAAATTCCTTTCAAAAACTTTACAAAAGTCATAGATGCTTATTGAAAATAGTTCAAATGCTATGGAAGACAGAAAGATAGTGAGTGTTTTTCTGTTGTGTGTTTGGATGAATGTGTCTTTGGGGTAGTCACGATTAACACTGGGTGTATTTCCTTCCAGATCCTTTCCAGTGTACCTACAAATATATATGTACACATTCTAAAAAACAAAATAGTACCTGATAAACATTGAGTCCCCCCACTCCCACTCAGCAGTCTACATGGACATCCTTTCATGGTGATACGATGAGACCTGATCGACTCCTTTTGTTCGCTGGAGTCGCAGGTAATAATAGCTACAGATAACTCACCTTCAGTGGGCATTTACCATGTGACAGGGTCTGTGCTCCAGGCAGGCTACATGAAGTGGGTCTTAAGGCTGTTTACAACAATGCTATGGGTGAACACAGTAATTGTTAACATTTTGCAAGTGATAGAATTGCAGTAGAGAGAAGCAAAGCTGCTTGCTCCAACTCATGGCACGATTCCCGAGAGAGAGAGAGAGAGAGAGAGAGAGAACACTTTTAAAACAATTCTTGTTATAGTAGGTGATTTATGATCATTTCAAGAAATAGTGCATTCAGTGAATACATTTCAGGGTCTGGTACAGTCTGGGAGCTGTTCCTGAAAATGCACTGGGCTAGAGGTAAAAGAGTGGTCCATTGTCCCTGGGCCCCTAGTGCAAGGAGGGAGGTCCCGCGGAGAGGGGACATGGAGAGGAGGTCTCTCTGAACAAACTGTGCAACATCCATTTCTGCTGAGTCTGGTCCGAGGTCTGGTTCTTTTTTTTTTTTTTTTTTGAGACGGAGTCTCGCGCTGTGTCACCCAGGCTGGAGTGCAGTGGCGCGATCTCGGCTCACTGCAAGCTCCGCCTCCCAGGTTCACGCCATTCTCCTGCCTCAGCCTCCGAGTAGCTGGGACTACAGGCGCCCGCCACCACGCCCGGCTAGTTTTTTGTATTTTTAGTAGAGACGGGGTTTCACCATGTTAGCCAGGATGGTCTTGATCTCCTGACCTCGTGATCCACCCGCCTCGGCCTCCCAAAGTGCTGGGATTACAGGCTTGAGCCACCGCGCCCGGCCTGGTTCTTGACATGAACACTTTTCAGAAATACTTGGTTTTGATTTTTATCACGGCTTACCTGAGCAGCCATGGTTTCAAACTGCCTGGAGATGTGGTCTGGCAGGCCAGTGCTCTGCCCATCCTTCCGGCTCCTGCAGGAGGGGAGTCATCCTGGACTAGAGGGCTTCACCTGTAATCAGCTATCTCATAATAAGTGGATTTGATGCTGGTTTCGCTAGGTCAGGAAATTTCCCATTTGGAAGGAAAACTGATACTTGTTTTTGGGTTTTGCTGAGGAGCCACAGGGTTTAGAACAGAGACTGGAAGTTTGTTGAGACGCACGTGAGTGCACTCAAACATCTTCCATGAAACATGGAAATAAACAGTGTTCCAGAGAGGTCCCTGGCTTTGGGATAAAAATATTTCTGTAACAGAATGGCACTGGATGTCTGCTGTATCTTTTTCTCTGCTATTTTGGCAAGTTTTATTTGGGTGTGTGTCTACTGTACAGAAGGTATGACATCAGTTTTTGCCACCAAGTATTTAACAGCTGTTGGTACCTCCTATGTGGGTCACTTTTGTGCCGTGGTTTCTTTGGGGAAATTGTAGGTCTCCTACCCAAAGCACATTGCCCATTTCAAGGTACTCCTGGTTTCTGAACACCTGTGGCAGTGCCTTCCATGTGGGTGAAGCCAGCCGAGAAAGTACCCCTCCCCAGGAGTTGGGGACTCGTGATTGCCAGAGTGAGGAGGCTGGGGATGGACCCTGGACTAGATGCTACCCACCCTTTTTTTCCATTTGTAAGGGACAAGGATCCAGGAAGGAAAGTATCAGCTTACAAAGGCTTTTGTTACAATTAATCGTTCATGTTCTTTTTTTTTTTTTTTTTTTTTTTGAGACGGAGTCTCACGCTGTTGCCCAGGCTGGAGTGCAGTGGCGCGATCTCGGCTCACTGCAAGCTCCGCCTCCCGGGTTCCCGCCATTCTCCTGCCTAAGCCTCCTGAGTAGCTGGGACTACAGGCGCACGCCACCGCGCCCGGCTAATTTTTTGTATTTTTAGTAGAGACGGGGTTTCACTGTGGTCTCGATCTCCTGACCTTGTGATCCGCCCGCGTCGGCCTCCCAAAGTGCTGGGATTACAGGCTTGAGCCACCGCGCCCGGCCCGTTCATGTTCTTTCTTTTGGTATCTTATTCTCTGTTTACATTTTTTTAATTTAATTTTTTTTTTGAGACAGAGTCTTGCTCTGTCACCCAGGCTGGAGTGCAGTGGCGTGATCTCGGCTCACTCCAACCTCTGCCTCCCAGGTTCAAGTGATTCTTGTGCCTCAGCTTCCTGAGTAACTGCGATTACAGGCATGTGCCACCACATCCAGCTAATTTTTATGTTTTTAGTAGAGACAGGGTTTAGCCGTGTCGTTCAGGCTGATCTTGAACTCCTGAACTCAAGTGATCTGCCTGCCTCAGTCTCCCAAAGAGCTGAGAGTACAGGTGTGAGCCACCGCGCCCGGCCGCTGTTTCCATTTTGTAATGCTAGCATCACCCCAGTGTAGGGTGGCTAGGGGTATTTTTCTTTCCTGTTTCTTGGTGTATTTTCCTCTACAGCATTGATCACTCTTTAACATACTTTTTGGTTGTCTGTCTCTACCTACAAAAATATATGTTCCCTGTTATATCACCAGTGCCTGGCACATAGATAGTCAGTCAATATTTGTTAATGGATGAATGAATGAATGGGCTGAAAGAACCTTATTCTTCTTTCTTCTGTCACTTCACACCAAATGCTTTTGGAAAATGCTATGTGAACAGGGATCGTAAGCAGGAGAGGTTACACACATGGCTGTGGGATAGCCCATCATCCTCAGATACTTGTCTGGAAGGACGTGGAGTACTTGAGTGGAAATGATACAAGATAACTTCTTCAGGAAATCAGCCAAGTGTCACAGCTTTTCACATAGGCGTGTGATGTTAGTGTATGTGTGTATGAAGAGCTGTCGTGGCCTAGAATCACGGGCTTTTAGATCCCTTGTACAGATAGAAAAGTAAAGGCAGAGGCCCAGGAATGCTGTAGGCCACCGAGGTAGAGTCCCTGTCTGTCCTTCTCAGTGTCCGGTCACTTCTCACTGCACTCCCCTCTTTACTGCTAAAGCCACCTTCCCTGACTCTGAATGTGTAACCACGAGGGAGAAAATGTACTCCAGGCTCACAGTTTGTGGAGAAAAAGCCCAGCAGCTGAAAATAATGTTCACGAGTTTGTACCTAGAAAAAGTGGCCATTTCTATCATGTCTTTGAATATCCCTGTTTCTCATACATTTTATAAACAAGACAGTAGAAGGAGATTCGGGAACAGCCACTTTCGAACAAGGGGGAAAAAATCAAACCTAGAGCATTCCAGTTCCTGTTTTCTTCTCAGTTTAGTGCTGAGGCACTTTAGCTTCCTGTCTAAGGGACTACTCAAATCTGATTAGAAGCCATTGTGGGCTGGTAATTATCTGTCATTTTAGGAAGACAGATGCAGCACCAACTCTGTTCCCTAATAGCAGGCGTATTAATTTCAAATTTGGATGGCAGGAGAAGCAGATGGCGAGGTGGGATAAGCGTTCAGATGCTTGGTCATTGATAGCTTTTTTCTTCCAGTATCACATGGGGATTTGGGACCCGGGAAGCCCGCTGAGAACTGATGGTTATCTGTCCCCTAACCAGCTGGGTTCTTTTTCCTCCTGAGCTCAGAAAGATTGCTCCTACTGCAGCCAGGGAAGACAGGTTGTTGACTGGTTAGAAATCATGGCAGGTTATTTTCTCCACCCACAGTTCGCAGTTGGAAAGCAGAGCTATCAAAAAGTTGTCTTCTCTGTTGTATTTCAAATCTGGGTGTTAAAAAAATTATGTAAGCAAATTAAGCATTTCTTGAATGGTAGTTGTGTGTGTTCTTGATGCGAATGAGAGGTGCATTCCCCCGTAAAATCCCTGGGACTTTATAGGAGGATGTGAGCCTTAGAACAGAAGTTGGTTTTCTAGATGATCACGTAGACATGATGCTGAGCACTAGACAAAAATGTTGATTGAAGTGATTTAAAAAAATTTTGTCTGAGTTCAGATTCTACACCAATATTTAGAAAATCAGCAAAAGAACTTGTAGGAATTTCTCAGGCATCCAGTTCAGCCCCCTGCGCACATTGTCATAAAATCCGAGTGTGTGTACAGGGAGACGCATTCCTTTCCGTTCTCATCACAAGTCCTTCCCTGGCTCTGCACCTGCCTGTCATGCGTGTCCGTGTGAAGAGACCACCAAACAGGCTTTGTGTGAGCAATAAAGCTTTTGAATCACCTGGGTGCAGGCGGGCTGAGTCCGAAAAGAGAGTCAGGGAAAGGAGATGAGGGTGGGACTGTTTTATAGGGTTTGGGTAGGTAAAGGAAAATTGCAGTCAAAGGTGGGTTGTTCTCTGGCAGGCAGGAGTGGGGGTCACAAGGTGCTCAGTGGGGAAGCTTTTTGAGCCAGAATAAGCCAGGAAAAGGAATTATCATCCCTTAAGATAATATCATCCCTTAAGGCAAGGACCAGCCATTTTCACTTCTTTTGTGGTAGAATGTCATCAGTTAAGGCGGGACAGGGCATTTGCACTTTTTTTTTTTTTTTTTTTTTTTTTTTTTTTGAGACGGAGTCTTGCTCTGTCACCCAGGCTGGAGTGCAGTGGCCGGATCTCAGCTCACTGCAAGCTTGTGATTCTACAGTTACTTCAGGCCATCTGGGTGTATACCTGCAAGTCACAGGGGATGCGGTGGCTTGGATTGGGCTCAGAAGCCTGACATTGGCCTCTTCCCTACCTTCCCTACCTTTTCCCTCCTGTGTGGTTCTCTCACAAAGTGAATGGCCTCAGCCACAGCTTCTCTACAGCTGCATCAGACTGTGGCGACAGGAGTGGTGGCTGCTGCAGGGCCTGCTGTCCCCACGGAGCCCAGTCTTGCTTGCCGCTGCAGCCTGGTGATCATTTTGCACCAAAAGTATGTAATTCTACAGAATGAGAGCCCACATGCTGGGGTTGGAGGCCTCTTTATCACGGTGCTCTGCATATTTTAATCTTGGGTAGAAAGTATGGGAAAGTATGGGATACATGTGGTTTGATGTCAGAAGGACGTTGTGAACTTGACGTGGACTGAGGATGCTCAGGTGCAACGGGCACCCCGGCTTCATTAAATGAGACTTCCCCATCTACCTGCCAGGCATGCACAGGTGTATGGCCACATCTTTTGTGTTATCCTTATCTAGAGTGCGCCTTGTCGACATGCTTAAAGTTCCATGATGATATTCTGCCTCATAGAGTAGGTCCCAAACCGCATTCAACACAGAAATGTACTCCTGCTATTCTACATAGAAAGTGCTTTCATATACCAAGTGAGAGAGCAGTCCTAAAATCTAGGCTGGAATCACAGAAGGAAGGCTTTGGGAAGCAACAGATTCCCTAATCCAAAGCGGGTTTTTGATGAACCTAGAAACAGGACCAAGAGAAGTGAATTTGCCTAAGGCCCTGACAGTGTCTCACGGTAGCATTTGAACCTAGCAGTTTCTTGACCTATTTCTTTAAATGGTTAGTCATGCTTCCTCTGATTCCTATAGAAACGTATTCCTCATTCATTCTTTTGTTTCAGTGAATTCTTGCGGTGCTACCACGTAACAGTATTTGAGTCAAAATGTGGCAGTGTTGATCCCTTTCCAAGGTTTTTAGTTGCACAGTTTTTCAAAGTTGTGCTCACAGTTTCTTGTTGGTTGCGAGGTGTCCTTTCAGAAGCCAATTGTGTGGTGTATTTACGTTGATTGTTGGAGGTAGTTTGGTTAGAACCTACTTCGAGTGGCTGGCGTGGGCCTGGGGACAATGACAGCTGTCTGCTTCGTGGGCAGAGATGGAGTAATTGCTTCCTGGGAAGTACCATCCTCCTGGCCACACTCTCCAGCCCATTTCGTTTGTGTGGGTTTCCTCGCATCTGCACGTTTCTGGCTTCATGTGAGTCTCATTTATTTTAGCATATGACTTCAGGCTGTGGGGAAGAATGGCCATTTTAGCACAGAGATGCACACAAAGGAACAACTGGCTAAATGTGACTGAAGACATTCTTAGGGCGGTTTCATTTCTTTCATTCTGTAACAGGCAATCTGGGAAGCAATCTGAACATGTGGCCTGCACTGTCACAGCTCCTCCCTGCAGGATTGCAGATGTTTGGAGATTGTAGTGATAACCGTTATCATTGAGAAGGGCATTCTCACAGGCTCTAATCAGTCCGGATTTATTCCGTGTTAATTTGTTAAAGACAACTGTATTTCTAGCCAAATCCATGGGAGACGTTTCTCCTGGCAGTGTTGCTGGGGGTATTCCCGTGGCTTAGTCTTAGGGCAGCGCACGCCTTTGAATACTGCTGAAGCTGTGAGTACCCAAAGCGCACGGGAGTACTTTTGTCATACGGGGTGTTAGTCACTGATACACGTCTCAGTCAGACCTGATGGATTCTTGACCCCTTCCTTTTCTAATTTTTTAATTTTTATTTTTTATTTTTGTGTTTTAAGAGCACAACCCCTCAGGTGGCCACCATGAATCTCTGGTGTTTTCGGTTGGCTGCAGCCTATTTGCCACCTCTGGTTCAAACCTACTCGAAGCCTGATGATGCTTGCCTCGGTTGTTCTGCTGTGTGACCTCCGCGCCCGCAGGGTTCAAGACTGTCAGAGCTCGGAGCCACCTTCACAACTACCAGGGTTTCCGGAACCTCCTTTCTCTAGCCCTGGGGATGGAAGAGATGTCATCAGAGGTGAAGGCTTATTAGGTTTACGTGCCATTGATAACGAATGAGGAGGTTTTCTTTTATATAAGGGGAGCTTCTTAGAACGTGCTCTAGTAGGGTAAAGAAGCTTTTGAGGTTTGCTTTCTCTGGAAAGATAATTTGTGATCCTGCTGTTGCTTTCAACAAAAATAGAATTTGCATACCAGTGCATGTTGTATTACTGAGCACTGGCTGACAAATGGTTCTTAACTCGTCATTCACTCCACCACTGTTTCTTGAATGGCATATGTGTGCCAGCTGTAGTAGGAACTTGCTAGACTCTAGGACTAACCCTTATGAAATAGGGGTCCTGGGGGAAGCAAATGCATATAACTATAAAGGTTGGAGGGGATATCAGAGGGGGTGCCTGTAGGTGCAAAACTTTGTTCATTCATTGCCCCATCTAGGAGGTTTTGTGTCTTAGCAGCGTGTTCCATAGCAACACATCCCTCTATCAAAATGTTGATCATATTATTTTGAAATTCTCTGCTTAGGTATGTGTTTTTCCGACTAAGTTTAAAACTGGTTAAGGACAGGCTATGGCGTATGTATTATATATATCTACACACACACACATATATTTATATACATACACATTACCATATAAATAAACAATATATATTTATATATATATGTTCATATATATATATTTCCCTCTCTATATATACATACACATCACACACATATATATACACACACATATATATGAAATACACACACAGACACACACATACTTCTACTGCCAAGCACAGAAAGTCAAAACTAGGCAAGAGTTCTTTTAGTGTTCATGAAAAAATAGATGTGCTTAGTTGAGAGCGTCCTTAAGTTGCCAGGGGAAAGACAGGATGGATTCACAAAGGGAGATAGTGTTTTTTTGTTTTGTTTTTTTTCTCTTTGTTTAACTCTTGAATTCGAAATAATTCATACTTATTGAAAAGTTGCAAAAGTAGTACAGACAATTCCCATATACTCTTCCCTCAGATTCCCCAAACCTTTCACCCCATTTGTACTTTCTCTCTCTGTGGATATAATTCTTTTTTTTTTCTGAAATATTTGAGAGTGGAAGGTAGAATGCAGGACAGGGTGAAAGGCGGAAGGAGACAGGTGAGTTGGGAGGCTTTTTTTTTTTTTTTTTTTTTTTTTTTTACCTTCTGAGATGGAGTTTCGCTCTTGTCACCCAGGCTGGAGTGCAATGGCAGGATCTCGGCTCACTGTAACCTCTGCCTTCTGAGTTCAAGTGATTCTCCTGCTTCAGTCTCCCGGATAGCTGGGATTACAGGCGCCCACCACCATGCTCGGCTAATGTGTTATGTTTTTTGTGGAGGGGTTTCACCATGTTGGTCAGGCTGGTCTTGAGCTCCTGACCTCTGATGATCCACCTGCCTTGGCCTACCAAAGGGCTGGGATTATAGGCGTGAGCCACTGTGCCTGGCGATTGGGAGGCTTTTGCAGTAACCCAGAGCGCTATGATGAGAGCTGGACCTGGTTGGAAATGATAAGAAAGGTGAGAAGTGGTTAGGTCTGGCACATATTTTGAAAGGAGAGTTTAAATGGGTTGGATGACAAGAGAGAGAAAAAGAAGTTTTAAGAATGATGTCAAGGACTTTGGCCTGAGTAACTGGAAGACTAGAGATGCTGTTATTGGGATCGGGAAGACTATGGGAGGAGTGGGTTATAGCAGGGGGAATCTAAAGTGTGTTTTCGGCATGCTAAATTTGAGGTCCAAAAAGGGATGTCAAGAAGTGTTGGCCGGGCGCGGTGGCTCACGCCTGTAATTCCAGCACTTTGGGAGGCTGAGGCGGCAGATCACCTGAGGTCAAGACTTCGAGACCAGCCTGATAATTATTAAAATCGATCATTGATGTTTACTAATTAATCATATTATTGCTTCTAATACTGCCGGGGGTGAACACCTACCTGTGATGTTGTTCCTAATATCCAGGGACAGAGAGCATGATTTTCGTTTCAATACCACAGTAGGGGTACAATCACCCTGTGACACTGATCCTAATATTGAGAGGGGTAGAATATGACATGACTCCCACCATAGCAATGAATGGACAGCCACCCGGTGATATTACTCCTAATATTCACAGAAGCAGCATACGATATTACTCCCAATATCGCAGGGAGGGTACAGCTCTTCTGTGATATGGTTCCTAGTATCTGGAGGGGGAGAGGATGATCATAATTCCAGTATCGCAGGCTGTGTTCACCCACCCTGTGATATTGTTATTAATATCCTGGAAGGGAGAAGATGATATGACTTCCCATAGAGCAGGAGGCGTACACCCAGCCTGGGATATTGTTCCTAATATCCATGGAGAGGAGAGGCTGATATTACTCCCAATATGGCAGGGGGTGTACATCCACCCTGTGATATTCTTCGTAATATTCCAAGGCTGAGAGGTTGATATTACTCCTAGTATCGGAGACACCGTACACCCCCGTGTGATAGTCTTCCTGATATCCAGAAGGGGAGAAGATGGTGCTAATCCCCATATCGCAGCAGGTGAACACCCACTCTGTGATATCTTTCAGAATTTGCAGGGGGAGAGAGGATAATTTCATTCCCAATACTGCAGAAGATGTACAAGCCCCACCCCGTGATATTGTCCTGAATATTCCAAGGCACAGAAGACGATGTTACTCCCAATATCGCAGAAAGTGTCCACCCCCCAGTGATGTTGTTCCCATGATCCAGGAGGGAGGAGGATGATATGACTTTCCACCCTTGAACCCTGCGATGCTCTCACCCTGCAACACCGACACCAGCTCAACCTGACATGGGCCCAGAGGTGCTGGCTGGGGGTGTTGATTGCTTCTCTTTTCTCCCTTGCCAGACTCAGTAGAGGAAGCGGAGACCGAGCAGCCTCGGGAACAAAATAGGTTTTGCCCGTGGCTCAGGCTTCCTCTGGTTATGAGCTGGGCCTTGGAGTAACGCCGGGGGAGGGGACAGAGCTGAGTACGGTGGGCATTGGATGCGGCTGTCACCCCTCTGTGGTGTGGGCCGGGGACTTGAGGGACATCGCCTGAGGTGGGCCTGAACCTCCCGTCTACTCTGGCACTGGAGGCCGTGGGGTCCCACACTTCTTCCAATGAACATGCTGACCCCCGCCTGGTCCCCGACCGAGGTGGGGCATCCTTTCCACTGCTGGGGCCCACATGTAGCTGTGGGTTCCTTTTTCATGACCTGGAGAAGCTACAGTTCACCCTGTGCTCCGCCTCAGAGATGGGAGGCCACACTGTCCTCAGCGGGTAGCAGAATTCAGAGCCTTAGGTTGCAGGGGCCTCAACTGAGGTCCTTGAAGGGTCTGCTCCTTCCTGAGGGGAGCCAGAGAGGAAGGGAAGGCTGTTGTAGGTTTGCCTCGGGGAGGGGGTGGTTCCACCCTCTGCCAAAGTCTCTGGAGCCAAGGCACGTGGCTCTCCAGCTGCCCCGGAGGCCAGAGTAGTGGCTGGGAGGGGCTGTGTGCCTCTGCCGGGTGGGGGAGATTTCTTAGCTCATCTAGTGTAGTCAAGTCAGACATTTGCCTCGAAATCGTATTTATTTACTTTTTTAATTCCAAGGCTTTACAGATGAATAAGGAGGCAGTTTGTATTGAAAATATTTTTTACGTGTGAGCTTGAAACAGAGAGTCTGTTTCAATCTAGGTTTTTCCTTCCCAGTAATGCCTCCTTTCATCCCAGGTTTTCCGACAGGAAATGCGCTTGTTTGCTCACCTCTGGGAGGGGGATTTGGCTAGGAATCCACCAAAGCCAGCAGGCACCAGTGGGTTGCTTGAGCAGGCTGGCCTTTGTTAACCCTTTAGGAACTGAGGGCTTCAGGTTTTCAGACCATCCAAGGTGAAGGTGGCCACAGGGGCCTGGAAGCTTTCCCATCCTTCCTGCAGGGATGGTCCGTTTCCCTGCACGGAGCTGGGTACATGGGTACAACACCCCTGTCCTGTGCCGTCGGTGGCTTTACCAATTTTGCATAGCAGCTTTTGAGCTGATCCATAGCTCTGATTGGCTGTTGAGGGTTTCATGGATTCCTGTACCGCACCGGGGGGCCCAATATGCTGACAAAAGTTGCATTTGTAGTTGTAGTGCTGCATATACATGGGTCCAGTTAGAAGGCTTTGATTCTTTCTAAAGGGAAAGGCATCTCTGAGGGATCACTGAGCTGACATAGTCTCCTCAAACCATGCTGTGAGGTGGCGACAAAGCAGGACAGAAGGGTGATTTTGTAGGAGAGTCGGGCCACGGGCCTGCGTGTTCTCTGTGTCCCCATAGTGCCGGAGTTCCTCCGTGCTCCAGGCCCCGGGTTTGCATTGCACATAATTCTCAAGGGCTCATGGCAAGCTGCGCCAGGGACACAGAGGGCGGGGATGCGGGGACCCTGCCCCCAGTGGACCAAGGACTCACTGCTGGACTCTAATCTGTCTAGGTGTTCTTGTGACTTGCAGAAATACCTCCGCCTTGCCTGGGCCCGGAGCCACAGGAGACCCTGCTGAAGGTGAAGAATGTTCTGGAACAATGCAAGACCTGCCCAGGCTGCCCCCAGGAGCCAGCGTCCTGGGGTCTCTGTGCGGCATCCAGCAACGTGAGCTTGCAGGACCCCGAGGAGCCCTCCTTCTGCTTGGAAGCTGAGGACGACTGGGAGGACCCGGAGGCCCTGAGCTCACTGCTGCTGTTCCTGAACGCCCCCGGGTACAAGGCCAGCTTCCGTGGCCTGTATGACGTGGTGCTGCCATGGCTGAGTGGCATGTTCTGCAGCTTTAGCAACGAAGAGGAGCTGACTGGGTGCCTGGCACAGGCCCAAGGGGCAGCCAAGAAAGCTGGCCTCCTCATGGCCCTGGCCAGACTCTGTTTCCTTCTGGGGTGGCTGTGCAGCAGGAGACTCAAGCTGTCCCAGGCCCGGGTGTACTTTGAGGAAGCACTGGGGGCCCTGGAGGGCAGCTTTGGGGACCTGCTCCTGGTGGTGGCTGTGTACGCCAACCTGGCCAGCGTTTAAGAGAAGCAGAACCGGGAGAAGTGTACACAGGCGGTTCCCAAAGTTATGGCCCTGCTCCTGGGGACGCCCGGCAACATCTGCAGCACCGAGGTGGAGGGAGAGCTCCTACAGCTGGCGCTGCAGCAGGCGGTGGGTGGCCAGAGCCTGCCGGCCGAGGCCCGGGCCTGCTTCCTGCTGGCCAGACACCATGTGCGCCTCAAGCAGCCCGAGGAGGCCCTGCCCTTCCTAGAGCGGCTGCTGCTTTTGCACAGGGACTCGGGAGCCCCAGAGGCTGCGTGGCTCTCAGACTGCTCCCCACTCCTGGCTGACATCTACTCCCGGCTCCTACTCCTGGCCGCAAGTGCCTGTCCCACCTGGTGCTGAGCTGTGTCAAGGTGGCCTCATTGAGGACACAGAACTCGCCGGCCGGATCGCTGAGAAGCATGAACCTGGTGCTCCAGAACGCCCTCCAGCCCCACAGCCTCCTCACCCAGACTTCCCACTACCTCAGGCGAGCGCTGGCCTCCCTAACCCCGGGCACAGGCCAGGCGCTGCGCGGCCTTCTCCACGCCAGCCTGGCCCAACTGTACAGCCACCGTGGCTACCACGGCCCAGCCATCACCTTCATGACGCAGGCGGTGGAAGCCAGTGCTGTTGCCGGAGTCCGTGCCATCGTGGACTGCCTGGTGGGCCTGGCCTGGCTGCACGTGCTTCATGGACAGAGCCCTGTGGCCCTGAACTTCCTGCAGTCTGTCCAGGACGCAGTGGTGGCCAGCGAGGACCAGGAGGGTGTGATTGCCAACATGGTGGCCGTGGCTCTGAAGAGGACGGGCCGGACGAGGCAGGCAGCCGAGGGCTACTACTGTGCCTCACGGGTGGCTCGGGACCTGGGCCAGTGGAGGAACCAGGCAGTAGTGCTGGCCAACTGCAGGACCCTGTGCCTGCCCTGCAGGGAGTGTGGCCGGGACTTCACCCACGTGCTCCTGTAGCTGGGCCACCTCTGCACCCGCCAGGGCCTGGCCCAGCAGGGCAAGGGCTCCTATGAGTGAGCCCTTCTGGTCGCCGTGGAGATGGGCCATGTGGAGAGTGAGTGCCCCAGTTTCTCCTGTGCACCTTCTGGGGCCACTCGGGTCAGGGCACACTTGGGGTTTGTGATTCAGAAACAAGTGGTGGTTTTTCCACCATCGAAAGTGCTGAGTCATGGCCAGCAGCAGATGTTGGCAAGCGCCCTGGAGACAGGCGGTTCCCATGCAGGGCCAGGTCCTCTGTGCCCTTCTGAGGCAGCCAGCTCCTCCTGGTTTGCCCAGGGACCATCTTGCCTTGAGCACTGAAAGTCCTGCATGCTGGGAATTCCTAGCCATAACCCTGGGATCAAGGCAGGATCTGCTGCGCTGGGACTTGGGGCCCCTCCATGAGCCAGGCCCTGAACGCCAGTTCTTGTGCCCGTGTTATCTGCTTGGTATGTCGGCAGCCTGCGCACCTGTCATCCCACTTCACAGAGGACACGGGCGGGTGATTGCCCAAAGCCGCAGAGTAGTTCATGCAAAAGCAGCTCGTTGTGCAGAGTGTGCCAGGCCCCACCCACAAATGGGGCTTGTGGGGTCCGCGGGTGACAGAGACTGAGCGTGGGAATGTGAGCTTCAGGCCACAGAAGCCGCAAAAGGGTGAGTGGCGTGATGGTGGGGCAGCACTTGGCCCCGGGTTAGGGAAGCCTCTTTTGTCTAGGACCAGAGGGTTGAGAGGATTTAGTCTAGTAATAGGTGGTGGATGAGGGGCTGGTGGTGGGGGAGGGGCTGGTGGTGTAGCCTGTGTGAATGCCCAGGGGTGAGCGAGTGGGGGTGAGTGAGTGGGGTTGAGTGGGTTGTGAGCGGGGTTGAGTGGGGTGTGAGCGGGGGTGAGTGGGGTGTGAGCGGGGGTGAGTGGGGTGTGAGCGGGGGTGAGTGGGGTGTGAGTGGGGGTGAGTGAGTGGGGTTGAGTGGGTTGTGAGCGGGGTTGAGTGGGGTGTGAGCGGGGGTGAGTGGGGTGTGAGCGGAGGTGAGTGGGGTGTGAGTGGGGGTGAGTGAGTGGGGTTGAGTGGGTTGTGAGCGGGGTTGAGTGGGGTGAGCGGGGGTGAGTGGGGTGTGAGTGGGGGTGAGTGAGCGGGAGTGTGAGCGGGGATGAGTGGGGTGTGAGCGGGGGTGAGTGAGCAGGGCTTATGCAGGGAGGTGCAGAGTTGGGAGTGGGTGGGTTGGGTGCTGGATGGTGAGCTCTTCTGGAGAGCTAAGCAGGGCCTGAGGCCTCAGACTGTGGCTTGGCCTTTTCCCCAAGAGCACTGGGGAGCCATGGAGTGCTATGGAACAGTCACTGCAGACTGAGCAGTGAACGGACAGTAGGTGGGCAGGGCTGTCCGAAATCTAGGCCACAGAGGATAGATGAGGAAGTTGAGTCCAGGGAAATGGCTGAGACAAGGGATACTGTTGTGGGTCCCCTCTGCCTTGCAGCACTTTGGCCATCCTCCCAGGATGGACGTCATGGCACAGTGAAACCACTCAGAGGTGCCTCCTGTTGCCTGGACCAGAGCCCTAGGGGCTGTGGTCAAATCTGCCCATTTCCCAGCACAGGCCTGGCACCCACTCCTGGCCCTAGGAGGGATGAGATTTTGGAAAGGACCGTGTGAAGGGGCCCCGGTCCCACACATCTGCCCAAGGAGGGTTGGGGGGTTCAGACCCAGGCTTCTTCCCCAGGGGCATTCTCTGACTGGAAGGAGACCCTGCAGGAACCCAGTGCCCCAGCCCCCACTGCAGCCTCCGGTGGCTCCTGGCACAATAGCCTGTGGCACCTCCTCGTACGAGGCCCTCCCCCGGGTGCTGGGGGATTCAGACTTGGAAATGCAGGCCAGGGAACGGGGATCATGCTTCCCTGTCTCCCCACCCTGGGCTGATCGGTCGAGGAGACCGAGGGCGGGGCTGATACCCCACGTGCTTACCTGGGGTCATTTTTGAGTCACTTTCCGTAGTTTGTGTCCTTCTAGGAGTTTGGCTGTTGTGTCTAGATGGTCAGATTTGTTGGTGTACGATTGTTCATAGTGTTTTCATGGAATCCTTTTATTTCTGTCAGGTTGGCAATAATGTTTCCTCTCTCATTTCTGATTTGAGAAACTTGGGTTCTTATTTATTTATTTATTTATTTATTTATTTATTTATTTATTTATATTAGAGATGGGGTCTCATCATGTTCCCCCAGGCTGGTCTTGAATGCTGGCCTCAGCGATCCTTCCCCCTAGGCCTCACAAAGCGCTGGGATGACAGGCGTGAGCCATGGTGCTCAGTCTGATTTTAGTCATTTGTGTCCTATCTTTCTTTTCTTGGTCAGTCTGGTGAAAGATTTGTCAATTTTGTTATTATTTTCAAAAAACCCACTTTTGGTTCTGTTGACTATCTCTTTTGTTTTTCCATTCTCTGTATTTTTACTTCCCGTTTCCACTCTTATGTTTATTATTTTCTCCCTTTTATTCGCTTTGGGTTTAGTTCATTCTTTTTTTAGTTTCTCAAGGTGGAAGGTTAGGTTTTTGATTTCAGATTTTTCTTCTTTCTTTGAATGTAGACATTTACAGTAATAAATTTCCCTTTCAGCACTGCCTTAACTGCATCTTGGAATTTTTGATGGGCTGTGCTATTTTTTTTTTTTTTTTTTTTTTTTAAAGACAGAGTTTTGCTCTATTGCCCAGGCTGGGGTGCAGTGGTGCAATATTGGCTCACTGCAACTTCTACCCAGGTTCAAGCCATTCTCATGCCTCAGCCTCCCGAGTAGCTGGGATTACAGACGTGCACCACCCCACCCGGCTAATTTTTGTATTTTTTTTTTTTTTTTTTTTTTGTAGAGACGAGGTTTCACCGTGTTTCCCAGGCTGATCTCAAACTCCTGGACTCAAGCGATCCTCCCACCTCGGCCTCCCACAGTGCTGGGATGACAGGCGTGAGCCACTGCGCTGGCCCGGGCTGTGCATTTGTTTGCATTCTTCTCAAATTAGTTTTCGGTTTCCCTGATGGTCTCTTTGACTCACTGGTTGTGTAGGAGTGTGTAGTTTCCACATATTTTTGAATTTCCCACATTTCCTTCACTGTCGATTTCCAGTTTCATGCCAGTACAGCTGAAGAACACCTCTGCTTTGGTCTCAGTCCTTCTCCATTCACTGAGGCTCGTTTTGTGGCCTGGCACATGGTCCGTCATGGGGAATGTCCCGTGGGTGCTCGAGAGGACTGTGTATTCAGCTGTTGTTGGGTGGCGTGTGTGACAGATGTCCATTCGGCGTACCTGGTTTCCTGTGTGAATCTCCGGAATGTTTCTGACACTAGAAAATCAGAAGCTTTCCACCGTTCCCAGCACACTGGCTTTGGGAGAGGCCAGTGAGCCTGTGGGTTTGGAGACTGGTTGCATCAGAGAAGCATGTGTGGGAACGCCAGGGGCTGGCTTTGAATCCCATTCCCCCAACATGATGCCGTGTGTGGCAGACATGACGCTTGGCTTTGCTCTCTCAGGGTTCCATCTGCGACAGCGGCTACTTGTGCCCCTGGCCTCATCAGCTCAGGCTGAAGGCGGCCCTGGTCCTAGCCAGAGGGGCTTTGTGAAGCAGAAATAGATGGCCTGGTGCGGGGGCTGAGACTGGCCAGGACCTCGGCCCTGGGAGTTGTAAAGAAGGCCGGCCTGTACCATGAGCATCTGCACCAAGCTGTGCCCATTTCACGGTGTGCTTGGCATCTATCCTGGCACAGGTGCATGGCCTGTCTGCGCTCAGGCTCCCCGCCTATGGGGCCCAGGCTCACAGAGGTGTGAAGGAGGCAAGCACGGCGCAGGGGCCTCCGAGCCCAGCCAGCCTCGCTTCGATGCTGGGAGACTAACTAACATCTTGCATTTTTGTCTTCTGCCCAGGCCAGCTGCGGACCGTCCAGCGGCTGTGCTACTTCTACAGCGTCGTCATGCCCAGGAAGGCCCAGTGTGTCATCTACCATGAGCTCCAGCTCTCCCTGGCCCGCAAGGTGGCCGACAAGGTGCTGGAGAGGGCAGCTCCTGGAGACCATCAGTCAGCTCTACCTGTCCCTGGACACCGAGCGGTGAGGGCTGGCTTTGCAGTGGTGGGGGTGGGGGACAGGGCAGGGAGGGGGGCACAAGGAAGCTGGCCCAGGGCCCCAGCAGCCCCTCTCCTTTTGATCATTTGGTTCCTTGGCATCAGATGCTTTGAGCTGGCGGCTCTGGGGTCGTCCCAGGGCTGCTGCTAGCCCATGAGTCCCAGCTTGAGCCTCCCTTGTTGGGTCAAAGGTCATCTCCACCCCAGCAGAGGCAGTAGGTGCACTCTGGACTGTTCTTCCTACTATGGTGGCTTTTGTCATCTGACCTGTGCCTGCCCCGAGTCCCCGAGTCTTCACTCCTGGCCTTCATCTGTCCCCTTAAAAGTGACCACAGCAGCCACCTGTGGCTTCTCTCCCACAGAAGACAGAGCCAATTGTGTCACCTGCTTCCCTGGGGCAGGGTTTCAAGGTCTCACATCCCATATGTGGCCCACTCGACTTCCCCTGAGCATCCTGACCTGGTGGGGTAACCGTGGCCCTGGCCACCCGACCCACAGGGCCTAGTGACATTGCTGCAGTCACACCCCCTGGAATGTTGGACTTACTGAGAGAGCAGGGAAGGAGCCAGATTCCATGGGGACCTGGGAGACTGGCTCCAGTCTTGGCCTCAGGTTCACAGAGGGAAAATGGGCCAGTGTGCTAGAGCAATGTTTCTCAAAGTGTAGTCCCTGGACCAGTAGAGCAGCATCCATGTCACCTAGGAGCTTGTGGCAAGTGGGAGTTCTAGGGCCTGCCCCAGGCCTGTGGAGCCGGAAGGTCTGGGGGGCAAAGCCAGCAAGCTATAAGGGCAGGCCTCCGGGTGACTGTGATGCCTGCACACCTTGAGAACCATCGGCCTAGATAGCCTCTGAACACTAACGGCTCCTGGTGCGTCTGGAGAAGACACCGGCCATGTCTGGGAGGCAGGGGAGATGGACTAGCACACTCCTCCTGCCACAGGGCAGCATGATGCTCGACTCCCTCAGAAGGATGTCCTTCATCTTTTCCACGCCGTGTGTGTTCACCCTGGCCCTCCCAGCAGCCTGGGAAGGGCAGAACACTGCACACACAAGAGGGCCGTTCCCAGTCTGCACATGCCAGATTCATCTGTCACCAGACCCACGGGAGGAGGCAGACTGGTTCCAGGAGGATGAGAGCCCTTGTTCTGACACCTGTGTCTGATTCCAGGCCCTACAGATCCGCTCTGGACCACACCAAACGAAGTCTGGGGATTTTCATTGACCTCCAGAAGAAAGAGAAGGAGGCGCATGCCTGGCTGCAAGCAGGGAAGATCTATTACATCCTGCAGCAGAGCGAGCTGGTGGACCTGTACATCCAGGTGAGCGGCAAGGGATGCAGGAGGGCCCCTGTGCTATTCACTCTCTGTCCATCCATCCATCCGTTCATCCTTCCATCATCTATTTACCTGTTCATCCTTCCATCCATCCATCCATCCATCCATCCATCCATCTGTCCCTTCATCCATCCATCATTCTTCCATCCATTTATCATCCATCTATTCACCCGTCTGTCCATCCATTCACCTGTCCTTCCGCCCATCCATTCATCCTTCCATCATCTATCTGTTTACCTGTTCATCCTTCCATCCATCCGTCCATTATCCATTCATCCATCCATCCATTCTTCCATCATCTTCCCATATACCTGTGGGTCCTTCCTTCCATCCATCCATCCATCCATCCATCCATCCATCCATCCATCCATCATCCATCATCCATCCATTCACCTGTTCATTTTCCCACCCATCCATCCATCCATCCATCCATCATCCATCCACATATCTATTGATCCATTCATCCATCCATCATCTATCCATGCTTCCATTATCCATTCATGCTTCCATCATCCATCCATCCACCTGTTCATCCTTCCATCCATCCATCGTCCATCCACCCATCCATTCATCCATCCTTCCATCATCCATCCATCCTTCCATCATCCATCCTTTCTCCCATCCATCCATTCACCATTCGTCCATCCATCAATCATTCATCCATCCACCCACCAGTCTACCTATTAATCCATCCCTCCATTCATTTTTCTGTCCATTTGTTTATCTATACATTCGTCTGTCCACCATCTATGCATCCACATGTACATACATCATCTACCCTCCACCCATCCATACATTATCTACCCACCCATACATACATACAGACATACACACATCATTCCACCCACCCACCCGCCTATCCATCCATCCATCCATCCATTCATCCATTCATCCATCCAAGCATTAATCTATCCACATACCCATCCATCCATCCATGTGTCTACGTCTCCTCATCCATTCATCCATCCATCCACTCATTCCTAAGCCACTGCAGAGCACCTGTGGTGTGCCTTTTCCCTCCCTCCAACTGGTTCCTTCACATCCTCCCCCAGTGGCCAGCATCTTCTCCCTGAGGGCAGAGGCGTGGCCCCTCACAGTGCACAGCACCTACTGGTATACAGCACATGCTCAAATAATGTGACCACTCAGTTAACACACAGAAGAACTTGCTCCAAGCGACATGTGGCACATCTCCTTACAAAATGAATCTATCATGGTGGCTGTTTTCAGAGGCTTTCCCAAACACAGTGTGATCTGGAACAAATTGTGAAGCCCACGAGCCTGGTGAAGCTTTCATTATTGAGCACCTGCTGTATACTTCCTTGAGCTGAGGAGAGGGATCAAGAGCTCATGGTCAAGAGGGGACCAGGCCCACCCACAAACACTGCTGCTGTGGCAGGGATGTAGCAACGCAGAAAGGAGCCAGTGGCTGGGCTCCCAGCAATCTGGGGGCCACGGAGACTGGTTTGAGTGCAGGGGGAGTGGGCTAGGGCTAGCCCTAGTGGTAGGATTCATAGGTGTCGGGCTCCTGGGCTGCAGCTGCTCAGTCACCTCCTGGCACTCAGGTGCATCAGTTCATTGTCCTCATGCCAGTGGTGGGGGCAGCCCTGATGCACAGGGTCTGAAAAATGCTCAGGTGTACCTGGAGTGTGTGAGAGGAAGGAGGCTGGCAAAGGTGCGCGTAGCCACCTCGCCAGGTGTGGGTCTTGAGGAAACTGCTGTCTCCTTTCAGGTGGCACAGAATGTGGCCCTGTACACAGGCGACCCCAGCCTGGGGCTGCAGCTGTTTGAGGCAGCCGGAGACATCTTCTTCAATGGGGCCTGGGAGCGGGAGGAAGGCATGTCCTTCTACCGGGTGAGCTGGCCTGTGGGCTGATGTGGGTGGGCCTCAGGGGGGCACCTGGAGGGCTGAGGCCTCCCACCTGGAGGCAGGGCCACCCATGCACATGATTAGTTTCCAAGTGGTCTTACCGGGAATGATATTGACCGTGCCCCTGCCCGGGACAAATGCTCAGGGCCTGGACGTGACAATGGCTCTACCCTTGTACCTGATGACCTCCAGCAACTATGAGTGGGAAATCCTGTCCCCATCTTCCAGATGAGGAAACTGAGGCTTAGAGAGGCACAGGGACATGTCAAAGGACACACAGCATGTCAGTGGGAGGCCCAGGTCTGCGTGCACCCCGAAGTGGCACGGCTTCTCCCTTCCTCTGAGCTCACGGTGTGGCTCGGCCCTGGGCACAGATAAATGTGGTGTTTTTAGAGCAGAGAGGAGTGCTGGCTCCCCCCAGTCAGACCCCCGGTGCCCAGGTGGGAGAGGCTGGTCTGAGGCTGTCGGGTGTAGCTGGATGGGCCTCGGGTGACTCTTCAGCCCCCAACTTGGGTGTCTGAACTGTGTGTTAACCCAGAGCACAGAGCTGTGTCGAGGTGCAGGGGTAGCTGAGGCGTGGGAAGCTCCAAGCACATGTTTGAGCTCTGAGGAGGGCGCTGGGCAAGGTGGGTGCTTCGGGAAACCTGGCCCCACCTGCCTGTGTGGTAGGACCTGGCCCTGCCCCTGCAGTGACTACGGGCAACCATAAGGCGGAGCTGCAGCTACAGCTGTGCAAGAAGCTGGTGGCACTCCTGGCCACACTGGAGAAGCCCCAGGAGGGCTTGGAGTTTGCCCACATGGCCCTAGCACTCAGCATCACTCTGGGTAAGTCCCCTGAGCCCCCACCCTGCCAGGACCCACACTTTGCCAGAGCCTAGCCTCCAGGTCTGCAGGCCAGGAGCTGAAACAGCTGCTGGATTTTCCTGGTCTCCTGTCCAGGCAGGCAGATCTGCCCAACTGGCTTCCTCGTCCGGCCGTGGGGCACAGCCCGGGGTCTCTCACACAGTGCAGAGCTCCCTGCCTGACTGAGCTCTGCTTCCTCTACCTGTTCCCGCTGCTGACCACAAGGGCCGCCCAGTGTGCCCTCTGCCTTCCAGACATGCCAGGCATCTCGTTGGTCCCTGTATGTGCCAGGCTGAGTGGCACATTCCCTTTCTCTTGTGCCCTTCCCACCCTTATCAACCACATGGCTCTCTGGCTGATAAAATCCAAGTTCCCCTTCCAGCAGCCTGCCCCTTAAGGCCGGGCATCCCCTGGTGCTGTGCCAGGGTTGTCTGTCCCCCTCCAGAGACAGGGAACCCTATGCAGGCCACATGTCCCAGCCCCTTGTGCCCCGTGGCCCAGTACACAGTAGGTGCGCAGCTGACTCCCCAAGGTAGGGGTCTCTGATCGTGACACACCCCAGAGGAGTTGGATGTCACGTCTGTGGGTTGCCTGGAGCCAGGGTGCCCGGGAGCACCTGGACTGCATGGCTTTTGGGCTCCCCTGGTGAAAACCAGTGAGCAAAGGCAGGTGGCTATGTGTAGGCACAGAGCTGGGCCATCCAAGTCCAACTTTACCAAAGCCTCACAGTAGACAGGGGCAGGCCTTATTAGTTCTGCTTTGCAGATGGGAAAGTGAGTCTGGGAACCTGGAAGGGAATGGCCAGAGCTGCCCAGGTGACCACAGGTGCCTGGCGGCAAGCCAGGTGTGCTGCCTGGAGTCTGCATACCTGCTCCGGAGGGGCCTGTGCCCTCCCTGCCCCAGGGAGCCACATCCTCACACCTGCCCCTTTGGCCTGTACCCCAGGGGACCGGCTGAACGAGCGCGTGGCCTACCAACGGCTGGCCACCCTGCACCACCGGCTGAGCCAAGGCAAGCTGGCGGAGCACTTCTACCTCAAGGCCCTGTAGCTCTGCCACTCGCCGCTGGAGTTCAAAAAGGAGACCCTCTACTACGTGAAGGTGTACCTGGTGCTCGGTGACATCATCTTCTATGACCTGAAGGTGGGTGGGAGGGGCAGGACTCGGGGTGTTCCCGGCCCCCTTGCAGTGGGATCTCCACCCAGAACCCAGAGGCCTGGGTTCCAGCCTTCCTTAGGAATGGCCCAGTGGCCTCCCTGGAGCTCTGCACCCAGCAGAGGAGAGGAGGAGCCGGCAAGGTTAGCAGACACAACCCAGCTCCCAAGATGGCCAGGCCCCACCCTCAGGAACTCAGTCTCAGCCAGGGAGGCTGACACATGAGTGGGCAATGGTGGCCTCTGGGTAAAGAAGGGGGATTGTAGTCAAGGTGGCCCTCCTGGAGGAGGTGACACCAAAGCTGAGTCTTGACAGTCAAGTGTCAAGTTGCATTTAAGAAAGAAGACAGGGTCGGGAGAAGGATATTTCGGAGGACGGCATCATCCTCACATTGAATCCACGTTGCAAGATCCAACCCAAATACTGGCGCCTCCTCTAGGAAGCCTGTGCAGGGTGTCAGGCTGCACTGAGCAACTCCTTCCTGGAGTCCTGAGACACCTTGAATCTTCACATGACCCAGGAAGGGTGGGGTAGGACCAGTGTCTTACCATTGGGTTCACAGACAGGGAAACCCCAGCTCAGGGCAGGTGCAGTGGGGCGGGGCCCCAGCCAGCCAGGCCGAGGACTTGCTGGGTCGGGTGTGTCTCGAGGGGAGGTGCTGTGCTCCCTCTGCCCCCAGCCCTGCAGGGGTGGAGAGCTGGGACTGGCAGACTCAGACCTGGGGTGTCTCCACCCCTCTGCCCAGCAGGCACCGCCCCTCCTCAGCATCGCACCGGCACCGTGTCAGTGCTCCTTATGGGCTGAGGGGCCAGGACGCTCCAGTCCAGGGTCCGAGATCTTGGGGGCCTTAGAACAACATGAGGAGCTGGGGCAGCCCTAAGACCCCGCCCCGTATCCCCCACCGCAGGCCTGGGGCTGCCCGGGAGGCCCCCGCCCAGTGCTGGTGACACCTGCTGGTCAGAAGTGGTCCCTGTGGCCTCCCAAGTCCCAGCCAGACAGGGAGGTGTCAGGTGTCAGGCCCAGAGGGACGCTGCTCACCGCTCAGGGGCTCGCCTGGGACCCAGGGGGACGGGCCTGCCAGAAGAGGCCTTTATCTCTCTTGGTCAAGCCTGCCGCCCACTCCGCCTGTCCAGGAGAAAGGAAAGGGCCAAGTAATACCTGAGAGGCCAAAGTCCACGGTTGGGGTCGAGGGACAGAGGGCCTCCTTCACCTCCTTCCCACGCACAGCCCTCTGGGCCTCATCGTGACTATGCTGTCAGCGCAGGCCAGCTTCCCACAGGGAGGCCCCCTTGGAATTCCGCAAGGGCAGCTGTCTTTCCAAGGCTATACCCTCCTCCTTGTATAGGAGGCTCTGGACCCAGGGCCCAGAGGAGTGGGAGAAAAAGCCGGGCTGGATGGAGCCTGGAAGGCTGGCAGAGAGGCAGGGGTAAGTGGGCATCTTTGCCAATTGCCTCTAAAATGGGGTCCCCTTTAGTCTACACGTGAGAGTGAGCCCTGGAATAGAGTGGATTAGGTGTGTCCTGGCTCAGCCCGCCACTCACTAGCTGCTGCACACACTACAGGCACATGGAAATGTACACGCAAATGCACACGGGCACAGGCACACACACACACAGGCGCACACACAAGGACATACACAGGCACACAAACACGCACAGGTACATGCCCAGGCACACGCAGAGACTTATGCATTGGCTGGCTCCTTCCTGTTTCGTTGGGAAGCCCCCACCCCTTCAGGAAGCCTTTGCCTTCCACCCCCGGCTGAGTCTGGGGCCTCCTGGGCCCCCCACAGGCTCCTGGGCTTCCCTCTGCCACAGCCCGGGCCACCCTGTGTGGTCAGTGTTCACTCCCAGGTCCCTCAGACTGGGAGCAAGGACGTTAGGCTCAGTCACGCACCCAGCACAGAGTCCAGTGTTCGGCTGGGCCGGGGGCATTGGATGAGCGGTGGCGGTGACTCGGGGCCTTCTCACGCTCCTGCTCCGTGTGTGGGGCGGGGCAGTGAGGGAATGGACTGCTGCATCTTGGACTTGGTCATTGGCCCTGGGAGCCATCTTGAGGTGGTAAAGAGGGACAGGCCAGGCATGGGTCTTAGAGAGGTTCCTTGGGTGACCCCCATGTGGAGGAGGCGCCTGGGGAGAAGCCGGGTGGGGGATGGGAGGGTGAAGGAGGAGGTCTGGGAGGCGGCATCCCAACCCAGGGATGGTGAGTCTGAGCCAAAGACGCATTGAAAATGGGAGTGGATGTCTGGGGAGTCACACTCCGTCAATATTTCAGGGAACATTGCCAGAGAGGACCCCTGTGAGATGGTTTTGTACCTGGCCTGGCCCGTGGAGGGCCTGGAAATGGTCAGCATGGACAGGGGCCAGAGGGGAGCCTGGGTCACTCAACACCGTGGCCCTGCTGTGGCTTGGAGCCACGGGTCCTGCATGGAACTCTCAGAGCAGGCAGGATCTGCCCTGACCTCAGCCCATGGGGAAAGGCCACTGCCTGCAGAGAGGGTGGGACTGGGGCAGGAGGCTTGGGGTGAGTGGGGCGTAGGGACAGTCAGGAAGGCTTCCAGGGGTGTCAGGGTCGTCCCCACCTCCTGCAGCTGAGACCACAGCAGTGTCACCGGCTTCGGGGCTCATGGGGTGAGCCAATGGCTGGACATGTGGAATGACCTGGAGACAGGAACGGCCTCTGGGAAGACGGGCTCCGAGTCCCCTTTTTGCTGAGCATGGCCTGTCCCCTTCAGGACCCGTTTGATGCAGCCGGGTACTACCAGCTGGCACTGGCATCCACCGTGGACGTGGGCAACAAGAAGGCACAGCTGAAGATCTACACGCGGCTGGCCACCATCTCCCACAACTTCCTCCTGGACCGCAAGAATTCGCTCTTCTTCTACCAGAAGGCCAGGACCTTCGCCACACAGCTCAACGTCCGCAGGGTCAACCTACCTCCTCTGCCACTCTGCGGGTGGGCTCCCTTATTGGCCCCCAGCCACCCTTGCTGAGGACAGCATCCGAGGGAGTGGGTTTTGTGCAAGGAGGATGGTCTCCTGCCTCTCCTGGTGTCTCCCGTGGCTCATTTTCTGGGTAATGGAAACATGAAAGCAGGGTTCAAATAGCAATAAATTTTTTTTGGCAATAACATACCCAAGTCCCCAGGGCATCCTTCCCTGTGTGTTTCCTGGGCTGTGTCTAGGGGCCAGCTCCTTCCCTGGTGGCAGCCCTCTGATCTTGGGGATGAGAAGGACCGTGAGCCTGGGCCAGGTCACCATGAGCCTCGGTTTCCTCGGTGGCCAGAGGGGAGACGGTGGTGGAACTCCCTGGGCAGCTCCCTGTTCTCCCTGCTCAGAGCTTTTGCTGTGGGTCTCGTGCCACCGTTGCCTTTAACGTTCAGGGCACTGTGCCCAGATGTGGGGGCTGCTAGTGTCCCTGTTCGCCATTGAAGAAACAGAGGCACAGAGAGGTTAGCTGACTGGCCCACCGTCACACAGCAGGTAGGGGCGGAGACGCAGAGCCCAGTACACTGACCACCACACCACCCTGCCAGCCTGCAGCCAGGAAGGTGTCCCCCATTAGGACCCAAGGTCAGCTCGTGGACTTCTCTTGTGGTGTCAGGAGAGCCACAGGCCAGTGAGGGTAGCCCTGGGGATCCCTCGACTCAGTGTCCTCTGCTCCCAGACTTGGTTGAGCCAAGCCTGGCCAGTTCCACCTCTGGCCACTGGTCAGCCCTGCTGGAAGTGAGATGCAGGGATCCCCGCCTGTGTAGACGCTGCTACCCAGTATTGAAAGCCTTATCTGGGCTGCCCCCCAGCGGTCCCCACATACCCCTCCCTTTCCGGCCCCCGGCCCTCATCCCAGTCCCAGGAATCCCAGGTTTTCCTTCTTGGAATCTCTTGGCCCCAGGGAACCCGGCTCACACGGTCTCTTTGCCAGTTTACACAAGGAGACCGAGGTCCAGAGACTGTGGGTGTCCCACGTGATTCTCACATACACTGCACTCTCCCAGGCCCCTCTTTTAAACACTTTAAAGGAGGTGACTTTCACATCGCATGCAATTAACTATTTCAACGCGAATAATGTGGTGGCATTTGTGCATCCACAGTCCTGTGCAACCACTCACGCCATCTAGTCTCAAAATGAATTCATCTCCCCAGAAGAAACCTCCCATCCTCACTAAGCAGTTACCCCTCCTTGGTATCCCCCAAGCCCCTCGTTGAATGGAAGGGGAAACTGAGGCCCGGAGAGAGACTTGCCAGTGGGTGGAGCTCTGATAATAAGGAATCAGGCACCCATCTGCTGGTTCAATCCTGGCTTGGTTTTCCACCCAGCAGAGGTGACAGAGCCGGGAGGTTCTGGGAGCGCCACAGGAGAGCCCCATGCTTGCAGCCAGAGCCCTGCCCCGAGCCTGCCCACCAGGGGGCAGCAGAGAGCTTTCCAGAACCGGCCGCGGGGCTGGCGGGAAGCAGCGGGTCAGAGCTGCTGACAAACCTCAGGTGGACGCCAGATCGCTGTCTCTGTGGGTTGGGTTTGGGAATTGGAGGGGAGGCCGCATGATTGGAAACGTGAAGACAGCACGGCCTGGCTGGAGCAGCCGGAAGCGCCGTCACGTTGACTGAGGACACAGACTTCCTGCCCGCTGGGCCGGGCCTGCAGCCATTCTTCTCGGGGTGGGGTCCGCACGTCCGGCTTGCTCTCGGCCCCCGACCTGCCTCAGAGTCCGGGGGGCTTTGGAACTCTGCCTCGCCATCTCCACCCACCCTGGCTGGTGCCATGAGGGGCCTGGATCCTGGGATCCTGTTCCTCTTGGGCAGCAGAGACTGGGGGACCAGAGGAGATGATGGGTCTTCAAGCCCCACATTCAAACCCCAGCCCACCACTGACAGTCTGGGGTTTCGGGATGAGGGAGTTGATGTCTCTGAGCCCCAGTTTTGTCACCACTAAAATGAGGCCGACATACTGGGGCAGAGTGCCAGCCCCCGGGCTAACAGAGGCCTCTTTCCTACTGACAATACTTCTTACTCCTAGGAACAGCTCCAACCACCACACACTAGGGAACACTCAACCCAGGCCAACTTGTCAGAGGCACGAGAACCAGAGCGACTCCATCTTGAATGGGGGCTGGGTAAAGGGAGGCTGAGACCTGCTGGGCCGCATTCCCAGGAGGCTAGGCATTCCTAGTCACAGGATGAGATAGGAGGTCGGCACAAGATACAGGTCATAAAGACCTTGCTGATAAAGCAGGTTGCAGTAAAGAAGCCGGGCAAAGCCCACCAAACACAAGATGGCCACGAGAGTGACCTCTGATTGTCCTCACGGCTCATTATGTGCTAATTCTAATGCATTGGCTGCTACAAGACACTCCCACCAGCGCCATGGCAGTTTACAGATGCCATGGCAACATCTGGAGGTTACCCTACATGGTCTCAGAAGGGAGGGCAGAAACTCAGTTCTGGGAATTGCCCACCCCTTTCCTGGAACATTCATGAATAGTCCAACCCTTGTTTGGCGTATGATCAAGAAATAACCATGAAAATGGGCAACCAGCGGCCTTTGGGGCCACTCTGCCTATGGAGCAGCCATTCTTTCTTTTCTTTTCTTTTTCTTTTGAGATGGAGTCTTGCTCTGTTGGCCGAACTAGAATGCAGTGGCATGATCTTGGCTCACTACAACCTCCACCTCCTGGGTTCAAGCGATTCTCCTGCCTCAGCCTTCCTAGTAGCTGGGATTACAGGCACCTGCCACCACTCCCAGTTAATTTTTTGTATTTTAGTGGCGACAGTGTTTTGCTGTGTTGGACCAGGCTGGTCTCGAACTTCTCACCTCAGGTGATCCACCTGCCTCGGCATCCCAAAGTTATAGGATTCCAGGAGTGAGCCACTGCGCCCGGCCAGAGTAGCCACTCTTTTATTCCTTTTCTTTCCTAATAAACTTGCTTTCACTTTATGGACTCGCCCCAAATTCTTTCTTCTGTGAGATCCAAGAAACCTCTCTTGGGATCTGGATCGGAACCACTTTCCAGTAACAAACTTGCTTAACCTCTCAGACCCTTCGTCTCTTCATCTGTAACCAAAGACAAAGCCTCCCCCGAGGTTCCAAAAGTGTGGAGAGAACGCATGGGAAACGAGGGGCACAGAGTTGGTGTGCAGAGCCAATATCACAGACTGGGTGTCAAGCCACTGTCATACTGGAAGGAATATCATGCTCTCCCCCACAAGTTATGAGGATCAATATCACAGGGGGGCGTGTACCTTCTCCAGTAGTGGGAGTAGTATCATCATCTCTTCCTTTAGATGACAGGAACGATGTCACAGGGTGGGTGGACACCCCGTGTGTTTCTGGAAGCAATGTCATTCTCTCTTCTTCTAGGTTTTATGATTCACATCACAGGTGGGGTGTACACCCCTTGTTATACTGGATGGAGTCTCATCCTCCTTCAACCTATAACGTTAGAACAATATCCCTTGGGGGTTGTGTATCTCTTCAATACTGGTAGTAATACCATCTTCTCCTTTCCTGGATATAAGAATATCACAGGAGGGGTGTACACCCCTTGCAATGTTGGTAGTAATATCACCTCTCCCCTGTGGTTATTAAGGACAAAATCCCAGGGTGGCTGTACGGTTTCTACTTTATTGGGAGTAATATCATCCATTCACCCCCTGGATAAGAGGAACCATATCACGGAAGAGGTGTCCACCCCTTCGATATTGTCAGCCATGTCATCTTCTTCCCGCCTGGATGTTAGGAACGATACCCCAGGGTTGGGGGCGGTGTACACCCACTGCGATATCGAAAGTAAAACCAGCCTCTTTCCCGCTGGATAGTAGGAACTCTATCACAGGTGTGTGTGCACCTTCTGGGATATTGGCAGTACTATCAGCCTCCACCCCGCTGCATATCAGGAACAACATACAGGGGGCAGGGTGGTTACACCGCCTGCGATATTAAGAGCAGTACTCTTTTCTTTCCCCTGTACAGTAGGAACTACATCACAGGGGTCTGTACACCTTCAGCGATATTGGGATTCATGTTACCCTCTCCCCCATTGAATGTCAAAAACGATATCACAGAAGGGTGTACACCCCCTACGATATGGCCAGTAACATCATCGTCTCTACCTTTGGATACTAGGAACAACATCACAGAGGGTGTGACACTCCCCTGCAATATTGGGCATAATGTTATCCTCTCTTCCCCTGGATATTAGAAACGATATCCCTGGTGGAGGGAGGTGGAGTACATGAAGAACAACATCACTAGGTGGGTGTACTCCCCCTTCGATATTGGGTGTAGTATCATCCTCTCTTGCCTAGGATATTACGAAGAATATCACAGGAGGGGTGTACAGCCACAGCCCCTGCGTTATTGGGAGTAATAGCGTCTTCTCCCACTCTAGATATAAGGAACAATATCCCAGGGTTTGTGTACATCCCTTGCGATATTGGGCATATTGTCATCGTCACACGACGTGAATATTGGGTGCAGTGTCTCAGGGGGGTGTACACCTTCTTCAATACTGGGAGTAATATCATCCTCTCCCCTCAGGATCGTAGGCTAAATATCGAAGGGGTTTTACAACTCGTGCGATATGGGCAGTAATATCATCCTATCCCCACCCGGATGTTGGGAACTATATCACAGGCGGCTGTACACTTCTTGGCATATTGGGAGTCTTATTATCCTCTCCCATCATGGATATTATGAAAAATATTAGAAACGAGGTGTACACCCGCTGAGATATTGAGAGTAATATTATGCTCTCCTCCTCGCGATATTACGAACAATATCGCAGGAGGTGTGTACAACCGCTGCGATATTGGGAGTAATATCATTCTCTCCCCTTAAATATAAGAAACAATATCACAGGAGGATGTACCCCCCTGTGATACCGGGAGTCATATCTTGTTATTCGGAAAAATAGCACAGTGGGTGTGTAAAATCCCTGCGATATTGTCACTAGTATTACCTTCTCCATCCCAGGATATAGGGAACAATATCACAATGGGATGTACACCCCTGTGATATTGGGGATAATAACTTCCTCTTCCCGGCTGGCTATTAGTAATATCTTCCTCTCCCCGGCTGGATGTGAGGGAAAATATCACAGTGGAGGTCCAGGCCCCTTGCGATATTGGGAGTAATATCATCCTCTCGCACACTGGATAGAAAGAACAAGATGACCGAAAGGATGAAGACACACTGCGGTAGTTTTCATAATGTCATCCTCTACCCCCTGGTTATTAGGAAAACCATCATAGAGGAGTGTACACTTTCTGCGATATTGGGAGTACTATCATGTTCACCCCGCCGGATATCAGGAACAAGTCTATTAATTATTAATATTAATAAATATAATAATAATTAATAATAATCATTCACAATGATAATGACAATAAATATACCAACTATTAATACTCACTTAAATTTTAAGGATTAGAATGAATTAATAAATTTAACACTATTAATAATAAAATAATGATATCAACAATTAATATTACTTAAATCAATTCTAAGCGATACAGGCAATGAAACAATGATTAACATTAAGAATTAATATTAATCAATGACATATTATTAAAAATTAATTTTTGGCATCCATCATCATCTACACAAAAAAATTATCAATAGTAATGGAAAAATATTAATTGATAGTATTATTGATAATTATTACAATTGATTCTTGATATTTAAAAAAAAATTATATCATTGTTCCCTGAGGAATACACTGAAGATACACACCCGTCTGTGAAGGAGTTAATTATGTCTGGAGGGAGAGACGACACTACTTACAATATAATAAACAGGCTGTGAGAACAACATGGCTCGCAATAGCCAAGGGGGGGAGAGAGGGGGTGGCTATTGGTCCCCACCTCGCGGGGGGTGGCTCACCCCCCTGCGAGGTGGCTCCCAATAGCCAAGGGGGGGAGAGAGGGGGTGGCTATTGGTCCCCACCTCGCGGGGGGTGGCTCACCCCCCTGCGAGGTGGCTCCCAATAGCCAAGGGGGGGAGAGAGAGGGGGTGGCTATTGGTCCCCACCTCGCGGGGGGTGGCTCACCCCCCTGCGAGGTGGCTCCCAATAGCCAAGGGGGGGAGAGAGGGGGTGGCTATTGGTCCCCACCTCGCGGGGGGTGGCTCACCCCCCTGCGAGGTGGCTCCCAATAGCCAAGGGGGGGAGAGAGGGGGTGGCTATTGGTCCCCACCTCGCGGGGGGTGGCTCACCCCCCTGCGAGGTGGCTCCCAATAGCCAAGGGGGGGAGAGAGGGGGTGGCTATTGGTCCCCACCTCGCGGGGGGTGGCTCACCCCCGCGAGGTGGCTCCCAATAGCCAAGGGGGGGAGAGAGGGGGTGGCTATTGGTCCCCACCTCGCGGGGGTGGCTCACCCCCCTGCGAGGTGGCTCCCAATAGCCAAGGGGGGGAGAGAGGGGGTGGCTATTGGTCCCCACCTCGCGGGGGGTGGCTCACCCCCCTGCGAGGTGGCTCCCAATAGCCAAGGGGGGGAGAGAGGGGGTGGCTATTGGTCCCCACCTCGCGGGGGGTGGCTCACCCCCCTGCGAGGTGGCTCCCAATAGCCAAGGGGGGGAGAGAGGGGGTGGCTATTGGTCCCCACCTCGCGGGGGGTGGCTCACCCCCCTGCGAGGTGGCTCCCAATAGCCAAGGGGGGGAGAGAGGGGGTGGCTATTGGTCCCCACCTCGCGGGGGGTGGCTCACCCCCCTGCGAGGTGGCTCCCAATAGCCAAGGGGGGGGAGAGAGGGGGTGGCTATTGGTCCCCACCTCGCGGGGGGTGGCTCACCCCCCTGCGAGGTGGCTCCCAATAGCCAAGGGGGGGGAGAGAGGGGGTGGCTATTGGTCCCCACCTCGCGGGGGGTGGCTCACCCCCCTGCGAGGTGGCTCCCAATAGCCAAAGGGGGGGAGAGAGGGGGTGGCTATCTGGTCCCCACCTCGCGGGGGGGTGGCTCACCCCCCTGCGAGGTGGCTCCCAATAGCCAAGGGGGGGAGAGAGGGGGTGGCTATTGGTCCCCACCTCGCGGGGGGTGGCTCACCCCCCTGCGAGGTGGCTCCCAATAGCCAAGGGGGGGAGAGAGGGGGTGGCTATTGGTCCCCACCTCGCGGGGGTGGCTCACCCCCCTGCGAGGTGGCTCCCAATAGCCAAGGGGGGGAGAGAGGGGGTGGCTATTGGTCCCCACCTCGCGGGGGGTGGCTCACCCCCCTCGAGGTGGCTCCCAATAGCCAAGGGGGGGAGAGAGGGGGTGGCTATTGGTCCCCACCTCGCGGGGGGTGGCTCACCCCCCCTGCGAGGTGGCTCCCAAAATCTGAAGAGGGGGAGAGAGAGAGGGGGTGTCTATTGGTCCCCACCCTCGGGGGGGGTGGCTCACCCCCCCCCCCCTGCGAGGTGGCTCCCAATATCCCCACCTCGCGGGGGGTGGCTCACCCCCCTGCGAGGTGGCTCCCAATAGCCAAGGGGGGGAGAGAGGGGGTGGCTATTGGTCCCACCTCGCGGGGGGTGGCTCACCCCCCTGCGAGGTGGCTCCCAATAGCCAAGGGGGGAGAGAGGGGGTGGCTATTGGTCCCCACCTCGCGGGGGGTGGCTCACCCCCTGCGAGGTGGCTCCCAATAGCCAAGGGGGGGAGAGAGGGGGTGGCTATTGGTCCCCACCTCGCGGGGGGTGCTCACCCCCCTGCGAGGTGGCTCCCAATAGCCAAGGGGGGAGAGAGGGGGTGGCTATTGGTCCCCACCTCGCGGGGGTGGCTCACCCCCCTGCGAGGTGGCTCCCAATAGCCAAGGGGGGAGAGAGGGGGTGGCTATTGGTCCCCACCTCGCGGGGGGTGGCTCACCCCCCTGCGAGGTGGCTCCCAATAGCCAAGGGGGGGAGAGAGGGGTGGCTATTGGTCCCCACCTCGCGGGGGGTGGCTCACCCCCCTGCGAGGTGGCTCCCAATAGCCAAGGGGGGGAGAGAGGGGGTGGCTATTGGTCCCCACCTCGCGGGGGGTGGCTCACCCCCTGCGAGGTGGCTCCAATAGCCAAGGGGGGGAGAGAGGGGGTGGCTATTGGTCCCCACCTCGCGGGGGGTGGCTCACCCCCTGCGAGGTGGCTCCCAATAGCCAAGGGGGGGAGAGAGGGGGTGGCTATTGGTCCCCACCTCGCGGGGGGTGGCTCACCCCCTGCGAGGTGGCTCCAATAGCCAAGGGGGGAGAGAGGGGGTGGCTATTGGTCCCCACCTCGCGGGGGTGGCTCACCCCCCTGCGAGGTGGCTCCCAATAGCCAAGGGGGGGAGAGAGGGGGTGGCTATTGGTCCCCACCTCGCGGGGGTGGCTCACCCCCCTGCGAGGTGGCTCCCAATAGCCAAGGGGGGGAGAGAGGGGGTGGCTATTGGTCCCCACCTCGCGGGGGGTGGCTCACCCCCCTGCGAGGTGGCTCCCAATAGCCAAGGGGGGGAGAGAGGGGGTGGCTATTGGTCCCCACCTCGCGGGGGTGGCTCACCCCCCTGCGAGGTGGCTCCCAATAGCCAAGGGGGGGAGAGAGGGGGTGGCTATTGGTCCCCACCTCGCGGGGGTGGCTCACCCCCTGCGAGGTGGCTCCCAATAGCCAAGGGGGGGAGAGAGGGGGTGGCTATTGGTCCCCACCTCGCGGGGGGTGGCTCACCCCCCTGCGAGGTGGCTCCCAATAGCCAAGGGGGGGAGAGAGGGGTGGCTATTGGTCCCCACCTCGCGGGGGGTGGCTCACCCCCCTGCGAGGTGGCTCCCAATAGCCAAGGGGGGGAGAGAGGGGGTGGCTATGGTCCCCACCTCGCGGGGGGTGGCTCACCCCCCTGCGAGGTGGCTCCCAATAGCCAAGGGGGGGAGAGAGGGGGTGGCTATTGGTCCCCACCTCGCGGGGGTGGCTCACCCCCCTGCGAGGTGGCTCCCAATAGCCAAGGGGGGGAGAGAGGGGGTGGCTATTGGTCCCCACCTCGCGGGGGGTGGCTCACCCCCCTGCGAGGTGGCTCCCAATAGCCAAGGGGGGGGGAGAGAGGGGGTGGCTATTGGTCCCCACCTCGCGGGGGTGTGCTCACCCCTGCGAGGTGGCTCCCAATAGCCAAGGGGGGGGGAGAGGAGGGGGTGGCTATTGGTCCCCCCGCTCGCGGAA